>NC_141149.1:8100213-8421046 GCF_053477565.2 Lygodium microphyllum | reverse complement strand
TTCTGCTACTTGGAAGCCTGGCTCACTTAGCAACTTTGCTAACTCATTCAATCCTAGGTAAATAAGCTTGCTTTTGCTCACATTAGTCACAACCCTAGATAGCTCTAGAAAACTTTCATACACTTTCATCAAATACATCTACTAGTTGCTTCTCTACTTGCACAATATTGGTCAGTTATTGTGTTGGAGACTAAGTATTTTCTTAATGGTATAGGAAACCCCTTACTTACTCCATGTTGCACCTTCAAATCCAAATTCCTAAGCAAAGGGTTGGTGATTATGGTGGCAAAGAGTAATGGGGCAATGGGACACCCTTTCGCATCGACCTCTTTACCTCAAATGGACCTAAGCATAGACCATTTACAGACACATTCTAAAGAGATTGAAACATCCCTACAGAAACTCCATGATTCCTCCTCCATCATCTATCATAGTGGTGAACTCTTGTTGCTTCTTTTGCTTCATCAATTTATTAAATTAATTGGTCGAAGCACTAGCCCCATAAGATACCATTTTCCTTAGACTAAATTTTGGCAACTTCACGTTTATGTTTTTGCAAGTCCTCCATGTAATGCTCCACTTCTTTGAGAAGTTGATAAAATATCCCATTACTAGAACACTTAGCAAGAGTCATAATAATATACTCCCTGCATTGCTAACTACTAGCATGCAACCCTCTTTGAAGTCAATCCCGATCTTTGCCATATATCTTGGTAATCTTAGTGATGATAGCTATGGATCTCATCTAGTTCTATGTTGGATTAGCCATTGGATTTGTTCGTTTGTTTCCAAGCATCCTTCAGATATAGGTTGAATCCTTCCCTTTTTAGAAAGGAGGTGTTGAAAGAGAGGGGATTCCATTTCTTTCTCCTACTAAACACATCCTTCTTGGATGGACTTATTAGGCACCTCACATTCCAAGATATTTATAGTGAGCCAGCTAATTAACATTATATGTTTGTTCGAACCTCCATAATCCAAAATAGCAAAATATCCTTGTCATCAAAACATTTGCAAGAAGCTTTTAAAGGGAAAGTTTTTATTTCTTACCTCCATTAGACTTCAAAGAAATTGGTGGTTGAATTTATTTTTTTCCATCCTACTTTAACTTCAGCATCTCTAGGATTGCCACCGATAATTAGGTTGCTCCTTAGGTTCCTCCTTTTGAGGCTTGTTTGTTTCCTTGAATTACCCTTCTCAACCTATGTTTTTCCCTTTTTGCTTCTTTTGAAGTTCTTCCTTATCTCCACTATTTTCTCATTGGCTTCTTCTTAGCTCAATTCCTTTTTGGGCATTCCTTTGCAAAGCACCCATCTTGTTTGCATTTCAAGCATGTATCCAACAAGAGGGAGAATTTGATATCGACCAACAACTCAATCCCATTAGGATAAAAAAGCTAGAGCATCCCAAGGATCTTCTTCCTCTTATCCCAAAGTACAAGAGGCCACTTGCTCCACTAGTTGATATTATTGTAAGAACATGGAGCATTCTACCTAGCACTTCTATTAGCACATTAACTTCTCCATCTAGCAAAGTAGGAAGTCCATGAAAAATAGCCCATATTGGGCATTTAATTTGCAATACCTCCTAAGGAATAAAATCAATGTGCCATGGAAGCATGTAAACAAGGCTCACTTTAAGCCAAACAAGTGAACCCAAAACCCAATCTCTTTTTGCTTTAAATGAAAGCAAGACCCAAAACAAATCTAGTGGCAAGTAAAACAATGTGAGCACCACTTTGATCCATAGGTGAGCCAAAACAATCTAGCAAACTCGTCCTCAAGGGGAACCTTCCCTTAAAATACATGTACATGTTGCATAGAGAATACTTAGCATTGCTTTGTCGAATGCATGGCAACAAGGATACCACTCATGCACATAGCACTTTCTCCCCAAATTCTATTGTGACTCTTTTAATTCTCATTGAAATATTTTTGGTCACCCCGCATCTTCTTCTCTAGCTCTTCCATGTTCATGCTAGCAATGACAATGTTAGCATAATCCATCTCCATCCCATTGTCTTACTTCTATTGCTTTATGTTTGTGCTATGTGTTTCATCATCTCTTACTCCTTGTTCACCCCCTGAATATGCTACATGCATGAAAGTGGGAGTATATGCCATATGTTGGTAGGAAATGTTGATTTTTTAATGAACTTAATACAGCTACCCTTCTTAATAGACCATGTGCCATGACTGTCTATTGAGAGCTCCCCTCTTCAAGTTTCCACATACTCAAGAGGTTCTATGTCTTTCATTTAAGGAAAAGGCTATTACAATTTGAACTGTTTCTATTTTGCTAATGGATGGATATGCTTCTAGTTTGTAAGGGGCTCAAATAACTTTTGATAACTATTTGTGCTTGTATGGATGCTAGGTATATCCCATACTTGAGGGGAAATTTGAGGGAAATTTCAAGATTTAGAGCCATGGCATTGAGTTGAATTGAATGAGATTCTTCTTTGTTTTGATGTGAATCTAAGGAAATATTTATATTGTTAAAAATGATATTTTATTTTTGGATGTGTAAACTATTTGTGCTAATTAAAAGTTATCAAAATGCACAAATGTATCTTACAGCACATGTACATTTTGGATGCATACAAACATATCCATTACAAGTGTGTATCAGCATTGTCTTATTTGAGATTGACTACATGGCTTATGGTTAGGCCTATCAATTATGATGTGTATATTTACTTAGCATGACTATGTTAGATCTTATATACAAATTTGTCTTGATTTACTATGCATGCACATTATCCTATGATCCATAGCTTCATAATTTTATCTAATAAACATGGCTATATTAGGTGATATATGGAAATTCGCCTTGATTTACCATATAGACACTTATTTTACTAGTTATAACTTCACATCTAGTAAAATTAAAAACCTAGTTCCAATTTAAAAAACCCTAGTTACTACCTAGAAATTTTTTTGCATTTACTAGATATAACTATTTACCATCTAGTTTGGTGTCTAAAGTTCCTTGTGAGAGAGAGAAAGTAGATATGGAAGCCCGTAGATAGAGAAGAGAGACAGGCAATTGTAGCACCTATGGAAGAGAAGAGGACAGCGTTGGGACGAGCGACTATATTGGAAAAGAAGTAGAGAATACAGAGAAGTGTAGCGCCAGGCAAGAGAAGAAGCAGCGGTAGCAACATGCCAATTTTTGAACAGGCGGAACCATGAAGCTTACAACGGCCCTCCTACTATAGGTCAGATCGAGTAGCACTCTGAATGAGTTCACTGATGAGATGAAGCAGATTCAGATGTAAACGCAGATGTGTGGCAGTCTAAAATAGGTCATCAGCTGGTCTAGATCAATGAGGCAGTTGGACAGATCGTGATCGTTATATCAGACCTGGAGGACCTGGAACAGTAGTAGTAACTATGACAATAAGCAGATGGAGCTTTGTAAAGGCTGCAGTCAGTTGATGGAAGACCACGCACAAGCTCCATGAATGATTTCTACACCATGAGCTCCATGAATGGTTTCATGCTACGAAAATGGTGTGCTATAATTGTTCTTAGGCTACAGTTTGCTAGACTAAGCAGCACTGATGGCAGAGAGAAGAACGCTTCACTGAGGCTCGTAAATCTACATCTCTGTGGTGGCAAGAAGATAGCTTGTGATGACAGGCAGACGATAGGTGACGGCAAGCAATCGACCGTCACCCCGCATCCTACATATGTGTTGCAACAGTAGTAGTCCCACCACTCCTCGGTCCTCCACAGCTCAAGGCCAGAGTTGTGCTTTCGCAGGATAAAGTGTCGAGCATCCAGTCGAATCTAAAGGAGACGAGGGAGGGAATGGCTACACAATATGAGAAGTTCGAGAATTCCATGGAGCGGATGAGGGCAAAAACGAGATGGTAATTCCAAGAACATAAAGAGAATAAGAAACAAAGAGAAAGGAGTATGTGCAGGCCTGGCAAAGTAGTAGCCAAAGAAGAAGAGGCAGGAGACGAACATAAAGCTCACCAGAAGATCCTCATCCAAGCCTTTACAAGAAAATAAATGTAGAAAAGCTATTCACATGAAAAAAAGTGAAACTATTTAAATGTCTCGAGTGAAAAATGTAAGTGGGTAATTATACATGTATCCCCATGTAAGATGATCACATTTGTATTGTGGATAATCATAGCTAAAGCCTGAGAGTTGAAAACAAGAAATATGTATTCATCCAACGCATGAAGGTACTCCTACCCAAGCCACATAGAGCTCAAAAGCACTTGTTTTTATGCATGTAAATCTCGACATGTGTTTGAGATAAGGTTGCACAAGAATTGGCTTGTGTGGGGGGTTCTCTAGCCAAGATTGAGATCTCAAAAGTGCATAGTGTGTGAAGTGTGCACATGTTGCGTGCACACATGGGTTTGTCATGCCTTCCCCGAACATTGTGGTAGTTCAAAAAAGGTGGGGTGGATTCGCTTGAGCAAGAGCTGCTCGAATGAACATTGTATATGTACAGGAGCATACATATGGTGGACTAAATGTGTCTAGTCGTGTAAACACTCTAATATAGCATTGAGGGGGAGTGTTGAGATATTGAGGGGTAGCAATTACGGTTTCAAAATGCTATATTGGATGGGTGGAAAGATAAAAGGTAACACCTCGCTTAAGAGGGGATGTTAACATTGTAAGCTTCAGTGTTTGTGGTGTGTGTATATGTGAAATCACTCTATGTGCTTAAGATTGGATGGCGCATGAATATGAATGAGAGATGTGGAGCAAAGTGTGCCATGCAGGGCACACATATAAAGTGTGGTTTGTATGATATCACATGGGGACACACATGAAAACTGTGAGGGATCATTAATGAAGCATATCCTCCTTTATATATGTAACAAATTTGTGCAATGAAAAAGGAGAGAATAATTGTTGAATGTGGATATTGTGTGTCTCCTCTATCTTTAGCAATGGAGTTCCTTGTCTATTACGAACCACCATAATTATAGTTCAATCATTTTATACACACCATGATCAACCCCACATTGGGATTCTTGATAGGTGAATCTAAAGAGTAGCCACTAGAAGAAGAGGATTAAGGATAGAAAAATCTATATGGTACCATTATACAAACATTGAGGGTATAAGCCCAAACAACGATTGAATATACTTTTCCCCTTGAGATCCTACCACAAGAAGAAATGATTAAAAGATACTAATAAAGATATAAATCAAATGTCTCAATAGTATTTGACTTCAAGGTAAATGAGAAAAGTAGGTTCAAAAGACAATTACCGTATGTAGAGTACAATTGCTCGTACAAATAGTTGAGAACACGACAATTAAGTGACTTGACTAGATGGATCTCGTAGCTTATTGTACTCTTGCCATCCACAAGTTAATAGAGACAAATATCATAAGAAGAAACCAAGGGAAATGTGGCTAGGTTAGCCAAAGTAGTAGTATCCCATCCTCCAAAACAACAAAAGGGTATTGGACGCTTTTTGCTACTCACATGAAGACGAGAGGGAAAATCCTCTCTATTGCACATATCCATGGAGGCATGGTAGAGGTTACAAAGAGAATAGCATGGAAGGTATAACTTTCCTAGGATTTAGAATATAAAGGCTATACATACTATTAACCCTTAAAAGACCAAGATGGAAAAATCCAGAAAATCAAAAGTGGAAGATAGTCCCAAGGCAAGAGGAAGAGGAGGACAAAGGCACACTTAGAAAAAAATTGAATACACAAAGCATAGGAAAAATTCTAAATGTAAAAGGAAGTGCACAAGAATAAGCACACCTTAATAGTTTATGAAGAAGACCACCAGGCACATTATAATTTATTTTATAAAAAAGCATCAAACTCTCTCCTATATGCGAGTTGTAAAGAATGAGAGGCATGGGCTAAGGCCAATGATAATAAGGAGGAAAAAGAGTGGAGGAATGGACAAAGACCAGAGCAAAAAGAGGATGGCCACCCAAGGAGGAGATAGTGCATGTATAAAAGACAAAAAGTAAATGGACAAGCTTATTCTTGCTGTGTGGCCAAACGTGCTCTCTTCTTGCTTCAAGCTCTTGCTTTCTTCTTGTGTATGAGAGAGAGTGGGAGTATGAGAGAGGGAGAGAGAGTGTGTGTGTGAAAGTGAGTGACCGTGGCGAAGCTCTTCTTCTCCTCACTTCATCATCATCTTCTCTTCTCCTTTTGCACGCATGGCTATGGAGGCCAAATCTTGGAGATTGGAGATGGAGCTTGTTTGAGAGAGCATGTTGGATTGTGGAGCTACCAGAGGATTCATGGAAGGAGGCAACTCAATCGAATTCAAAGGTAAGTTCACTACATTTGTATGTGGGAGGGTACGCACAGCTATATGTGCTCATGAGAGGGCCAACATTTTGGTTCCATTGTTGAGACCAATGGATTCAAGCTTGAGTGCTTGCATGCTTCTCGCGTGATAGAGTAGGGGTTTGTCTTCAAAAAATGGCACTTGGTTCTAGGTAGAAAGTGAGGGAGTCGAAGGTCATTTGATCTCTCTTGTGGATTAGTTTAGGTTTAGGAAGCTTCGTGGGCATTGGTTAGAGTAGGAGAAGTATGTTTTGATCAGATTAGAGGCATTAAGGTGTGAAAAATAAGGAGAAAAGAAGGAAAGATAAGTATCTATATAACTAGGAAAAAAGGGAATAGAGAAAGAAAGGAAAAATATTTTTAATGCCTGGGAAAGAACATGGATAGAGAAGACCAAGTGAGGAACAAAAGGTGGAAAAGGGGGAAGAGAGAGTGCATTTGCACATTGAGAGATTGAGAGAGAGAGAGAGAGCTACAGGTTACGAGGTAGCAACAACAACAATCCTTGGTACCATTGTATTTGTGTGCTCTAGGTATGCTCTGAGTCTCCTGTGATGTTTGCTGCATTAAGTTTAGAACCTTGGGTGCATTATAAGTTGTGTATTAAATCATTAAATTGAATATTTGTGTCATTTGACACTTTTCTGTACTGCTTAGACGGCAATTGCAGGCCTCGACCATCCAGCCTAGACATCTGAGTCGCTTAAGTCCACTCAGACGTTTGACTTGGATAAGAGTCCATTAGACTCAAACCATCTTTCGAGCCTCAAACAGTTGACTTTAGGCCTCGAATGGCTGATCAGACACTCGAAGAAGTACCCCTTGTCTGAGTCTTGACTTTGACTACTTAGACGGTCTCTTCTTTTAAGAGTCCACTCAATAGTCGATTTTGCGACTTCAACGAGTTATCCAAAATACCAAAATTTGACCATTTTTTATCATTTCAAGACTTGCTAGGGCCAACAACTAGCTGTCCAACACTCTAGGTTGGAACCAATGCTTGTAAACAAGACCATAGAACCAATTCTCACCAGAACCTTAACCTAATAGTCTAGGAGTGATTGAAATAAATAACTGACCACCGGTTTCTTATCCTTTGATAGAGACACAATTTGACTGCCTGTGCCAAACACCCAACATCATACCACTTATGAAAACCCATGAGGGACCGAAAACCAACTGTTAGGAGTAATCACAATTCCGTATGAAAAAGCTGCAATGGCATCAAATTGATTGGATGTGATTGACTTCATTGAAGGTTACACTTTGCATTACAGACACTTAAGCACATGTGAAAACTCGAAAGCCTGATTTCATATAGTTTACATTGAGTCGCACTGCTCAAGCGTATAAGTGTGTGTACATTTGCAAACTAGTTGGATTAACAAGGAATACACTAAAGAGGATTAAGCTAAGAAACAAATCCACTAGTAGGAGGGCAACCTCGAAAACTAGGTGAGTGCCCCAAGACACGGTTCATAGGATCCTAGTCATCTTAGGTAGAAACAGAACGAGAGGAAATGCCGATAGGAAGAGAGTATTAGAAGCAGACCTTATAGTGAGTGAGCTACTCTCATGAAGTGGTTGGTAGATATTACTAGGGCCAAGCAAAGTGGGGTAGTCTTGGTAGCATCATTGCTAGCCAGCTGGGAGTTAACCCAAGTGCTAGGAGCCAAACAAAGATACCCATAGTGGCCAAGCAACTCGATAAGTATCAAGTAGGCAATGACCCCTACTACAGCTTCATCGAGTAGTTTGAGAAGGTATGCAAAGTTAACAACCTCATAGACTAGCTTGCTCAATGAGCATAAGTATTTAGCCTTTGCTTAGGAGACAAGGGATGGACGTGGTTTACCAGTCTAGATGCAATAACTTCACCCATCTAAAGGATCTCTTCATCAAGAGATTCTCAAAGGCAAGATACTCTAATAACCTCATTGTTAAGCTGATGAATGTCAGCCAAAAAGACAAAGAGGATATACGAGACTCCGTCACCCATGTTGGTGAGTGAAAATGAGCGATCGCCGACATGATGCTGCGTGAAGTCAAATGGGGCAACACATGCAAATATCATTTTTTTGTCTTTCTAACACTTACCCGTAGTGGGAGTTGGATTGATAAATGGAAATCCCAAGTGGTATCATGCATGTTTGACATGTGGTTGAGATATTTTAGTTTTGAGACACGTCCCTCATGCAGAAAGAGAAGAAAATGTGTTTTCGTTTCTAATTTTGAGTCCCTAAGTGGAATTTTACATGGCAAGGTGCATGTTTGTCATCTAGCAATTAAGAGGAAGTAAGGGACAGCTTAGTAAAATAGGGGGAAAAGTAAAAACGTGAGTAGTTTTTTTGAAAAAAAGAAGATAAGTATTTGACACAAGACAATCAACGAGAGAGAGAGAGAGAGAGAGAGAGAGAGAGAGAGAGAGAGAGAGAGAGAGAGAGAGAGAGAGAGAGAGAGAGAGAGAGAGAGAGAGAGAGAGAGGAGGAGGAGGAGGAGGAGAATCTTGCAGGCTAAAGAAGGGAGAAATCTGAAGCTTAGAAGAAGAATAATAAATTATTAGAAGAAAGAGAATGTGAAGCTGAAGTAATTAGAGCCCTGGACATGATGGTAGGGCTGTTGAAGTCAATGGGCTGATACGAGCTCTCAATTTTTAGATGATGGTAACAATAGTCTTCCTTTTGTCTTGTTTTCTTCTACTACTTTTTGGGGCAAAGAGTTTGCAGATCAGTTCTGCTGTATGGATATGAGTGAAAGACAACAGAGGGCTATTCTTCTTCATGATGAGAGTGATGTTAGTTAGTTAGTTGTTGTGTGAGCCTTCTCGTCAGCAAAGAAGAATAGAAGTAAAGGGCCTCTACATTTGAAATTGGGTATGAGGCACAGAATATGTATTATGAGCAAGTGTTGAATGCACGGGCTTGAGTTAGTGGAAATCTGAAAGGATTTGCAGCCAAGAAAATAATGGATCAAAGTTCATAAAGTTTGAAACTCCTGAAACTCTTCATCAATGCAAGATATGCTGAGATGTATCTGCTGGTATGCTGAAATGACAATCTGAAGTCAAAGAATGTGTCTTCCCATTTGCAAGTTTGTGCTTTTAGAGGTGTCTTGAATGTGGAGTTACATACCCTTCTGCCAATTTCCCTAGGCGAAAACCTTTCACTAGCTCGAAAATTGTACCATTTGTGCCGCTCGGACTCTTTTTTATTGAGTCACATGACAACGATGCGATACCCATCCCCATAAATGTCATGACACAAGCCAAAACAAAGTAGGTAAGTATCTAATTACCTAGACCTAGCAACCTAGATGTAGGCTTTATGGGGAAGAAGAGTTGGAGAAGGAGAAGAAAGAGGACTTAGGCAAAAATAACACTCAAACAAAAAGTGTGACAACCTTAACAAAGGGAAAGTAGGTTATTGATGCAAAAGCAGAAACATCTGCTCCTAAGATGAGAGAGAAGGAAAGTGCTAAGGTTGGAAAGTACCCTAATCCCATGAGATCAATCAATTCTCAACCATAAGCCCACTAGTCTCTCCCATGTACTCGAGAGCAAGAGAGGCAACATTTTCACATACACAATTACATAGGTAGAGTATGGATGCCATGAATAGATAGGCCACCTAAGAGCATTAGCAGGAAGCCCATGAAGCCGATGAGGAAAAGATGGTTAGAAATTTTCTAAACACACTTATATAAACTCCTATAACATTTTCATTGGGAGAATGGCTTAGGCAAAACCCTGCACTATGGCAAGGGTTGAAGCAATGTGTAGAACAAATTGATGGACATGAATCACAAGACTTGTTTGATCATGACATTGTGATGCACATATCAAGCCTAACGTTGAATCCAATGTCTAAGTCCCCACAAGTGAATGCCTTTTGGAAAGGCACTAAGATGCATGTAGTCTTACCTGTCGTTGCCTTAGGAGATACAATAGGGAAGGGGATAGTAGACACATGAGTAGGAGTTAGTGTACTTAGCCATGTAGTCCTGCAAGCTTGGGAAAATCCATCGGTGGAAACTACATACGTCAATGTCACTCTAGATAATAGGATGAAAGTTAGACCCTTCTAAGTCTTGAAGGATTGGCCATTAAAGATGGTGGGAATTCAATTCTTCGTGAACTACATAGTCATGAAGGGAGTGAATTATGATATCTTGGATGTGGAATGCCCGATTGATAGAGGATTGGGATAATGGCCTGATATTATTAGGAAATAGATTAGAAGTAGTCCGAGTAGAGATGGACACTTGAAAGACCTCACCAATGGACCTAAATGCCATCTTTGCCATGCTAAATGGTGACTCAACGGCTAGAAGCAATTATGGACCTATAATGATGTACAATCCATGTCCTTAGGATGAGCGTGACTAGATGCATGTGTTGGTAAACATTGACCTCCCATTCTAGGATGATTAGGATGAATATAAGCAAGTTGTAGACTCAACTAGCAAACCCAACAAAGCCATAACTTCTAACCTACCCACAATGCACCTATGCATGATTGCTAGGAGTTCCATCAACAACTGACCAACACCAATCACCTATCATATTCCTACTAGCAAATTGGAACTCCATAGAATCCTCGAGTATCTATAAATTGAGGTAATTGGTAACCCAATTGCAAACCTGAAGCCTCTCAAGGATCTCATAGAGAGTAAGGAGTGGTGAAGGACTAAGGTGCATGACTTAAACCTCTCATACAATTGAACTCTCATGATAAGTGAGAAAAATCTTGAGAATAGGAATTCTGAAAATAATGCACAGTCTGTGTATGAGGATTTTGAGGATGAGTACGACCACTAATGTTCCATTAGTGGAAAGCGAAGAGGAAGTGGAGAACATAGAATATGACACGGATGGAAGAGTGATTGAGTAAATTAGAGTAGATTCAAAACCTTGAGAGGTTAGCACTTTTAGAGTGAACAAAGGAGTTGTCAAGGTAGATTGCAACCAAACTTAACTAGAATGCCTAGATAGATAGTAGATTATGAGCAAGCGAGATTAGTCCAGCTTAACACCACACAATTATTTGGAATGTGGTTAGCCTCAGAGCTACAACCACCAAGGGAGATAGCATAGTCTAGTGAGGATTGTGAGTATAACTCTAAGTCAGAGGTGAGCTCTGATAGTGACCCCAAAATGCCTCGACCACCTGGGACCAAACGCACCAAGGGGGACCTCCCATTCCACCTACGATACAAGAGGCTAAAGGAGGAGAGAAGGAAATACTAAAAGTCTTTAGAAGCTGATTGACTAAAAAAATCCTAGAATCTGCCCAAGAGCTTCACAAAGTTTAAGAAATGTGATCAAATAGTGGTCTTAGTAGGAGCCAAGCCGAAAGGGCAGGCAAGAGAACCCATTGAAGGACCAACCAAAGTCAAGAAAGTCAACTTGGCAATGGAAGGGGACAAACTAGCAGACAACCTAACTAAGGAGAAAGAGATTAATCTCATAAATATCTCCTAAGGGAATTCTTCGATGTGTTTGCATGGTCCTTAGCTGAGCTCAAAGGAATACATTCAGGTATCATGACTCATAATATTCCCATGACCCATGATGTAATACCAATTAAGAAACAACCGTATGAAATGAATCCTAAGCATCTACGTGCAATGACGGAATATTTGAGTGTGTGTGAACTATAAAGAGGTCAACGTAGCTAGAAAGAGAGACACCTACCCATTACCATACACTTAGCACATGCTAGAGAGAGTGGAAGGAAGGAAACCTATAGTTTTATGGATGGCTTCTCAGGCTGTAACCAAGTGCAAGTCCATCCAGATGATAGGCACAAGATGGAATTCTCCACCAAATGGGGGGTATTTGTCTACATAGTCATGCCGTTTGGGCTCATCAATGCTCATGTGTGCCATCTTCAAGGATATGCTAAAAAATTAGTTGGAGGTATTTGACATATGATTTTTGATGCCGAGAAGTGCTTAAAAATAGCCAAAAATTATGATTTTCAGGGGAAAAATAGACTTCGTCGAAGGCCGCGGTGGCAAACAGTACGATTTTAAGCGGCAATGCTCGGAAAGTGCCTAAAAGAGCCACTAGACGGCGGTCGGGGAATTCGCATAATTTTTTGGCATGACAGATGAGACTTGGGGAGATGCTCGGTAGTAGAAGACTTTAAGATGGATGCCAAGGATTTTTCAGATCATGATTCGGGTACCGAACGTGGAAGAGGGAGTGCCCGGAAGGCCAAAGGCCAAAATGCCAAGTGGGAAAAGACTTTAGGAGAGCCCAAAGGGTTTGGGGAGCCCCAAAAATTAAAAAACATGGGGGAGGGGGGGGTTCGTCTTCTTTCACGCAGGCAAGAAAGAAGGCGCCATGAATAGAAATGGAGAAGAGATGGGTTATGGGGCCAGAGAACAACCCCCCAACTGATGGGTTATGGAGGAGAGATGGGTTATGGGTCCAGAGAACAACCCCCCAACTGATCTACAACCCCCCAACTGATGGGTTATGGAGGAGAGATGGGTTATGGGTCCAAAGAACAACCCCCCAACTGATCTTGGGCTTGTTCTTCTTCCTATCTTCGCTCTCCATTACTCCAATCCACTCCTCCAATGGCTGCCTAGTTGTGGAGATGCAGATCTAGTCTTTCTCTCTCCTCCATCTCTCTCTTCTAAGCGATGGTTTGCATGCAAGAAATCAAGAAGAAGAGGGGCTAAAGGATGCTTGTTCGACTGTGATCGGATTGCTTCAAGATGAAGAGGAGGCTGAGGAAAGAGGTTCATCACTGAAGAATGGTTGCTGGTCAGTCCGTGGGCAGCCTAGAATAATTATTAAAAAAACCCGCAACACGCAATACATGTAGTATGCTCCAATTTTATGAAGAAATAGGCTTGTTTTTGTTGTTTCATGGTCCAAATGTTGTTCGTATGCGATGAATGTTTGTTTGGATCTTGTTTGCATCATGTTTGAGGGCCATAACTACAAAAATGCAGAACCCGTAATGATTTAGAGCCGTTATTAATTCTTTAAAACCCACAAAATGTCATTTTTCAATGGAAATTAGTGGTTTTTCCATTTTTTAGTTGGGAAATAGGAGTGAAAATGGAATACAATCAGAGAAAATTTTAAGTTTCAATCAAAATAATAAGACAACACAAATAAATCAGAAAATACCTATTTTTTATGAAAAATAAATTGGTAAAAATAGTAAAACATAAAGAAAATTGGGATTTTCGTGCTAAAAAAATATGGGAAAATAAGATTTATGTGCGTGAATGTTTGGCGAGGTTAAAGCATGATGTCAAGCCTCAGTTTGGCCTCGTCCTTTGTGTTATAGTACATGCTTATTATTTTTTTATGTACAAAAATGACACAAAACAACCATTTACACCTATGCAATGTAGCAACACCTAAACGGTGAGGGGGGATAAAGTTTGTGCGATGATCTAATTGTTGAAAAGATACAAATTCTAATTTCCCTCTTTGTGCATAGCATTTAGGGATCGTTTCACAATTAAATATAGGTGACTAGTAGCACGGAAGTTCCGGTGCTAGTCCCTAAAGCAGCGCAGCATGTAACGCCTAGTTAAAATTCATGAAAGGGCTGTTTTCCGCACCTCACATGGCTATTTTTTAAACCATAAAATGGTTGTGCACAATCGTCATACACCTTGCATCAAGCATGCCACGTGGTATCTCTTGGAATGCATTGCAATTGATTGATAAACTTTGACCAACATTGAAAGGACAGGAAACCTAAGTCATCGGTTAGATGGGTGCTTTCGTTGGGGAAATTTTTGTGAGGCAAATCGTCATAATCATTTAGTGAAAAGTGAGTCTTAGATGCAAAATCGTCATAAGCATTTAGTGAAAAGTGAGTCTTAGACGCTCCTGGCCTGTGAGGTCGTGTGGTGGGGTTGTATGTCATATGCATGAGGTCCGACTAGTGCCATAGCCGCTACTGGCCCATTTTAGGTCCCATCAGTATTCATAGATGACTTGTGCATCCACACCAATAAAGGAAAATACTTAGGAAAGATCCAAATAGTCTTTGAATAGTGTAGGCAATATGGAACCCCTTAAAGTACTAGTTTTGGGTGAAGCATAGTTGTATTTTAGGGCACATTGTATCGAGAAATGGGATAGCCACAAACTCCTTGAAAAATAGGGTAATTGTGTACATTATCCTCTGACCAATTTCAAGGGAGTTCAATGCTTTTTAGGCCACGCGAGGTACTACCAGTAGTTTGTGCTGAGCTATGCATTGATTGCTAAACCTTTGTAGAAGCTATTGATAGTATTTGAGTGGATTGAAGAAAGTTAGCAAGCCTATGGAAGGCTTAAATAGGCTCTAACTTCAACTCCTATCGTAAGAACCCTAGATTGGTCAATTATCTTTCATGTTCACATTGATGCATCAAAATATGCTGTGGGAGAAATGTTGTGCCAACCTAATGAGCATAATCTTGACTATCTAGTGAGCTTTGCTAGCAGATAACACACTGATATGGAAATGAACTATTCCATAATAGAGAGGAAAGGGTTAGCTATGGTGTTCACCATAAAGAAGTTTAGACACTATCTTCTAGCGATAACCTTTACATTCTTTGTAAATCATCAAGAATTGCTTTATCTTGTGAACAAACCATGAGCAAGAGGATGCATTGCTTTGATGGTTACTTCTACTTTTGGAATTTGACTTCTCTATGCTAGTACACAAAGGTAAATAGCATTATATGGCAGATCACATGTCCTACATACCCATAGGTGAAGCAGATGGATAGGGTATCATTGATGACCTACCAGATGCACATCTTTTTAGAATGTCGAGCGAACGAGATTTGTTTAGAGCAAACCTCACACCATATTGGATGGATGATGTAGTCTACATCTTAGAGAATGGATTGCCTAAATAAAGCTAGATTAAGGATACTAATCTTGATACTAGTTAATTGTATCGATTGATACAATATGTTTGTGAACATGAAATGCACGATGTGCTCATATAGAAGCACATGGAACCATTGTTGCAGGACATTTCATTGGTGGAGACACCACAACAACACACAAGGTGCTCCAGTCTAAATTGTGGTGGCCAATGCTATTCCATGATGCAGCTAAGTTTGCGAAGCATTGTGATGAGTGCCAACGGACTAGATTCCCTATTCATAATGACAAAATGAAGTTGATCCTAGTGATCACATGCCAACCATTTGAGAAATGGGTAATTGACTTCATTGGTCCAATTAGCCTTATGGCATAGTACTCACAAGCTAAGTATTGTGAAAAATGCGGGATCTAGAGCATGGCAGAGGTGGAAGCTATGGTGGATGGAAGATGAAGATACTACTCATGTTGACATTGACAAAGAAGACAACTGTTACACAAGTGAATTAGGTTTCAAGATTGAGACTTGAACTCATAAACACAATCTTGTGTAGGACTGACAATGACACAGAGACTTGACACAAAGAGACAAGTACTATTGCATTATCATCATCTGAAAGTGATAGTCAAGTACATCATTATATAGGAATGCTTGGTAGCACATTTCATCACTGTGCCTATGGGATCTGTCTCTCTTCCTAGAATGAACTGCATCTTCCTAGCCTAGTTGTTCCATACAAAGGGGCATACATAGGGTGTGATTGGCAGATTCTCAACACCCCTCCTCAATCACAACCTGAAAGTACAAAGTGTGTAGAGGCTTTAGTGAGAGCAGTACCTGCAAAGTGTGGGCATACCACAAACATGGCAAAACACCAGAGGCTGTCGCAGAAAAGGCTAAGTGTGGGTACCATAAACATGGTGGACATCCAGAGGCTGTAATAGGGGCCTCACAAAGTGTACAGAGGCTGTAGTACAAGGCTACATGAGGAGTTTACAAAGCTTATGAAAGGAACATTAAGGCAGGTACAATGCTTTTAAAACAGAAAATGAGAGACAAGGACCGATAGGCCCTTGTGGTCTTTTTCAGCATATGCTATTTCTTTGTCAGCATCATGGAAAATCTTCTTATCTTTCTTCTCTTCTTCATGATCTTCTTGGTCTGCTCCTTTATTGACTTTGCTTGTAGTATTTTTGAGTTTACTCTTCCAGTTGTCCCCCTCAAGCAAAGTGGTAGACATGTCTTCAGAATCTTCAAATGGATTCATTGATTTCTCTTTGGTGTAGGTAGCTCCATTTCCTTCTATAGGTAGAGTAAGAACATCTTCTATGTCATGTAAATAAGCAACACAAGTCATGTTACTCTTCATGAAGTGTATCCACATAGAAATCTTCCTGATTTTCATTGATATGACCAAGAATCAGCTTCAAATCTGAGATAAATTAGTAAGAGTGTTGTACTCAAGTGTATCAAAGGATACAAGAAGAATAGTGTCAAATAACACTTGATAAGTATCAATAGATACTGTTCTTGATGAGCCTGATGTTGATGCTGGATCTTCTTGAACCTTCTTCTTGTTGATTTTGATGTTTTGATTTCTTGCTGAAGACTGAGTTTTGGAGTAGATAAGTGTAGCAAAACCTTCAGTTGAGTGAGAAGTATGAGTTGGAAGAGGAGCTTGATGTGGTTGTTGCTTGAGCTGCTTGATTTCTTCAACTCTTTCAAATCTTCCAAGCACAAATCTCCCCTCCTTGATGTGATTTGATGAGTAATCCTTGTTAGAATCTTCAGTGTTTAGTCAGATCTGAGTGGCAAGAGCTTTGTTTGAGTCCTGAGGAGAGAGTAACTGATGAATTTCTGAGCTTGAAGCTCAAAGCTATGGCTGCCTGAGTTTAGGGTTCCTAGATCCGACTGTTCTTTTCACTGTAGCAGCACGTAGGAGTAAAATTTTTAAGAGCCCTCTTAGCTGGAGTTGGCCCACTATATGGCCTACTAAAGCCCCATAAAAGCCCCTTCAATGGCTACCCCTATGCTGAGCTACAGCAGGTCGTTTAGGCAGCTGCAAAAAACTGCGCCAGATTGGGGAGATCAGCAATGGCACGCCATACTGCGCACAATGTTGACGTTTTTCATGCTGGGAAGTTGCGCCTAGAACTGTAGAAGATATTCTTAGAAGAAAGCGTAAGGAGATAAGGTCTGTAGAGGAAGATATGGAGGCTCCAAGTACTGCAGGTCCAGTTTGGCTATGGCAGACACAGGGCAGAGATTGAGAAAATTGTCAATGCTGAGGCTATGCTTGCCCAAAGTCAGTGATTGATGTGTCAAGAAGAAGCTTTGGAAGTAGGGGAACACTTTCCCAGAAGGAAGCAAGTGAAGATATGCCCTGTAAGTGGAGATCTAGCTCCTCCAACAGAGGTAGGTTGCAGGTTGGCTATGGCTGCCAAGGGGTAGAGAGTGAAAATGGAGTTGGAGATGAAGTCAAACACTTGAGCTGAGCTGGATAGAGATTATGAGAGACTGAGGGAGTAGAGAGAGGACCTGAAACATGCTAAGCCATGCTCAGCTGCGCTCTGATACCATGTGAAAAATGCGGGATCTAGAGCATGGCAGAGGTGGAAGCTATGGTGGATGGAAGATGAAGATACTACTCATGTTGACATTGACAAAGAAGACAACTGTTACACAAGTGACTTATGTTTCAAGATTGAGACTTGAACTCATAAACACAATCTTGTGTAGGACTGACAATGACACAGAGACTTGACACAAAGAGACAAGTACTATTGCATTATCATCATCTAAAAGTGATAGTCAAGTACATCATTATATAGGAATGCTTGGTAGCACATTTCATCACTGTGCCTATGGGATCTGTCTCTCTTCCTAGAATGAACTGCATCTTCCTAGCCTAGTTGTTCCATACAAAGGGGCATACATAGGGTGTGATTGGCAGATTCTCAACAAGTATATCATTGTTGCCATAGACTATCTCACCAAGTGGGCAGAAGCTTGAGCAACTCACAAAAATGATGCTAGGACCACGACCAAATTCCTTTGGGAGAAAGTAATCTCATGGTTCGGTTGTCCCATAGACTTGGTCAGTGTCTACGTGAAGTCCTCACCATATTATCCTCAAGCTAATGGTCAAGTAGAATCCATGAACAAGAACTTGGTGAATATCTTAACAAAGGCACTCTCTACTTCCCACAGTGACTAGGACAACAAGATCATGGTAGCTTTGTGGGCATATAGGACAGCCTACAAAAAACAACCATAGGACAAACCCTATTCAAATTGACTTACAGTATCGAAGTGATTCTACCAGTAGAGTTCTTTATTCCAAGCTTGAGAATAGTAGTTTAGGAGAGATGGGAGGGCAAGGAAGTATGGGCAAATCCATTAATAGAGCAAGAGTGCCTATTTGAGACTCCTCTCATTCCAACCAATGTCCTAATTTGTGAGAAAGTGTGGTGCAAGAGTTGATTTCACAAACATGTCAAACAATAAGATTTCAAGCAAGGAGACCTAGTCTTGATGTAGTTTGTTAAGGGACAGAAGTAGAAGATGAAATTTAAGGGATTGGTATATTTCAAGATTTGCAATATCAGTAGAATCAGCAATGTGGAACTCAAAACCTTAGAGAGGGAGGACATAGGATTTTTCATCGGAAGTCCCATAAAAAATTATTACCCTTCATCACATCCACTCCATGAATCTCCAATTATAGAACCGCTAATGAATGTGAGTATTGCAAGCATCACTTGGAAGAACCGAAAAGTGCATGCATGGACACAAGAGGTCCAAGGCGTAGCCACCACTGAAGCCCAAAAAGTTCTAAAAAGGAGAATGCACATCTTTGAATATAAAGACACAGCCAAAATCCTTGTAAAAGAGTGCCAAGCTCTCTCCTGTGCAAATTGTAAGGGTAGACGGGCGGTAGAAAGGAAGTTAGGAAGATAGGAGGACAATAAGAAAGAGGGTTGGCTGGCCATGTAAAAAAGGGGATGACTACCTAAAAGGGATAATGGTTTTGTATATAAACTCAAAAGGTGAATGAGAAGGTCATTCTTGGTGTGTGACTAAAGTAGTCTCTTCTTCTTCCCTTCTTCTCTCCTTCTTGCTTGCTTGTGTGAGAGTGTGAGGGAGTGAGTGTGTGAGGATGAGGGATCAAGGAGAAGAAGCTCTATATTATCTCCCCTCTTCTTCTTATATTTTCTTGTCTTGCCCACGACTATGGTGAATGGAGCTTGAAGGTGGAGGCTTGAGGTTGCTTGAGCTCACATTTCGAATTGTGGAGCTACTGAGCTACTTGAGGGAGGAGGCTACTCATTCAGTCATCAAGGTAAGCTCACTAAACCCCCATAGGATCGAAGGCGCATCCGCTAGGTGAGAGATAGCCATTTGTGCTCACTTGAAATGCTTGAAAGAATAAGTGGTCCATGGGTCTTGGTAGTCAAGCATGATCTCCCAACATTTTGGTTCCGTTGTTAGGACCATCAAATTCAAGCTTGAGAACTGGCATGCCTCAAATCGAGCGATGAAGTAAGGGTTGCATCCCCAAAACTAGAGCTTGAGATAGGTAGGAGATTTTGGGGTCTCAATCTTTGCAATAAGTAAGTATTCTGGTTTTTTAATGGTTAGGCAAGTAGGAGGATTCATGTCAGTATTTGTGTCTAGATTTTTATTGCGTTTGGAGTAGGATAGGATCGAAAGATTGAGGCGAGACGCTTTAGGGTTGTTGTTGTGAAATAGGCCCAAACAGAGCATAAACAAGGAAAAAATGGAAAAAAAATGTGCTATGTCACAAGGGGAGTGATCAGAGAGGTCAAGGCTAAGTGTAGCAAGGGTTTAAAACCCAAAAGGGCAAGGAGCAAGCACATTTGTGACCACAGGGTCGAGAGAGAGAGAGAGAGAGAGAGAGAGAGAGAGAGCTTGGAAATACCTAGCCCTTTGGACGAATCGATTGGTACATATAGGCATTTTTCGACCACACCAAATATACAAAAATCTTGATTACTGTCCATAGTAGTGATCTAGAGCTGCTCGAAGCATTACATGCTTAAAATTGTCTCGTTTTGGTGATTTTGTCAATTCTGTCAGTTTGATTGTCAGAATTAGATAGACCTCACAGTGTCCAATTCCCAAAATCGGATTAGTCGGAGTCAATTCATTGTCCGATTTCAAAAATCAAATAGGCGACACTTGGATAACCTTATCAGTCCGATCAAGACCATCGATTGGATGAATCAGACACTCGGATCGGACGGACCACCCTACCCTGTCTGATTTTGAGAATCAGACATCGAACTCAACCGTCCTGTCTGATCGGACATACCCTATCCGATTTCAACGATTGGACATACCAATCTGATTTTGAAAATTGAACTTGAAAAAATCGGACAAAGTGAATCGAATACACCATAATCTGACGTGCAAGAATCGAATCACAAAAATCAAACACCAGCCAAAATTGGACGTTCGATTCCAAGAATTGGATACTATAGAATCAGACTTTGCAAAATCGAACCAGACCCAAAGAAGAAAAAACTAACAAATTTAACACATCCCAGATGCAGGAGAGCACCGCTTGCAACACGAGAATCCTCCTAAATCCTTATGGGCATTTTTGACCTTAGAAATCACAGTTTCATGGCTAGGCATGTCGTTGATAGTCTCATCAACCTTTAGCCCATGTTGGAGCTGTAAATTGACCACTAGCGAACCCCAATTGAGCGGAAAGATGTAGCGAAGACCCTAGAGACCAATGAGAGTGGTCAGGAATTGAGCTTAAAGCCCTATTAGGCTGAGAATGTAAACAAGAGTGCGAGAGCCGCACCTACCACCTTGTGTTTGCTCTCATATTGTTTTCGACGCTTGAAGTACACTTAAACTAAAAGCTTGATTTCACACCATGCATAGAAAATAACATGCACCCACACTGAGTGAACATTAATTGAGGACTGTTTGTAAATGAAAAGAACACACTCAGACTTAATTAAAAAAATGAACCCACCAATAGGAGGTGATATACAAATCTAGACAGGGGATTAAGCAACCCCAATTGGTAGGGTCAAGTCACAAAGACAACACAGAAGGCCAGACACTTCAAAGGAGCAACACCATTGGGAGCACAATGCTACCTGGCCTGATCAACCTCATCGACAACCTAGTGGAGCAAGAAATCGCAGATATAGTAGGACCACATGTAAACTGCAAAAACAATGAGCTTGACCTAGGAGATTTCTTGGTCAAAATCTAGTGAATGGTGGGAAAATATGATGCACAAACCAAGGTAGACCACCATGGTAGTTCATCAGAGGACATCATAGCAACCCAACCAGCAACAGTAGGCTAGGAGATTGCGACAGGATATAGAAATGTGAGAAGTCCTACTAGCCCTAGCAAATAGAAACCAAACAGGACCAAATGCAGAAAGAGAGAGAGCGCTAGAGGCTCAGGAAGCGACTGATAGACAACACGTCAAGGCAGAGCAAGGTCCTGCAGTAGGAGCAACATCATTGCTGGCAAGATTAGGAGTTACCCAGGGCACCAAGACCTAGTCGAGAATCACTGTGATTGCAAAAAAACTAGACAAGTACCAGTCGTATATTTTTTAGAGTAGTTTGAGCAGGTTTGCGAGGCTAATGGCCTCATAGATCTTTCCCAGTGCTCGCAAGCTTTTGACCTATGCTTAGGTGACAAAGGATAAATGTGGTAGACCCATTTGAACGCAATGACTTTAGCACCCTCAAGAGTCTCTTCATCAAGAGGTTTTCTGAGGTGGCATACTTTGACAACCTCATAGTTAAATTGATGAATGTCAAGCAGAAGGACAAGGAAGATATCTGAGACTACATCACCCATGTGCAGAGTCTTTTCAATAGAATCCCAGCCACTGCAGATAGACCTAGCGAATGAACGATCTCCATTGAGTCTCCACTGTGTTCACAAGTGGAATTAGAAGTGAAGAACTTTACAAGGCCTTGGTGAGCAACTCAACCATACAAAGGGACATGCTAGCTAGGGTATTCAAAGAATCCATATGAGTGGATGATCTACTCAAAGAGAGGAGGTGAAGACCCACAACCCGAGACATCACTGCTCATGGAACCTTAGGTAGAACTCCAATCGCTAGTGACGGATCCAATCAAGGCACCCAAGAAACAGGAAAGAATGTTGATCAGAGCTAGGAGTTGGCAGATGTGAAGCTAGTGTTGGCTAAGCTGCAGAAGGAGATGATGAGAAGGCCTACACATCCCCATGTCCAATGTGTGTATTGAAGTGGAAAAACCACCTTCTAGCTAAGTGTCAAGACCCAAGGTCTTGACCTTGCACCAACTATGGTAGATTCGGCCAGAATGCCATGCACTGCCTACCATGGAGACTCCCATTTTCATAGCTATACAACTAGCCTTACCGAGGGAATATACCCCCAATTTTATTTGGGAGAGGAGCCCCATAGGCCCTCTCAGCACCTAACGATACAAAGCCAGCTATCCCTAGGATAGAGATCAATCTCGTAGGCATAGTTAGGCCACCTAGACCTTACATAACCCATCGACGGAGCCTAATGATGAGGAGTCCTATGTGAACCTTTACGTCTTATATGACGAAGAGGGAAATCTAGTCCTCATGAACTATTGACTACTTAGAAATGTGGCTGAGACAAGAGGTAAAATTTCAAGGGCTAAAAGTGCTTCTAAATTGCCCCAAAAACAGTTCCAATAGCAACTTCCTTCCTCACGATAAGCTTAAGGAAATGCATGCCAAAGGATTATGTTTCAAATGTGAAGAGAAGTGATCCCAAGCCCATAAGCTAAAGTGCAAAGCTAAGAATTCTAAAATTAATATGGTAATCACTCAAGATGTGGAAGTTGAAGAAGAAGAGGAATAAGAGGGAAATTTACTGCATGTTGATGCTTATTCAATGGCCGACAAAATTCATGAAGAAGAGGTGCCACTAATAAAGGATTCTATGATCCCATGGATGGAATTTCATTTTATCCGAGTTACTTAATTCTTAGCAGAAGAACAAAGGAATGAAAAATTCAATAAAGATCAGTAGGAGAAGGTAGAACAAGCTACTAAGGAGAAAGAAGCCAATTGCTCCACTCAACACAGCAAGAAGTCTCAAGTGAAAGGATAGTCAATGAACAATAGGGCTTAGAGCTATCAATGCAACTTGGAGAAAGAAGAAGGATCACACTGAAAATCCCTATCAAGAGAACCTGGTCCACCATAGAAGAAAGAAAGAATGGCAAAGGGTAAAAGAGGAATCTCGGATACTTGAAGAGGAGTGCAAGAAGAAACAAGAGGAAGAGGAAATACTAGGACTAGATGAGGAGTAGATAGCTTTGGCCATTAGAAGATCAATGGAGCAACCCTCCCGATCCCACTAGTTGGCTGAGCCCCACACGAGAGGATATGCCAAGCACCAATGGTGCTATATAGAAGAGTTGGGACAATGGTAAAAGGCAAGGGAAAGACCCCTTTGCAGGCAATCCCACTGGTCATGGTCACTCCAAAAATCACCCTAATGTAAGGAACCATGGTGCCATACGGAATATTACATGCAGGGGGTTTGTGAAAGTCACTCATCGCAGGGACGCTTAGATATGGGAGTAAAAGATGATGAAGAGTACACAACTCATAGCATTCAAAAGAGGGTGCATAAAATTGTTAATCAAAATAAGAAGCAAGGGATATAAAAGTGAAACTTTGATTGTAAGTTCTAGAAACAATTTCCATATGTAATGTTGTTGAATTGAAACAAGCTCTCTGTTCACAAGGATAGAATATTTGGGAGGGAAGATGAAGCGCAACATGGCCCGGACTAGCTATACATATTCTTCAAAGATGCATGTGATGTTGGTGAGTCTTTACCATTCAAGACAAATTATGAGTAAAGCATGATTGATGGTTGTAAGATGACCAATCCAGCTTTTCCTTGACATAACATTTTTGTTAGAAGCATGAAGTAAGATGTCATTTTTCAATGGAAATTAGTGGGTTTTCCATTTTTAAGTTGGGAAACAAGAGTGGAAATGGAATAAAATCAGAGAAAATTTTAAGTTTCAGTCAAAATAATAAGACAGCACAAATAAATCAGAAAATACCTTTTTTTCATGAAAAATAAATTGGTAAAAATAGCAAAACATAAAGAAAATTGGGATTTTCGTGCTCAAAAAATATGGGAAAATAAGATTTATGTGCGTGAATGTTTGGCGAGGTTAAAGCATGAGGTCAAGCCTCAATTTGGCCTTGTCCTTTGTGTTATAGTACATGCTTATTATTTTTTTATGTACAAAAATGACACAAAACAACCATTTACACCTATGCAATGTAGCAACACCTAAACGGTGAGGGGGGATAAAGTTTGTGCGATGATCTAATTGCTGAAAAGATAAAAATTCTAGTTTTCCTCTTTGTGCATAGCATTTAGGGATCGTTTCACAATTAAATATAGGTGACTAGTAGCATGGAAGTTCCGATGCTAGTCCCTAAAGTAGCCCAGCACGTAACGCCTAGTTAAAATTCATGAAAGGGCTGTTTTCCGCACCTCACATGACTGTTTTTTAAATCATAAAATGGTTGTGCACAATCGTCATACACCTTGCATCAAGCATGCCACGTGGTACCTCCTGGAATGCATTGCAATTGATTGATAAACTTTGACCAATACTGAAAGGATAGGAAACCTAAGTCATCAGTTAGACGGGTGCTTTCATTGGGGAAATTTTTGTGAGGCAAATCAAAATCTCCTGGAATGCTGAATTATGAAAGAGTGGAGTTTGTGCGAATGTTATATGTGTTAGCGACGCATCTTGGGGCTAATCCTCGAGGTGTAGGAGAGTCGCAGTGGAGTCGCAGCAATCAGCTGAGAGGTGCTTCCCTCTGTGTGTATTATGAGGCATTATGCCTATGTGTTATGGGATCTCCCTCTAAGGAGAAGGGAAAGTGAACGTTGGACTACATATTGGATACAAACGCAAAATCGTCATAAGCATTTAGTGAAAAGTGAGTCTTAGACGCCCCTGGCCCGCAAGGCCGTGTGGTGGGGTTGTACGTCATATGCATGAGGTCCGGCTAGTGCCATAGCCGATACTAGCCCATTTTAGGTCCCATCAGTATTCATAGATGACTTTTGCATCCACACCAACAAAGGAAAATACTTAGGAAAGATCCAAATAGTCTTTGAATAGTGTAGGCAATATGGAACCCCTTAAAGTACTAGTTTTGGGTGAAGCATAGTTGTATTTTAGGGCACATTGTATCAAGAAATGGGATACCCACAAACCCCTTGAAAAATAGGGTAATTGTATACATTCCCCTCTGACCAATTTCAAGGGAGTTCAATGCTTCTTAGGCCACGCGAGGTACTACCAGTAGTTTGTGCTGAGCTATGCATTGATTGCTAGACCTTTGTAGAAGCTATTGATAGTATTTGAGTGGATTGAAGAAAGTTAGCAAGCCTATGGAAGGCTTAAATAGGCTCTAACTTCAACTCCTATCCTAAGAACCCTAGATTGGTCCATTATCTTTCATGTTCACATTGATGCATCAAAATATATTGTGGGAGAAATAATGTGCCAACCGACTATCTACTGAGCTTTTCTAGCAGATAACACACTGATATGGAAATGAACTATTCTATAATAGAGAGGAAAGGGTTAGCTATGGTGTTCACCATAAAGAAGTTTAGACACTATCTTCTAGCGATAACCTTTACATTCTTTGTAAATCATCAAGAATTGCTTTATCTTGTGAACAAACCATGAGCAAGAGGATGCATTGCTTTGATGGTTACTTCTACTTTTGGAATTTGACTTCTCTATGCTAGTACACAAAGGTAAATAGCATTACATGGTAGATCACATGTCCTACATACCCATAGGTGAAGCAGCTGGATAGGGTATCATTGATGACCTACCAGATGCACACCTTTTTAGAATGTCGAGCGAACGAGATTTGTTTAGAGCAAACCTCACACCATATTGGATGGATGATGTAGTCTACATCTTAGAGAATGGATTGCCTAAATAAAGCTAGATTAAGGATACTAATCTTGACACTAGTTAATTGTATCGATTGATACAATATGTTTGTGAACATGAAATGCACGATGTGCTCATATAGAAGCACATGGAACCATTGCTGCAGGACATTTCATTGGTGGAGACACCACAACAACACGCAAGGTGCTCCAGTCTAAATTGTGGTGGCCAATGCTATTCCATGATCAGCTAAGTTTGTGAAGCATTGTGATGAGTGACAACGGACTAGATTCCCTATTCAAAATGAAAAAATGAAGTTGATCCTAGTGATCACATGCCAACCATTTGAGAAATGGGTAATTGACTTCATTGGTCCAATTAGCCTTGTGGCATAGTACTCACAAGCTAAGTATATCATTGTTGCCGTAGACTATCTCACCAAGTGGGCGGAAGCTTGAGCAACTCACAAACATGATGCTAGGACCACGACCAAGTTCCTTTGGGAGAAAGTAATCTCATGGTTCGGGTGTCCCATAGACTTGGTTAGTGTCCATGTGAAGTCCTCACCAGATTATCCTCAAGCTAATGGTCAAGTAGAATCCATGAACAAGAACTTGGTGAATATCTTAACAAAGGCACTCTCTACTTCCCACAGTGACTAGGACAACAAGATCATGGTAGCTTTGTGGGCATATAAGACAGTCTACAAAAAACAGCCATAGGACAAACCCTATTCAAATTGACTTACAGTATCGAAGTGATTCTACCAGTAGAGTTCTTTATTCCAAGCTTGAGAATAGTAGTTTAGGAGAGGTGGGAGGGCAAGCAAGTATGGACAAATCCATTATTAGAGCAAGATTGCCTATTTGAGACTCCTCTCATTCCAACCCATGTCCTAATTTGTGAGAAAGTGTGATGCAAGAGTTGATTTCACAAACATGTCAAACAACGAGACTTCAAGCAAGGAGACCTAGTCTTGATGTAGTTTGTTAAGGGACAGAAGTAGAAGATGAAATTTAAGGGATTGGTATATTTCAAGATTTGCAATATCAGTAGAATCAGCAATGTGGAACTCAAAACCTTAGAGAGGGAGGACATAGGATTTTTCATCGGAAGTCCCATAAAAATTATTACCCTTCATCACATCCACTCCATGAATCTCCAATTATAGAACCGCTAATGAATGTGAGTATTGCAACCATCACTTGGAAGAGCCTAAAAGTGCATGCATGGCCACAAGAAGTCCAAGGCGTAGCCACCGGAGCCCAAAAAGTTCTAAAAACGATAAGGCACATCTTTGAATATAAAGACATAGCCAAAATCCTTGTAAAAGAGTGCCAAGCTCTCTCCTGTGCAAATTGTAAGGTAGACGGGCGGTAGAAATGAAGTTAGGAAGATAGGAGGACAATAGGAAAGAGGTCTGGCTGGCCATGTAAAAAAGGGGATGACTGCCAAAAAGGGATAATGTTTTGTATATAAACTCAAAAGGTGAATGAGAAGGTCATTCTTGGTGTGTGACTAAAGTAGTCTCTTCTTCTTCCCTTCTTCTCTCCTTCTTGCTTGCTTGTGTGAGAGTGTGAGGGAGTGAGTGTGTGAGGATGAGGGATCAAGGAGAAGAAGCTCTATATTATCTCCCCTCTTCTTCTTATCTTCTCTTGTCTTGCCCACGACTATGGAGGAAGGAGCTTGAAGGTGGAGGCTTGAGGTTGCTTGAGCTCACATTTTGAATTGTGGAGCTACTGAGCTACTTGAGGGAGGAGGCTACTCATTCAGGCATCAAGGTAAGCTCATTAAACCCCCATAGTATCGAAGGCGCATCCGCTAGGTGAGAGATAGCCATTTGTGCTCACTTGAAATGCTTGAAAGAATAAGCGGTCCATGGGTCTTAGTAGTCAAGCATGATCTCCCAACATTTTGGTTCCGTTGTCAGGACCATCAAATTCAAGCTTGAGAACTAGCGTGCCGCAAATCGAGCGATGAAGTAAGGGTTGCATCCCCGAAACTAGATCTTGAAATAGGTAGGAGATTTTGGGGTTTCAATCTTTGCAACAAGTAAGTATTCTGGTTTTTTAATGGTTAGGCAAGTAGGATGATTCATGTCAGTATTTGTGTCTAGATTTTTATTACGTTTGGAGTAGGATAGGATCGAAAGATTGAGGCAAGACGCTTTAGGGTTTTTGTTGTGAAATAGGCCCAAACAGGGCATAAACAAGGAAAAAATGGAAAAAAAATGTGCTATGTCACAAGGGGAGTGATAAGAGAGGTCAAGGCTAAGTGTAGCAAGGGTTTAAAACCCAAAAGGGCAAGGAGCAAGCTCATTTGCGACCACAGGGTTGAGAGAGAGAGAGAGAGAGAGAGAGAGAGAGAGAGAGAGCTTGGAAATACCTAGCCCTTTGGACGAATCGATTGGTGAATATGGGAATTTTTCGACCACACCAAATATACAAAAATCTTGATTATTGTCCATAGTAGTGATCTAGAGTTGCTCGAAGCATTACATGCTTAAAATTGTCTCGTTTTGGTGATTTTGTCAATTCTGTCAGTTTGATTGTCAGAATCAGATAGACCTCACGGTGTCCAATTCCCAAAATTGGATTAGTCGGAGTCAATTCATTGTCCGATTTCAAAAATCAAATAGGCGACACTTGGATAACCTTGTCAGTCCGATCAAGACCATCGATTGGATGAATCAGACACTTGGATCGGACAGACCACCCTAACCTGTCTGATTTTGAGAATCAGACATCGAACTCAACCATCCTGTCTGATCGGACATACCCTATCCGATTTCAACGATTGCACATAGCAATCTGATTTTGAAAATTGAACTTGAAAAAATCGGACAAAATGAATCGGATACACCATAATTGGACGTGCAAGAATCGAATCAAAAAAATCAAACACCAGCCAAAATTGGACGTTCGATTCCAAGAATTGGATACTATAGAATCAGACTCTACAAAATCGAACCAGACCCAAAGAAGAAAAAACTAACAAATTTAGCACATCCGAGATGCAAGAGAGCACTGCTTGCAACACGAGAATCCTCCTAAATCCTTATGGGCATTTTTGACCTTAGAAATCACAGTTTCATGGCTAGGCATGTTGTTGATAGTCTCATCAACCTTTAGCCCATGCTGGAGCTGTAAATTGACCACTAGCGAACCCCAATTGAGCGGAAAGATGTAGCGAAGACCCTAGAGACCAATGAGAGTGGTCAGGAATTGAGCTTAAAGCCCGCCCTATTAGGCTGAGAATGTAAACAAGAGTGCGAGAGCCGCACCTACCACCTTGTGTTTGCTCTCATATTGTTTTCGACGCTTGAAGTACACTTAAACTAAAAGCTTGATTTCACACCGTGCATAGAAAATAATATGCACCCACACTGAGTGAACATTAATTGAGGACTGTTTGTAAATGAAAAGAACACACTCAGACTTAATTAAAAAAATGAACCCACCAATAGGAGGTGATATACAAATCTAGACAGGGGATTAAGCAACCCCAATTGGTAGGGTCAAGTCACAAAGACAACACAGAAGGCCAGACACTTCAAAGGAGCAACACCATTGGGAGCGCAATGCTACCTGACCTAATCAACCTCATCGACAACCTAGTGGAGCAAGAAATTGCAGATATGGTAGGACCACATGTAAACTGCAAAAACAATGAGCTTGACCTAGAAGATTTCTCGGTCAAAATCTAGTGAATGGTGGGAAAATATGATGCACAAACCAAGGTAGACCACCATGGCAAGTCATCAGAGGACATCATAGCAAACCTTGAAGAGGAAAAAAAATTAGCATAGAAAGTTTTGCAAGGCATAACAACATACAACGAGCAACAGTAGGCTAGGAGATTGCGACAGGATATAGAAATGTGAGAAGTCCTACTAGCCCTAGCAAATAGAAACCAAACAGGACCAAATGCAGAAAGAGAGAGAGTGCTAGAGGCTCAGGAAGCGACTGATAGACAACACATCAGGGCAGAGCAAGGTCCTGTAGTAGGAGCAACATCATTGCTGGCAAGATTAGGAGTTACCCAGGGCACCAAGACCTAGTCGAGAATCACTGTGATTGCGAAAAAACTAGACAAGTACCAGTCGTATAGTTTTGTAGAGTAGTTTGAGCAGGTTTGCGAGGCTAATGGCCTCATAGATCTTGTCCAGTGCTCGCAAGATTTTGACCTATGCTTAGGTGACAAAGGATGGATGTGGTACACCCGTTTGAACGCAATGACTTTAGCACCCTCAAGAGTCTCTTCATCAAGAGGTTTTCTGAGGTGGCATACTTTGACAACCTCATAGTTAAATTGATGAATGTCAAGCAGAAGGACAAGGAAGATATCTGAGACTACATCACCCATGTGCAGAGTCTTTTCAATAGAATCCCAACCACTGCAGATAGACCTAGCGAATGAGCGATCTCCATTAAGTCTCCACTGTGTTCACAAGTGGAATTAGAAGTGAAGAACTTTACAAGGCCTTGGTGAGCAACTCAACCCTACAAAGGGACATGCCAGTTAGGGTATTCAAAGAATCCATATGAGTGGATGATCTATTCAAAGAGAGGAGGTGAAGACCCACAACCCGAGACATCACTGCTCCTCTTCACCAAGATCTCTCCACCAAGAACTCTTGTTCTCATCCACATCTCTGTTGAGTGTTGAAATGACTTGTTTTTTGGCTGATTTTTGTTGTTTTTGAGAGCTAAATGGTTGATTTTATGAGATGATTGATTGGTTTGGAAGTGGTTTGAGAGTGTTTTGGATGATATTGATTGTGTTTTGGAAGATCATGATATTTATTAGTGGTTCTGTGATGTTCTGATAGGTTCTGATTGTTGGTTCTGTATACCTTCTGTTTTGTTCTGTTTTGCTCTGTTTTGTTCTGACTATCTTCTGTAAGGCTGTAAGGAGGGATGGAGTATTGATTGATGAAGATTGAGATCTTGTGAAAGCTTATTGAATGGTTTGTGAGAGTTTGGAATGGTTTGAGAATGAGTTATGAGGTTTTGATGACCTTCTATAACCTTCTGTAGGTCTTCTGTAGAGCCTCTGTCTCTGTTCTGTTCTGTTCTGTACTATTCTGTTCTGTACTGTACTGTTCTGTTCTGTTCTGTGACTATTCTGTATGCTTCTATACGTGTTCTGATGGATGAGAGTGTAGCTTGGGAAAATTTTCTAGCCTTGGAAAGAGGTGAATACAAGTGCAAAAGAGCTGAAAGAAGTGGAAGAAGTAGCTGCTGAAGACTCAAGTGAAGACTAAAGTGAAGTGACAGTAGTGAGCTATGAAAGGACACTGTAGTGGCTCTGGTGACTCTTCATATCAGACATACCTCTTGGGAGGGGTATCCACGACCTAAGAAGGATTATTGAGAGTGATTTTGAGAGATTGTAGTGAGGATATGATGTATCATTGATGGAGAGAAAGAGAGAGAGTCAGAGATAGCCAATTCTACTGAAATAGAGTGATTGTATATGAGAGATTGAGAGAGAAGACTATGAAGATATTGAAGATGAATACTATGTGATGTATTTCCATTAAAAGATGGTTTATTCCTTTGCTTTCTTTGTTCTATTGATGGATTTTATGAAGATATTGAAGAATATGGTTGATTCTAGTAAATCCGTGGGAGGTCTACATGGTGTTGCATGAAGATTTGTTGTGCCTGGTGTTCTTTTCTTCATTGTGATCATATGAAACATGATAAACAAGCTTGTTGCTGTTACAAGATAGATTTTCTTGCAAGAGAATTTCCTTTTCCTTGGTGTTCCTCTTGGGGCTCCATGTTTTTGGTGTGCAGCCGGGGAATCTTGCCATCAACAAGCACCAGAAGAGGCTGAAAATGAAGGAAATGGCATTGCCAAGAAGAGAAGAATTCAATGGATGTTTGTAAAGTTCCTTCTTCCACTGAAGAGTTGGAATTTCTAATAATCAAAGCCACTTTCCACAAGAAGTTCATCCCATAATGGCGGAAACACATCACCATCATGATGCATACTCTATGTGGTGGACAGTTTCCTCTTCCTATTGAAGCAGCAGAAACTTGCATCTTGGTGGCAAACTGTTTGGGAACAAACTGAAGAGCAGAAACAGAGAGAATGACCATCCATGGAAGATTTGGCATTCATTGAGAAGTTTTCAGACAACATCAAGTGGGAGATTGTGAAGAAGCTTCAGGAGTCTTGGTCTGTAGAGGTTCACAGGGACAAGAAGGAAAGGAGTTGGAATTTGTTCGTGGATGCTCAATAGCAAGATACATGGGATGCTTGGTGTACTGATAATCTTATGTTTGTTCAATTAGCAACCTACTGGAAGTTGGTAGACAGAGTGTTTTTCACAACATACATTGTTGAAACCATCAGAAGCTGGCATTACTATGATGATGGCACCACCACAATGCTCAGACATATACATTTTGACACCTTCAGAACCGAATACCTTCCTCTGTGCAGTGGCATGAAAGTAGAATTCAGGGACATTGAAAAGAAAGAAGTAGAAGAAATGTTGGCAAGAGAGTCCTCCAGAGACTGAAGCCTTCTGTTAACCCTCTGTGGAGCACTAACAACATAGTGGAGCCAACCCCCTGATGAATGACGCAATAAAGAGGCAAGCGTTAGAACGAGTCCAGAGGTACGTGAGAAGAGAGAAAGCAAAAATCAAGGCTGAGAACGAGCTCACAGCAGAAGCCACCTTTGACGCCCTTGCGGAACTCTTTACAGAAGTCCCAATGGCACATCAAGCCCTTCCGCCTCCTACTGGAGGTCCACTTCCAAGCCAGATCCGTCCTGGAAATATTGATGACAGGCTAGCGAATGTAGTCCCATTGCCAGTTTTTAAGGGAGAGTACAATGAAGACCCCGATCTTCATGTAGCAGAGTTTATGGTAGCATGTGTGGCTAACAATGCCAGAACCCCTGAGCACTGGTTAGCCATATTCCTCGCCACTTTCAAGGGCGAGCGTTTCAGTGGTATGAGAGACAAGCAGCAGGAACTTTTGGCACATGGGACGACCTGAAGTTGACATTCCTCACTAAATTCAGGCGTGAAGGTTTTGAAGAGCGGATGAGAGAGGAATTCATGAACCTAAGTCAGTCTTCTGGAGAAAGAGTGGAAGCTTATGTCTCACGAATGGAATCCATCCTGAAGATATGGACTAACCATAATCTAGATGATGGCATTCAAAAGGGGGTGTTTCTCAGAGGATTACAACCAGAAGTCCATAAGTTTGTGGAGCTGCAAAGACCAGCCACCCTGCAAGCTGCAACAGAAGGTGCAAGGCTGTATGATGAAGTGGAAGCTAGATTGGCGATGAATTCAGAAAGAGGAGTCCTACCTCCTCTGATGCCAGGAATGATGTACCCACCAAATGCAGTTCCAGGGACTGTTCCCTATCCCTACCAATAGATGCCCTCGGTATCACAGTACAGTGCACCAAATCCACAGTGGCCACAATCCATGCCTCAAATGGTGGTTCAACCACAACAACAATGGTCCCAACCAATTTCCTCAATGCCAAATCAGCAGCAACAGTGGAACCCTAACTGGAGCCAACAGCCAACAGTTCAAGCAGGAGCTCTGAATCAGAACCAGAACAGAGACCCCTCTGTACCAGCCCAACCTGTTTATGCAGTGATTACAGAGACTCCTCAAAACCCTCCTGCCAGTGCCTCAGGAGGAGAAAGCTTGAAGGACTACTTATCCAACTCAGTTGCAAACATCAAAAAAGAATTGATGGATGTGATTACAGAGCAGCTACAGACGTTGAAAGTGAACACCGCGAGCATATCCAACATTGCAGGAGCAGGAAGAGATGTGATGCGGTCAAATACTTGGTGTGGTAAGTGTCATCAAGCAGGCCATTTAGCCACTGAATGTACACGCAAACCAACCATTCCTGGAGCCTTCTGTTCCTACTGTTTGCGGAAGAACCATACAGAGGACATTTGCTCTCTGAAGGAGATGCATGATAGGAGAAGGAAGGAAGAAGACGCAAGATTCAACTTGTTGGAATCCAAAATGACAACACAAGATATTGGACCCAAGCCTAGAGAGTTTGGTCCTAATTTCGGACCCAGAAGATTTCCCTCTCAAAGTTACAGAGGAAGACAGTCTGGCAGCGGTGGTCAAAGATCAGAAGTGGAATGTTACAGATGCAGAGAAAAGGGACACATCTCACCAAATTGTCCAAATCCTAGAAGGTCAGTGGATTACAAGCCCTTATGCAGTCGATGCAAAGGAGAAGGCCACACTGCAAAAGACTGTCCAAGCCCAGCCCCAGTGAAAAACAGTGCTACTGATAGTCCGGCCAAGGCCCAAGAGCCTACTTCCAATTTAGTGGAATTGGAAGTTGCTACCATCACGCGTGCAAAGCAGAAGGAACCACCTGTCCAGAAAGAAAATAACCCTCTTGCCAGAACAGTGAAGTTCAATCTTCCACTAGAAGAACAGAACAGAACAGAGCTTGACAGTGCCGTACAGAGCCTACAGTGCCACAGAGAGTTACAGAGATAGTTACAGAGATAGGACCAGAGGTCCAGGATACAGAAGAGGAGAAAGTGCCACAAGTGGCAGAGGAAGTTCCTGTAATTCCTCTGTTGGAGGAAAGAGGGAAAATGAAAATGGGTGTTGCCCCATTCCCTAATCGGTTAGAGAAGCCAGTGGATCATATTAAGGAATACGATCTAGTCAGAGATCTAGATACCTTTAAACCAAACCTCACATTCCGACAATTATTGATGTTGTCTCTCAGTTGCCAGAAAAGGTTCAAAAGTATATTGACAAGAAGACGTGGCTTAAGGATTGCTCCCTCAACAGCAACAAAGTCCAACAAAGCTACAGAGCCTGTAAAAGAAGTGGATGTGGCTAACGCTTTCCTAGATCCGGGTACCCCAGAGACTGGCGTGTGGATAGAAGGTTGCTTTATTGCAAATGCATTGATTGATGGAGGTTCATCAGTGAACATTATGACGGATGTGACAATGAAGGATCTAGGCCTACAAGGTGTGCAACCCACCCAATGGCTCATCAGACTAGCGGATCAGAGTAGAATCAAGCCTTTGGGCATTCTCCCATATGTGAAGACTACAGTGGCTGGAAAGGATTATTAGCTAACCTATTTGGTGGTGAAGCCAAACTCTTATGGTACATCCTATCCTCTGTTACTCGGCAGACCATGGCTTTTTGAAGCCCGAGCAAGGACGAATTGGTTCAAAGGAACCTTGACCTTGGGCAGAGGACCCAATAAAGTGGTGCTGAAACTGTATGGTTCTCAAAAAGGACATGGATCCACCTCCTTGGAATTATCTTCTGACTCCCCTAATGAGGCTACAGATGGAACATCAGCAGACGAAGATGCTGTCAAACAGATCCTTCCCAAGAAAACAGTGGCACGTTCCTTAACAGTGGATACTGTAAGCCGACTTCCAAGAGATGCAAAGCCATTATCAATGGGTGAATACTTCCTGCCTGAACCAGGAAGAACTTCTGAAATCACTTCTGACAGTGAGATAGAAGCATGGATGTACTGCTCTCCCTATTACATGGCCACAGCAGAGAGAGAAGCAGAAGCAGAGACAGAGGCAGAAGAGGAAACAGAGAATCTATTCTTCTGTTACAGAGCTCCTACAGAGACAAAAGTAGAGACAGAGACAGAAGCAGAAGCAGAAGTAGAGACAGAGACAGAAGAGGATGGATATGATATGAACGAAGAAGGTTATGAAAGTGAGCTAGAAGAGTCTATTCCACCCGAAGAGGATATATATGAAGAAGAAGTTTCAGAAGCATCAGAAGCAGACGAGCTCATGCTATGGGACAGAATGGTGATGGTACCATTTGGTCTGGTAAATGGATCTTCTTATATGCAAAATTCTTATAAGGAATGGATTAAGAAGAACAAGCTGTTTTTCAGCAGTGGCTCATGCCGTTCTAACCCCTCCTTGCCAAACAAAGATGATGATGATGCATTGTGCCAACAAGCACCAGCCCCACCAACCCAACATGCATCAGAGGGTCCCTGTTATGTGACGTTCCTGGATGTGTCATCTTCAGAAGAGGAGTCTTCAAGCCAAGAGGTAATTAATTTTGAAACCAAACCCGAAACAACTCTAATCCCATTCCAACATCTTAAGGAGCAACCTAAGTCTCCACCAAAAGAAGAAGTTGGTTCTAGTAGGACATCAGAAGAGGATACCACTCCCTTGAAGGAGTCAGATCTGTATCCAGAAGCAGTCCGTGGGACCTTCATCCATGAAGTAGAAGGTGAAAGGCAATTAACCTTTGTGGATGCAGAAGGCACTGAACGCCACTTGAAGGTGGGTAGCAGTCTCCTAGAAGAGGAGTTGTCAACCTTGTACAACTTGTTGAAAGAGAATTTGGACGTGTTTGCATGGTCTTACAAAGACCTAAAGGGGATTGATCCCACAATATGTCAACATCATATTGACTTGGAGCCTGATGCCAAGCCAGTACGGCAACGACAAAGGCGAATGAACCCGAATTATTGCACATTGGTGAAAGCGGAGCTGCTGAAGCTTTTGGAAGCCGAGTTCATCTATCCAGTGGCAAATAGTGAATGGGTTTCACCCATTGTGGTTGTACCCAAGAAGAATGGCAAATTGCGAATATGTGTGGAATTCCGAAAGCTTAATTCCAAGACGAAGAAGGATCACTTTCCTATTCCTTTCACAGACCAACTGTTGGACACAGTGGCAGGACATGAGCTTTATTCCCTTCTGGATGGATTCAGTGGATACAACCAAGTCCAAATCGCAGAAGAAGACCAATCCAAAACAACCTTCACCACAGAATGGGGGACCTACGCTTACCGAGTGATGCCATTTGGGCTCTGCAATGCCCCTGCCACCTTCTAGCGAGTCATGATGGCCGCATTTCAAAATCATCTGCACGACTTTATTGAGGTATATTTGGATGACTTCTGTGTCTATAGTTTGATCCGTGAACACTGGGAACACCTGGAACAATGCTTTGACCGATGCCGGGAGTATGGGATTTCCCTCAACCCCGACAAATGCATCTTTGGGGTCTCTTCTGGAGTTCTATTGGGCCACATTGTCTCTGCACAAGGGATATCAACAGACCCTGCAAAGATCGAAAAGATTGCAGCTCTAACAGCACCCACCAACCTCAAACAGTTGAGGGGATTCTTAGGCCATGTGGGTTACTACAGAAGGTTCATAGCCCATTTTGCAACAAAGGCAACCTCCTTGCACAAGCTTCTGAGGAAAGATGCAGAGTTTACTTGGACGGAAGAATGTGACAAAGCCTTCCACACTCTGAAGCAGTGTCTGATAGAGGCACCCATTCTGCAACCTCCTGATTGGACGAAAGAGTTCCATGTACACACTGATGCATCAATTGAAGGTTTAGGTGCTGTCCTGTGCCAAAAGGGTTCCTCGAAGTTGGATCAACCGATCTATTATGCAAGCTGGAAAGAATCTGATAGGGAACGGAACTACACAGTGACAGAGCTGGAGTGCTTGGCAATGGTGTTTGCCTTGGAAAAGTTTCACCATTACCTCCTATCTACCCACTTTAAATTTTATGTGGATCATGAGGCCCTGTCCTTCTTGATGAACAAAGCAGATGTGAAAGGACGAATGATGAGATGGCTCCTTTTATTCCAGGAGTTCGACTTCGAGGTGATTACTAAGCCTGGTCGTTCCCATGTTCTGGCTGATCATCTGTCGCGTATCCCACAAACTGCAGACGAGGAGCAGGATGATCCAGACCTCCCTGATGCTTCCCTATTCTTGGTAGAAATTGTAACTCCCTGGTATGCAGTCATTGCCAATCTGCTGGCAACCCAACAGTACCCTCCTAGTACTTCTAGTCGGGAAAAGAAGAAGCTTATGCTAGAATCGGCCCCCTACACCCTGCTAGGTGGCGCACTGTACAAGAAAGGCAAAGATGAAGTGCTTAGAAGATGTGTCGCAGGAGAAGAGATTGGGATTGTTCTGAAGGCTTGCCATGACGAGCCATGTGGAGGTCACTTTGCAGGAGAAGCTACAGCCAGGAAGGCTCTGCTAGCAGGATATTGGTGGCCTACCATTCATAAGGATGCCTATGATTACTGTAAAAGATGTGATGCTTGTCAAAGAATGGGGAAACCCACGAAGACAAATGCTATGCCATTGCAACCTATTCTTCCTTTGAAGCCGTTTGAGAAGTGGGGCATCAACTTCGTAGGTTCGATCGATCCTCCTACCAGAAGGAAATAGAACCGATACATCCTTGTATGTACGGATTATGTTACAAAGTGGTGTGAAGCTAAAGCTTTAAAACGGGACGATGGTAATAGCGTGGCCCTGTTCATGTACGAGAATATCATCACCCATTTTGGCAGTCCCTTAGAGCTGGTAAGTGACAGAGGCACTCATTTCCTTAATAAAGTTATGGAAGAGTTGACAGAGTTGTATAAGATCCGCCATCGCAAGTCCACTCCTTATTACCCCAGAGCCAACGGCCAAGTCGAAGTCACGAATCGCATCCTCTGCTCGATCCTGACAAGAACGATTGTCGCACATCGTCGTGATTGGGATGATCGACTTACAGAGGCCCTCTGGGCGTATAGAACCTCCCACAAAGCAGCAACAGGACAGACACCCTTCCAGCTGGTGTATGGAACAGAAGTTGTTTTTCCTGTTGAATTGGAACTACCCTCTTTGAGAGTGGCTATCAAAGAGCGTTTGGGGGACGATGATTCATTGCAACGCCGTCTCCTGCACCTGGAATGTTTGGACGAAATTCGTAGGATGGCTCTACAGTGCATGGAAGCCACGCAAGCTCGACGCAAGGCTTACCATGATAGCTTCATCAAGCACAAGGAGTTCAAAGAAGGTGGTTTGGTCCTAGCCTATGATTCACAATTTGGCAAGTTTCTTGGCAAGCTCCAACAGCGGTGGATGGGCCCCTATAAGGTACTTGCAGTCAACCCTAATGGCTCTGTCCAAGTACAGACCATTGATGCCTCTGATGATCCCTTTTTGATCAATGGATATCGCCTGAAGAAGTACTTCCCTCCTTGGGGATCTTGACAATTACGGACACTTGATCCTTTCCCTCGTTGGCGCGGCACTGTACTTCTTATGATGCTACTTCTGATAGCCATTTTTCAGTCACTCCTGATGAAGTGGACACAACCCTCCGTCCCCTCAAACCCCCCGTCCGGCCTTGATCTCTTATCCTCTATTTTCCACGAGTGGACACAACCCTCTGTCCCCTCAAACCCCCCATCCAGCCTTGATCTCTTATCCTCTATTTTCCACCAGTGGCGAGGTTGGTCTTGACAAATGGTCTTTCTACTATTCCCTTGCTCAATTCGAAAAAAAAGAGAAGAAAAATATACATATCGGTCATGGGAGAAAAGGACTTAGGTCCCTGTCATGCCGACCTATTCTTCGAGAAAAGGTGGAAACACCCTCGGGAATAGGGGAAAACAAGAAAAAGAAAAAAAAGAAGAAAAAACAAACAAAACAAATCTGTTATGAGCGAAAAGGAAGCAATTCCCTGTCATAGCAGGCCTCGTTCCAAGAAAAGGTGGTAAACACCCTTGGGCGAGAAGCTGGCTGTGGAAAAGGTGGTAACACCCAGCAGTCCGGGAAGTGGATTCATTAATTGATATTTCCAGGATTCAATTCCGAAGCTGCCTCCCTTGGTATGCTGTGTCCTGGGTCTCTCTGCAAAGTGACTACCTGTCCTCTAGCAGATGACATGTCCTATGTAATACAATATTCGATTTGATGGCTACCTCCCTGGGTACGCCTCTTCAACAACTGACGACGCGATCTTCATCGACAAACAATAGAGTGACGTGAGCTTTCATCCTAACCGAATGGGGAAGTGAGTATGGTTGCCCTCTATGATTATCAACAGAGAGTGAGATAGAGGGTGGGGCGAGAGACTAGTCTTTTTCCTTTCCAATCAAATGAGAGGTGAGAAGTGTGAATGAAGCGTTGCACGCACGGGATGGGCCTCTCAATGCACAAAGCACAATTTGTTTCTGTGCACTGCACCATAAGGCTCCCTTGCCTTCCTTCTCGCACCGTATGCCGGCACAGGGCGGGATGCACAGTTGCATCATCACATGCGCACAAGGCATACAATCTTTGCACAAGCGATTGTGAGGATTACATCAATGGGTTTCAGGAAAAGGTTGCCCTCCTGTATCTAGTAACAGAGCGTGAGACAGAGGGTGGGATGAGTGTGACTGGAGTTTCTTTGCTCAATTACCGAGAGGTGAGATTGAGGGACGTTATGACACTTGGAGTCAGGTATATTCCTATTTCCCTATGCACCCACGGGATGGGTCTCTACCGTCAACACAAGACACATCACCCTGTTCTGTACACTGCACTGCAAGGCTCCCTTGCCTTCCTTCTTGCACCTATGCCAGACGGGTTGGACGCACTAATGCACCATCAACTGTGCACCCTGGCATACTCCTTCTGCACCATTCCCCCTTGTCGATTCCTCAACCGGGTATGCGATATGGGTTTCAATCCTTATTCCTTGAGTGAATTTAGTCATGGGGTGAGTGACTGTTCTTTCATTCCAATTGAGTGACTGTGAGTTGAGTGCAACATTCCTCATCATCGACAACAAATTTCATGCGATTCTTTCCATCAGCTACCTCCCTGGGTGCTACCACATGGTCCTTGCCATGACGGACGTGCGCCGAGAAGATGCCTTGGTACCTCTTGCAGTCGACAACAACACTGGACGTGCCATCAACCCTCAACCTTGCTTCTTAATGAAATGGGCCAAGTTTTTCTAACCCTCCCACTTTGGTTTCTCAGTGACGGTCATGTTTTAAGTGTGGGGACATTAGTGGATGGTCTGTGGCGTGGTCCTAGGTCCCTGTTGCTCGGTTAACCCTATCCGTTAAGGTCTTAAGTGTGGAGACGCGTCCCTGCGCGTCTACATTGCATACCCGTCTGCATATGCCTTACCCTGCTCATGCATGAATGCCATGACTTGTTGTTACCCTACGGGGATCCCTTTCCATCTACCCGGTTATGTTCCACCCACCCTTGGGGCTGTTCCCTTACTGTTTTCCTTCATTCCTTGATTTTAAGGTCCTACTATGTGAATGCACCCTACGTTCACCGAAGTCCAAATCCAACCTTATAGCCCTGTTCCTCTCTTTAAACTGACCATTTTTCCTTTTTACCTACCCCTGTTCTGGTGCACGATTTTTGAGTTATTAATTTTTGAAGCATTTTGCGTAAATTCATCGGTTTTCCATGTGAACGCACTTTTCTTGCCTCGGAACCATGTTCTGACATCATAGCCCTGACAACCACTTTTCTCCTGACATTTTTTCTTTTTACTCCGAGTCATTCCGCTACTCGGTTTGTCCAATATTAATTTTCCGGTTTTTTTCATCTTTTTCGTGCGTATTTTTGACATTTTTCCATGTGAACCTGCCCTGTTTGCATTGGAATTCCCATTTTATTTGACAGCCGTGTCCCTTGTGCCTTCCCTCACCTTTTTCCTTTTTCCTCCATCCTCTTTCGACTTTTGAATTTTTATTTATTAATTTTTCAATCCGTTTTCGGGCATATTTTTGGAGTTTTTTGCATGTGAACCCCTCCTACTTCCACCGGATGTCAAGATTGTGGGAGAGAAGGAAGGAGTCTCACTTGTAGCTTTCTTGCTTGCACAATGGGGGAATACACATAAGGGTGGAGGCTGAAAACAGTTTTACTCTTCTTAGTTGTGGAAGCCAAAAGAACTCAAGTACAAAGAAATAGAAGAACCCTAGATATGGGTCTCAAAACCAAACTCAACTAACTAAGGTGGCATACTAACTGAGCCACAAACTAGAGTAGATAAGGATAGCTATCATGTAGCTATTATTCAGGGGCGGTGTACCAACCGCATCTGCAACTGACAAGTCGGTGACATAAATACACAACGGTCACCCTGGCGTATCACGAGTGGAGCTCGATATCTCAACACTCCCCCTCGAGCTCAATCCCAATTCCTGCACACCAAGCAGGTCTCTGAACTTGCGCAGCTTCTCTGCGCCCAATGCCTTCGTAAATATGTCAGCTACCTGATCCTCTGTGCTGACATAAACTAGATCAATAAGACCTAGTAAAACCCTCTCTCGCACATAGTGATAATGCACCTCAATGTGCTTTGTTCTAGCATGATAGACTGGGTTATTTGCCAAGTGTATGCTACTCATGTTGTCACAATAAATGACAACTGGCCCATCTGTAGACTGATGCATATCATAAAGTATCTTATGCAACCAAGCTACCTCACATGCAGCCATTGCTGCACCCCTGTACTCAGCCTCTGTGCTCGACAAGGCAACTGTAGGCTGTTTCTTGCTGCTCCAAGTGACTGCAGCACTCCCAAAAGAGAACACATATCCACTGGTAGATCGTCTATCAGAAATACTACCAGCCCAATCAGCATCAGTGTATCCATGCAACTGTATCTGAACCCCAGTCTCATAAAATAGTCCATAGTGCAATGTGGACTTCACATACCTGAGTATGCGTCTAGCCGCATCCAAATGTGGTTTCCTTGGAGCCTGCATAAACTGACTTACCAATCCAACAGCATAGCTCAAATCTGGCCTGGTAATAGTCATATAAATCAAGCTTCCTACTATGCGTCTGTACATAGTAGGGTCTTCCAGAAGCTCACCTGCATCTGTGCAAGGCTTCATATTCTGCTCTAAAGGAACTGAAATAGGCTTACAGCCTGTCATCCCATATTTGGACAACATGTCCAATCCATACTGCCTCTGCAAGAGTTGTATCCCACTTGGTGATCTAATCACCTCAATGCCCAAGAAATAACGCAGCTCTCCCAAATCCTTCATCTCAAACTTTTGCTTCAATAGCATTTTCACATGAAGGATATCTTCATCACTGTCACCTGTCATAATCAAATCATCAACATAAATGACAAGCAGCATAATACCTTTCTCTGTTTTTCTCACATAAAGTGAGAAATCTGCGTTGGAAATCTGAAAGCCAATAGTGACAAGATACTGTCCTATCTTGTCAGACCATGCTCTAGGTGCTTGCTTCAAGCCATACAAGGCTTTCTTCAACCTGCAAACAAACTCAGGATGAACATCATGCACATAACCTGGTGGCTGCTCCATATAGACCTCTTCTTGCAAATCACCATGCAAGAAGGCATTCTTTACATCCATCTGATGTAAAGACCATCCCTTTGATGCAGCCATAGCAATGACTGCTCTTACGATTGCCATCCTTGCAACCGGACTGAATGTTTCTTCATAGTCAATGCCATATGTTTGTGCATACCCCTTGACTACTAATCTTGCCTTGTATCTGTTCACAGAACCATCTGCATTGTGCTTCACCTTATAAACCCACTTACAGCCAATTGCATTCTTATCTTTAGGCAAAGGTACTAACTCCCATGTAGCATTTGCTTCCAAGGCATCCATTTCTTCATCCATGGCTTTCTCCCATTTTTCTTTTCCCATGGCTTGCTCAAAAGAAGTGGGTTCTGGTTCGTGTATCACTTTGACCATATATACATAGTGAATGGCTGTAAATCCATCATATTTCAGCCTATCCACAGGATACCTAGCTCTCGTAGACCTGCGCAAAGTAGGTTCACTCCCAGGTGCTCTCAAAACATCCCTAGTCTTCCTTACTCCAGGTGTAACAATAGAAGGAATACCCAACTCATCATCAATGCTCTGTTCTGAGCCACTAGATTCACCATCCACATAAGAGTGACCTGCATTCACATCAAACATGGGCTGATCAACCTTCTCTTTTCCTTTTCATGATACCTGCATACCACTATCTGCATTGCTTTGAGAAGATTCTCCTGATCTCAATCTGCCTGTCCATGGCGAAGAATGTGAACCACTGCTAGAGGACGCTCGAGGTCCACTAATATTTTGTGACTACTGCTGTGAATTTTGTGCAGCATTACCATTTTGTGCATCTACATCATCAATCACATTTACTGGTTTATACCAGCTACTCATCTCATCAAAAACAACATCTCTGCTCACTGTAAACTTACGAGTAGAAGGGTTATAGCATCTATACCCTTTTTGCTGCAGAGAGTAACCAATAAAGATGCACTTCTCAGCTTTTGGATCCAACTTGGATCTCAGCTCATCTGGCACATGTACATAGGCAATGCAACCAAAAATTTTCAAATGAGAAATATCTGGTTTCCTACCAGTATACCTCTCCTCTGGAGTCATTCCATGTATTGCTGCAGTGGGAGTCCTGTTCATTATGTAGACTGCTGTAGCAACTGCTTCAGCCCAATAAAAATCTGGCAAGTCTTTTTCATTGAGCATGGCACGAGATACCTCTCCAATATGCCTGTTTTTCCTTTCTGCAATTCCATTTTGTTGTGGGGTATAACTGCATGAATATTGCTGCTTTATGCCATGCTCCTGCAAGAACTTTGCAAACTCATTTGAGAGGTACTCTTCCCCTCCATCTGACCTTAGGCATTTTATTTGCAGACCTGTTTCTTTTTCAGCCATAGCTTTAAGGGTTTTGAAATGCCCAAAAACTTCACTTTTCTTTTTCATAAAATACACCCAAACTTTTCTGCTATAGTCATCAATAAAAGTGACAAAATAATGACAGCCTCCAAGAGATGCAGCTTTAGTAGTCCACACATCAGAGTGGATTAATTCCAATGGCTTCTCACTCTCTTGAACATGTCTAGGAAATGGTTTCCTTGCCTGTTTTCCAAACTGACAGGCTTCACATACCTTATGCATTGCAACCTTGAATTTTGGCAATCCTGCAACAATATTTTGGGCCTGCATTGATTTAAGTCGCTGTACATTAACATGACCAATGCGTTTATGCCAGATATCAATATCTGCAACTACACCGGTCCCATGTGCAAACATTGCTGCACTCAATTCAGACACGTCTGCATCCAACGTAAACATTCTGTCCTTCTTCTTTCCTTTTGCTATCAAGCGACCTTTATTTTTCATATCCTCAACAAAGCATCCATGAGGATTAAATCTGACCTGCAAGCCCTGCTCAACCATTTGACCGACAAAAACCAGATTCTTGGTGATATTCGGGACATGAAATACATCGGACAGGTATTTCTTTTTCCCATCCTGCATAGACAAGGGAATTTTTCCAATCTGCACAATAGGATGTGCAGTATCATCACCAGTCTCCACAAATCCTAGTTTTTCCATTTTCCTTGCATCCTCCATCCATTCTGCATGACCTGTCATGTGGTTTGATGCACCTGAGTCAACATACCATACATCATTGCTTTCTTCTGCACTTGTCACAGAATTGTTCATGTGCTGCACCATGAACAAATGCTCATTTCTGTCATCACCCTGTCTACTAGAAGATGCATAATTCCCTTGTTGCAGTTTTCCATTCATGATGTCATTCTGCTTTTTATAGCAGTCTTTAGCCATATGACCCATTTTACCACAGTAGTAGCATTCAACATTACTGTTTGCATTTTGACCTCTTTGCCATCCACCACGACCTCTTTGGCTCCCCCTGCCTCTAGAGTTACCATGTCCTCCTCCATAGGACTGGTTTTCTTGAGTTTGCTGCATATTCTGATTTCTACCACGGCCTCCAAATCGGCCTCCTCTACCTCTGCCTCTACCTCTTCCAGCATTTGAGTAGAAGACAGCTTCTTTTGAAGTTCCTCCTGAAGAAGATGCACCACCATTTCTCTGTTCCTCAGAAATTAGAAGAGCAATCAACTCCTCAAAATCAGGAAATCTTTCATGAACTGAAATGGATGTCCGAAACTGTGCATAATCCTTTCCTAGACCATTCAAGGTCACAGAAACTAAATCATCATCTTCCACTGGTGACCCAATGGAAGCAAGTGCATCTGCAATCTTCTTCACCTTCATGTGGTAGTCGTTGATGCTCATATTTTCTCTTTGCACATTGTGCAACTCTTGCTTGAGCTGCATTTTCCTGGCTTGCGTATTTGTGCTATACATTTTTGTAACGTGTCCACTAGAACCTTTCCGGACACGTCTTAGCAGTCCATCGGGAAGGATGTCTAGAAAGCTCCGCCCGGCACTCCCATGGAATGTTACGGGTTTTGCAATCTAGGTCTTCCCGAGTCTGCCACGTAGCGGAAGTATCCTGGCCGTTCCCACTTAGGATCGACCTGAATTTGGGTTTCCCTATTTGGTCATTAACTATCAACAACTAGCGTCGGACCTGAGCGAACTACTTTACGCAGAAGCGCGCCTGGACCAAAGCGGATTCGCGCGGCACTTGGTTCAAGGAGAATGGGAAACGAGAGGGATGCAAGGCTCGACCTCTCTGCCACAAGACATAGTCCCATTCCGTTCCCCTAAAACAGCGTGAATCGGATAGGATGTAACTCTAGGTCATTTTCCTCGTTATTCGCTTTGATGCTGATTATCGCCCTGCTGTTCGTCGAAGACTTTGAGAAAAGTTCCCGGCTAACCGGGACCACCCTTCCGTAGGACAGACCCATGGTCCATCCTCCGCACTTTCCTCGGTTTGTTTTAGTTATGTAATTACCTACCACATTAGTTTGACATATACAAACAGCTTCCTTGATTAACCCTGTTATGCACTGGTTTCTTCACGTAATCTTATCACAGGACATAAAGAAAACAATGCCAAACAACTCCTTTATTATCATTATATCCTTTTATCTTTGAAATACAAGGAGTTCCCGCCCGTAGGCGTATTCATGATCCGCTCGAAGGCTTTCCAGTAATCCTTCCTGTGATTACTATCCCAAGTTTCCGCCCGTAGACTAGTATGCGGGCCTCGAGATCCAATCCCGAGTCACGTTAGTTTCTTGTGCAGGACCCGGAAGGCGAGGGATTTACAGCCAGAGCCCCCCCTGGCACCCAAGCGTCCTCCTGCTTCAAGCAGAACTCAACGGAGAGACCTCTCACGGCGGGTTCGGTCCACGTTCCCGGCGCGGTTCACAACCCCCTTGGTTAGGGTCAGGCAGGCAGTCGGGGGTAACTGAAGCTGCCTCTCAGGCACCAACCTGAAGCTTTAGATATATTTTCATCCTTTAGTTCATTGAGCAAACAATGCAAACAGTCCTTTCTAAACTGTTACAAGCACAATCAATTTCAGTGGTCTTTTAGCTGGCAAACTGTTAAGGAGTGGCTCCTTTTCTCCGAATGCAACCCGCATTCGATCCAGAATCAATTGCAACTTGGCAAGATTCCTATCATTCTTGGGTTAGGGTCATACCCTACCCATACTTTAGTGTTTAGTTGTGGTAGGTTCCAGCGACCATGTCGCTTCAGTTTATTGTCTGGTCATTTACTTCAAGGCAAACACCTAACCTTTCCTTTTCCTTGGCAGTTATCCCCCAAGAAAAGTGAGTAACAGGACGATTACCCATCCTCTTATAAGTTAAATTCTTTCAATAACTTACCAACCTCATTTCGAGAGATGACAAAACTCTCTTGTGGACAAATCTCAAGTCTATACTATGTTGCAACCTTTTTGCACATGTATTGCATCTATTTTCACGGGATTATTCTACCCATTGTTTAGCGTTTTCCGGTCACGGAATTTACCTCCAGCCGAGTAGCAGGGGTTTAGGGTATCCTCTAACCCATTGCTAATTATGTTGGCCCATGGTTCTAGAAATATACAACTCCGTCGGAGTTTCATCATTTTGAATGATCCTTAGGATAAAACCTTAGATCATTTCATGCATGAACATCCCATTGCTTCGACATTTTTGTGAACATGTGTAGGATCTTTAGAATCACGGTTTTTGTCTAAAGCTAGGTCGATTTGCACTAAAACCCTAGTTAACACTTAGGATTCCTATCATATCGACTCAATCATGTCCATACGAATCCTTGTGGTTTAGATTACTTAGTCAATTCAATTATGCTTGTCTTGCGACAAGGGTGATCCTTCTCAAGGGTGATAATCTAAATCTAACGGGGAGCAATAGATACAATTCCACCAACACGCGTAAACATGCGATTTATTGCCTTTACGCATAACCCCATCTTTCCTTGGCAAAGAAAAAAATGCCTGATAATCCGGACACTAACCTTCCTAGGTCCTATTAGGACTTACCTCAAATAATCAAGCCTCTTGCAAGTCCATAGATCATGTTTGTGCCCTTCTATTCCTCTTCGAATAACATCTTATGGGTGTTAACTTTTCTCATGAATCATTATAAGGAAGATCTATCTAAAAATGGGACATGCCATTAATCTTTCCATGACTAGTAAAAAAGTGTACCTCAATAATTTCAACCTTGTGATGAGGCAACAGTTGTCCTTGGCTTGTCACTTTTGAATGCACAAAAGGAAACTTGCTAATAAGGTCCTACAAATGCATAGATACCTTATGCTCTTTTCATTCATTCCTTTGAACATACCAATGATCAATTTCCATATCTTAAGCTATTTCTAATAATGTTCAAATAGCCAATTCATGTCCTAATTGCATTTAACTTGACTAGTTGCATTTGACATGCATGAGTGCCTCCTAATCCGTGAAGTTATCGTGAATAATTCAATACTTTTGTGTGGAATCCAAATAGATAAAACCTGGACTTGTGAATTCCGGAAAATATCCATGTAAGCTCGGGGTGAACCTTCTGCATCGCACCTTGTGATCTTCCTTGAGGCCATCGCGAATTCGATCTCCAGTTAGCCTTTGTGGACTTCAACTTTTTGCCTTGGCTTGCAATCTTATGACCTTGGCCCGTCTTCCTTGTATGCGCAATTCTCTTTGATGTATGGCTTCTTGAGCGACGTTCCGACTTGCGGAATTTGCCTTGGCGGCCCTTAGGGTTCTTATGAGATCCCCTTGACAATGGAGATTTGAGAGCTTTAATCCACCTTGAAAAAATCCGGTTTTAGGAAGGATTATGTGGGCCTTACGATGATGTCCGCGGAAAAGGGCTCCTGAGAATGGGCCTTGCAAGAATAGGACTTTAGAGTTCTTCTTCTTCTTCCAAAAATCCAAGGACCGGCCTTGGGGGTGATTAGTGGGATGGCCTTTATGGGCTTCCTCACTTTATTTTTCAAAATCCCGAGGATTAAAGATATTGGGAAAAGGCTTTCAAGGACCCCTCTTCTTCTCTACAAGATCTTGGGCAAGAGGCTTATGGAAAAATCGGTGAGAGGGTTCGTCGCCTCCTCTTCCTTCAAGTTCCGGGGTGTGTGTGGATAGACCGATGGGCAATGTAGTGGGAAGGACTTTTGTCACCTCCTATTCTTCAAATCCCGGAATAAATGGGCTTATGAAAGCTTCCCGTGACGCCTCTTTCCCTTCAAAGTCCCCGGGGTAAAAATAATGGGCTTAACGAGGCCTCCCCGTGTCACCTCCTACTCTTCTGAATTCCCGGGGGTGTGGAAAGACTCATGGGGGAAAAAGTAGTGGGAAGGGGGCTTAAGAAGCCCCCCCTTAGAAGCTTCTTTAGAGAAGCTCCTAGGAGCTTCTGACTGCGACGTGCAACGTGGAGGGAGTCGTGTGGCAGCGGACTGGGCGACTGGCGGCAGCGTGGATGGCGTCAGCAAGGCGGCCTGGCGGACTGGCGAATCTGGGCGGCGGCCTAGTCTCCTCCAGCTCCTTCTTCACGGCCTCTCCTCCCTCTCCTCTCACAGCCTCCTCCTTATCGCAGCACGGCTTCCCTTCTCTCTAGCACGGCTTCCCTTCTGTCCACGGGCCTTTCCTTCATCACGGCCCTCCTTCTCACGCCCCGACAACACCCACCTTCAGCCCACGGCTGTCTCCTCACTCATAGTACCTCCTTCCACCCCCCCAAGAGGGGTTCTTATAGGACAAGGAGGGGAGAGGGACTGCCCACGTGGTCGAATGCATGGCCTTCTCCCTTCACCTCCTCATGCTCCACTAGCCCATCCCTTTCCCCCCCCAGCCACACATCGGCTGGGGGAATAAAATTTTTTTTGCAATAATCTTACCTTTATCCTCTTGACCTCTTCCCAAGAGGCTGTTTTCCCGCGGTTATGCGGTTTGAATCCCCTGGCCCTATTCTCGTAAGGTAGAGTGTCTCTATTTCCCGCGTGTGGCTATGGATCAACTGCTGGCACTAGTGATAATCCTTGCACGAAATTTACACGACGTGCGGCAAGTTAATATTTACCGTACACAGTACGCGGAAATATTACAATTTTTGACAAAGTATCCCATGCCTCCTTTGGCGTACTTGCATCCTGAATATGCACAATCATAGAGTCTGAAATGCTGATAGACAGTCAATACATAACTTTCCTGGCTCTCTCATGCCATGCTTTAAATGCCTGAATTTGTTGTTGATTGGGAACATCAGGAAGAACTGGTTCTTCTTCATTTCCTGCAACAAATTCCCAATATCCTTTTCCCATAAGGAAATTCGTCATTCTAAACTTCCATGCTTGGAAGTTGTTCTTGTCAAGCTTTTCAGTGACAATCTGTGAAAGAGAATCAGATGCCATTACAGAAGACTGCAAAAAATTCTGTCACTACAAAAACCACAGCTTCACCCTCACGAGGGAAAATCTGCAAAACTGGCGAAAGTGGTATTTGACCACACAGTCACTTCCTAGTGACGATTTTGCATCAACAGGCAACAGGGATGATTCTGTAACTCCCAATGTCTCTGTGCACAAGCATACAATGCAATTTTTACAGTAACTATTCACCGACCTGTAGAACAGTGGCTGCACAGCATAAAACTGGGCCTTTTCCTGAGTGCGTGCAGAAAACTTCCGCCTCCAAAACAGGCCCCGAAATGGCCTCAAATCAAAAAAACAAGGTCGCCAAGGGCTAAAGGCCTTTCCCGCAGCATATACTGCCCTCTTGCTTCACCTCAAAGGGCGTCTCAACCTGAGACAATGCACTCCTGCACTTTCCGGTTGTGCTACCTGTAGAGATCTGCTCCCAAAACAGAAAATGAAAGCAACACTGCTCCTCTTACCAGAACACCGCGAGCTTGGCTTGCTTTCTTGAGCTCCTTACCACGAACAAGGCTATGTTACCATGTCAAGATTGTGGGAGAGAAGAAAGGAGTCTCACTTGTAGCTTTCTTGCTTGCACAATGGGGGAATACACACAAGGGTGGAGGCTGAAAACAGTTTTCCTCTTCTTAGTTGTGGAAGCCAAAAGAACTCAAGTACAAAGAAATAGAAGAACCCTAGATATGGGTCTCAAAACCAAACTCAACTAACTAAGGTGGCATACTAACTGAGCCACAAACTAGAGTAGATAAGGATAGCTATCATGTAGCTATTATTCAGGGGTGGTGTACCAACCGCATCTGCAACTGACAAGTCGGTGACATAAATACACAATGGTCACCCTACAGCGCAAACGCTTGAAGAGGGTAGCGGATAAAGCTCCTTCTGTACTTCCTTCAGTACCCATTCCTGCTACCTCTGGCAGTGCCCTCCCTGGGTATCTCACTTGTAATAACCTGTTCCGAGCACATCGAGAAGGATCATTGGAAATATTAGTTCCCTCCCTAAATAGTCTAGTTTCAGGAGATGCAATTCCTTTCCTCTGTAAGGATATTCAGAGCTCCATTGAGTTGTCAGTGACAGCCTGTGTTCAACAGCTGTACGCGTCTTTTTATGAAGAACTCATGCAGTCTAAGGACCAGTTGCATAAGGCAACATCTGAGTTAGCTTCTGTTAAGGATACCCTAGCAGATTTATTTAAGTAAATGGAACAGCAAACCCAACTGGTTGCCACCCAAAGCGATGAGATCTCTTCTTTGAAGATCCAGTTACTAGAGGCTCAATCACAGGTTATTAGCCTTTCAGCGGAGAAGGAGAGGATGTCCAGAGAAGCACAGGAATTCCAAGCTATCTTAGATGACAAACTTTCAGCTTTACAGATGGCCAATGATACAGTGGCATCCCAAGCCTCCCAAATCCAGCAGTTGCAAGATCAACTTGCAAAGTCCCGCTCTGTTCCTCCAAGCCCTAATGTTCCATTGATTCCTTCTCTTTCACAGCAGGACTTGGCTGCTCTTCAGAGACAAGCTACTTTGTGCCCTCTATTCCAAGATAAAGTGGAAAGATTACAGTCCCGAATGGACTTGTTATGGTCTACCTTTGAGCAGTTTTAGGAATATGTCTTACCAGACCATTCTTTCTTTGTCCACTACCACTTACAAAAGTTGGTCTTCTACATGAAGCTTTCCACGATGGATTTACCTCTTCCGGAGGATGGATGGAGTGGGGCTTGGTCTGTTGCATTGTTGATAGAGGTAGTAAGAATGGTGTTTGAAGATTCTGTCACGCCAGATACCATGTTGATGTCATACATGTATCTACGAGGAGACTTGTTAATTCCAGATGAGGTGGATATGGCATGGTATGTGGGGGATGTGGTCTTACAGGCTGTTTTGTATGTCAACCATTTGGAGTTGCGCATAGCTGACATGTTCCAGAGTTATTCCTCCAAAGTGGCTGATTGTCATGATAATTCGTGGCATCCCATGATTGATTCGGTGGTCCTCAATCAAAGACAAAACACAGCTCCTATCTCTGCCCAGAGTACTAATCAACTGAGGATGGATCTCTTAGCCTATCTTTCAAAACATAATCCATTTGATGCTACCTTCGTTGATGCCTATCATCGACGATCTCTCTTAGGACCTTCTGTTCCTACCCTCCTCTATTACCAACAAATGGCTCACCGCTATGCTATATATATTTCCCTTTGTCAATCTAATTCCACCATTATTTTACCCCTTCTTTTCCAACCTTCATCTTTCCCTCAAATTCCCATTTTTACATACTGTTCCTTTATTGAGGATAGGGTATTTTCCCCTTCTCCACCCTGTTCTTCTCCCTCCATTAATGTACCCTCCACATTTCCTATTTATCAGTTAACACCATTCCTTAGTGATTCCCTCCAAATTTCTGCCACTCCTTCTTTAACCTTTTCTTCCTTTTATGATTTTTCCTATCCCTCCCTTCATCCACTTTTCCTTATTCCATTACCATCTCCTAACACTTCTATATCTCAACCACCTCAGTTGGTTAGTGACTGTGACGGGTTTGATAATCAGATTTCTAGAAGAAGGGGATGGAGTTCGGATGATTGCCTTACAGGACCTCAGATCAATTGGCCAGTAATTCCAGGAGAATGGACAGCTTCCAGTCAAGCTTATCAGAACTATGTTCATTTTGCTCAGCAGTATTCACAGTCTGCAGATCCCTCAGTGAGATTAACTGCTCACTTTGCTTGGTACCTGGCATATATGCATAGGCACTCTCATAATGATTCCAAGCCTATTCCAAAGTTGTGCATGAATGTCAATATGAGCATTGATTCTCAGCAGCTGGAGATATTGTATTTTCATGCCCTTTGTTTGCCTAGCAGATACTTGGTCCTGTTGGAAAGGATGTGCTGTCTCCAGTTTTTTCAAAATCCTCCCAAAAACTTTGTAGATGAATCCTTGTCTATGGATCGTTTCCGACAACATCAATCTTTTAAGAGGGATCATCTTCATTGATACCTTTCCAATGTATGGTGGATGCTTTTTAATGAAAATCTCTCTTTTTGAAGGAGTCATTCAGATGGTTGTGTTGTATTAGTGTTTGTGTTGTGAGTTCATTTATGTCAAACGAACGTGGTGGTTTCCTATTGGATTTCATGTGCGAGCTACATTTTGGAGATTTGTGGTGATGGGGTTGTGGTTGAGGAATTGAAGTTGATGCTGATGCAGAAGAAGAAAACTCTTATATCCTTTATAAATTTGTTGTGATTTTTAGTTTGATAAGAGGTGTTAATGTATAAAGAGTTTTCCTTTCTTTGTATTTTTATATCAGAACCAGGTTATAAGTTGGGGTCGTGGTGGATGGATTCTTTTTCAGGAGATATTGACGATCAAAGTTGAGCTTTTCCCTGAACTTGTATTCCCTTTTTCCTGGGTCGCGAGGACGCTTCCTTATTAAGTGTGGGGATATGTTGAGTGTTGAAATGACTTGTTTTTTGGCTGATTTTTGTTGTTTTTGAGAGCTGAATGGTTGATTTTATGAGATGATTGATTGGTTTGGAAGTGGTTTGAGAGTGTTTTGGATGATATTGATTGTATTTGGAAGATCATGATATTTATTAGTGGTTCTGTGATGTTCTGATAGGTTCTGATTGGTTCTGTATACCTTCTGTTTTGTTCTGTTTTGCTCTGTTTTGTTCTGACTATCTTCTGTAAGGAGGGATGGAGTATTGATTGATGAAGATTGAGATCTTGTGAAAGCTTATTGAATGGTTTGTGAGAGTTTGGAATGGTTTGAGAATGAGTTATGAGGTTTTGATGACCTTCTGTAACCTTCTGTAGGTCTTCTGTAGAGCCTCTGTCTCTGTTCTATTCTGTTCTGTACTGTACTGTTCTGTTCTGTTCTGTGACTATTCTGTATGCTTCTATACGTGTTCTGATGGATGAGAGTGTAGCTTGGGAAAATTTTCTAGCCTTGGAAAGAGGTGAATACAAGTGCAAAAGAGCTGAAAGAAGTGGAAGAAGTAGCTGCTGAAGACTCAAGTGAAGACTAAAGTGAAGTGACAGTAGTGAGCTATGAAAGGACACTGTAGTGGCTCTGGTGACTCTTCATATCAGACATACCTCTTGGGAGGGGTATCCACGACCTAAGAAGGATTATTGAGAGTGATTTTGAGAGATTGTAGTGAGGATATGATGTATCATTGATGGAGAGAAAGAGAGAGAGTCAGAGATAGCCAATTCTACTGAAACAGAGTGATTGTATATGAGAGATTGAGAGAGAAGACTATGAAGATGAATACTATGTGATGTATTTCCATTCAAAGATGGTGTATTCCTTTGCTTTCTTTGTTCTATTGATGGATTTTATGAAGATATTGAAGAATATGGTTGATTCTAGTAAATCCGTGGGAGGTCTACATGGTGCTGCATGAAGATTTGTTGTGCCTGGTGTTCTTTTCTTCATTGTGATCATATGAAACATGATAAACAAGATTGTTGGTGTTACAAGATAGATTTTCTTGCAAGAGAATTCCCTTTTCCTTGGTGTTCCTCTCGGGGCTCCAATCTCCTCTTCTCTAATTCATTATAAATATGAGGCATGGGGAGGCACAAGGAAGCACAAGGAAGCACAAGGAGACCCTGAGAGGCTACAAGAGAGAGGTAGAAGGATAACCCCCCAAGAGATTGCGAGAAGGAGCTTGAGAGAGAGAGAGAGAGAGAGAGGAGACCCCGAGAGGCTACAAGAGAGAGAGTTAGCTCAATTCCCCCTATCCTGACCTTTGCCATTGTAACATTTCCGAATCAAAAACACATATCCCACATAGGAATCCTATCTTAGGAGGCTAAAAGGTTAGAATAAGGGCAATTTTTTTAAAATTAATTATCCCCCTCTCCTCCAGCCGACTGTCGTGCTGGAGGAAGAGGGGAATAGCATGTATGAGCAAGCTCCTTGCTGGAGCTTGCTGAGGAAAGGAGGCCATGCGCTATGGCCGCGTGGGGGCGGGAAGAATCCCCTCCCTCAACTATAAAGCCATGAGAGGGGCCATCGAGGGAGGTGGATAGATGGATACTGCTGTTGATGAGTGAGGGAGGAAGAATCAAGAATTGTGACGCTGCGTTGGTTGCTGCCGTGGAGTGAGAGGGGTGATGCTGGCCATGAGAGGGAGAGGAGGAGTGGAGACACTGCCACTGCCATGTAGGAGGGAGAATCTGCCACTGCCATGAGAGGGAGAGGAGGAGTGGAGACATCATCGGCTGCCGCTTGCCAGCTCACCCTGCCGCCACCTAGTACAAGAAGCTGCCACCAACAGTCGCCTCATCACCCCCCACGTGGCATTACCAAGACTTCTTCAGAAGCTTCATAAGCTTCTTAGGAAGCTTCTATAGCCTCCCAAGAAGCCCCCCTTCCTATGGCTCTTTAAGACTACCTCCCCCCCCCCCCCCCCCCAACACAAATTCCCTCCTAAGTGCTCTATAAGCCCCCTTTCCCCCCAAATTTTCCTTGAAGGGTCTTCATGTGGTATCCTTAAGCGCCTATTTCCCCCCATACAAAATTCCTTCCTAAGCCCCTTTCATGCCCGTTTTCCCTACACAAAGAAAGTCTCCTCCCAAGCGGCTTTTACACCTTTTTCCTTTTCCCCTCGGGATTCAAAGGTTTCATACACCCTTCCTTCCCCCTTGTTTCCCCCTTTCTTTTCCACCAAGAGTTTTTTTCCCCGGGATTCAAAAGCCCTTTTGTGAGCCTTCTTATTGCCCTTGCAAGTGGGGTTTAAAAGCCCAGTTACCCCGCTGAAATCAAGGCCTTTTGCCCACGGTAGGCCGGGGTTTAAAGACCCTTTTCGTAGGAAATTCCCACTCAAATTCAAGAAGGAAACCGTCTAAAAACTATTTTCGACAGACGGTGCAAGTTGTCACAAAGGGGAGCTACGCGTGCAAAGGAGATGGCCAAGGTCATAAATCTGCATCCAAGACGGAAAGGCCGCATTCGCAATGGCTCCTAAGAAAGCACAAGGCGCCGCTGCAGGAGGATCGTCTCCTAACATCCATGTGGATATCTCACCACAAGTCCAAGTTTTTTTTCCTACTTTTTATTTACGTCGTTATAATTCAATCGTGCGTGGATGATTTTTGGAGATAGGATGCATTTTTTGTCTAAAATACTTTAGTTAATTTAAAAGAATTAGCTCACGAAGGAAGAGTTCGGCCATTAGTATTTTCAATAAAATGAACAAAATAAAGTGAGCAGAAGATTGATATGCATTTCTAGCATGTGTTTTGTATGTTGCAATGAATTGAAATTAGATTAATGTCCATATTTACAAAATGAAATTATGAAAGTACACTCCGATTACGCATGAAAGGAATAAATCGCATATTGCATTATTGAATATCTTTTTTTTAAATGATTCTTAAATAAAGTTATTAGCAATCGTAGGAAATTGCTAGGACTACATGAAGAAGATTTAACTAGGCAAGTGGTCTAAAAACTTAATTTAACGGAAGGGTGTGTAAGTTCTGCATACAACAAACTCATTTGGAAATGAAAGTAGTAAAAGGCTGCATGTTTTAGCATGAATCTTGTTCGCATGTTATAAAATGATTAATTCGAATTAGGCTATAACCTAACCTAGGCTTGATCTTAAACCGAAAAGTTAGGATTTGAAAATCAACTTACGCGTAGACAATAAGTTGTGTGGTTATGGAAATGATAGCGTAATTATCTTCAAGAATAGACAGGTTAAATTGGCATAAAGCTAAACACCTAAAACCGCGGAGTACTCGTTTAAAAAAGGGTTAGTTCAATGCAACGTTTCCCAAGGAGCTGACTAGGGTTAGCACGGTGAAGACATTTACGTAGTTGCACATATTGCAAAAACTGAAACTCCTATACCCTAAATGCTTGCCCACATTCACGGAATGTAGGGACAATAGGACATACTTGCGAGAAAAGATCTAGGGTTTTTTTCCCTAGGAATCACTCGCTAAAAAGATGAAACTCGGAACCCTAGGACCGACAATGTCGGCCTAATGCAAACAGGAACGGATTGTTATATCTAATCATGACACCAAGATTAGAAGACACCGTTGATGGATAGAATATCCCATATTTTGATGCGACACTTGTGCAACAAGTTGCAGAGTCGCATGATCTTGTGATTGGATCACAAGGGAATTGCCAATTCCTCGGAATGAGGTTGCCAGATTCTTACGCAAGTTATCTTGCAAGAGGATAAATAATCGTCCTAATATAGTATCTTTCTCGGGTAAAGATAATTGCTTGGAAGCAAAGAACAAACCAATAAATTGGAATAACATATGAACTTAAGGTATTGATACAGTCGGGTTAATAGGGTATGCCCTAACCCAGGATCTAGGGTTAACAGATAAACCCTTGGGGATCTTGCCAAGTCGCAATTGATCTCGGATCGAGTGTTGGATGCATTCGAAAAGAAGGATTCACTCCTTAGCAGTTGGTAAAAAATAACGACCAATGGAAATGATTGTGCTTGTAATAGACTTAAAAGCACTGTTTTGCTCTGTTTGATCAAAGAATTAAAGGATAAATGGATATATAATGCTTCAAGTTGAAGGCCTGAAGGGAGAGGCAGCTTTAGTTACCCTCGACTGCCTGCCTGACCCTAACCAAGGGGGTTGTTAACCGCGCCAGGAAAGTGGACAGAACCCACCGCGAGAGGTCTCTCCGTTAAGTGCTACTTGGAGCAGGAGGACGCTTGGGTGCCAAGGGGGGCTCTGGCCGTAAATCCCTTGCCTTCCGGGCCCTGCACAAGAGGCTAACGTGACTTGGGATTAGATCTCGAGGCCCATATACTAGTCTACGGGTGGAATCTTGGATTAGTGATCCCTGTGGTAGTACAGAATCCTAGTTCGCCTCCTACATCAAGTACTACTGTAATCCAGGAGAAGAAGTTTCTTCTCAAGCAGATTAAGCCACCCGAATTTGACGAGAGAGGTAGGTCCATCCAAGAAGATGCTGAAATTTGGATTGAATCCATGGAGGATTACTTTGAAGCAACCGGTACTGCACCCGCCAACTAGGCTATGCTTGCCAAGCAAAGCTCACTGGCGAAGCTAGGCTTTGATGGAAGCAATGGTGCAGAGATCAAAGAATCACGGAAGGATCCATTACCTGGGAGAAGCTGAAAAAAGCCGTGCAGGGAAGATACTTACCATTTGCATATCCACGCAGAAAATGAATGAGTTCTACAAGCGAAAACAATTGGGACTCACTCTTGACGCATATTATTCTAAATTTGTCTCACTTCTTAAGTATGCGCCACAGATGGAGATGGCACAGCAGGTGTCAAAATTTTGTGCCGGCTTAAATCCACCAGTGAATACCCGTCTCGAATCTATGTGCCCATCAGAACTACAGGACGCACTCATTTGAGCTGCCCCTATAATTCAGGAGGTCGGGGTTTAAAGACCCTTTCCGTAGGAAATTTCCACTCAAATTCAAGGAGGAAACCGTCTAAAAAATGTTTCCGAAAGACAGTGCAAGCTGTCACAAAGGGGAGCTACGCATGCAAAGGAGACGTCTAAGGTCATAAATCTGCATCCAAGACGGAAAGGCGGCATTCGCAATGGCTCCTCAGAAAGCACAAGGCGCCGCCGTAGAAGGATCGTCTCCTAACATCCACATGGACATCTCACCACAAGTCCAAGTTTTTCTTCCCAATTTTTATTTACGTCGTTATAATTCAATCGTGCGTGGATGATTTTTGGAGATAGGATGCATTTTTTGTCTTAAATACTTTGGTTAATTTAAAAGAATTAGCTCACGAAGGAAGAGTTCGGCCATTAGTATTTTCAATAAAACGAACAAAATAAAGTGAGTAGAAGATTGATATGCATTTCTAGCAAGTAGTTTTTTGTACGTTGCAATGAATTGAAATTAGATTAATGTCCATATTTACAAAATGGAATTATGAAAGTACACTCCGATTAAGCATGAAAGGAATATATCGCATGTTGCATTATTAAATATCTTTTTTTTGAAATGATTCTTAAAGAAAGTTATTGGCAATCGTAGGAAATTGCTAGGACTACATGAAGAAGATTTAACTAGGCAAGTGGTCTAAAAACTTAATTTAACAGAAGGGTGTGTAAGTTCTGCATACGACAAATTCATTCGAAAATGAAAGTAGTAAAAGGCTGCATGTTTTAGCATGAATCTTGTTCGCATGTTATAAAATGATTAATTGGAATTAGGCTATAACCTAACCTAGGCTTGATCTTAAACCGAAAAGTTAGGATTTGAGAATCAACTTATGCGTAGACAATAAGTTGTGTGGTTATGGAAATGATAGCGTAATTATCTTCAAGAATAGATAGGTTAAATTGGCATAAAGCTAAACACCTAAAACCGCGGAGTACTCGTTTAAAAAAGGGTTAGTTCAATGCAACGTATCCCAAGGAGCTGACTAGGGTTAGCACGGTGAAGACATTTACGTAGTTGCACATATTGCAAAAACTGAAACTCCTATACCCTAAATACTTGCCCACATTCACGGAATGTAGGGACAATAGGACATACTTGCGAGAAAAGATCTAGGGTTTTTTTCCCTAGGAATCACTCGCTAAAAAGATGAAACTCGGAACCCTAGGACCAACAATGTCGGCCTAATGCAAACAGGAACGGATTGTTATATCTAATCATGACACCAAGATTAGAAGACACCGTTGATGGATAGAATATCCCATATTTTGATGCGACACTTGTGCAACAAGTTGCAGAGTCGCATGATCTTGTGATTGGATCACAAGGGAATGGCCAATTCCTCGGAATGAGGTTGGCAGATTCTTACGTAAGTTATCTTGCAAGAGGATGAATAATCGTCCTAATATAATATCTTTCTGGGGTAAAGATAATTTCTTGGAAGCAAAGGACCAACCAATAAATTGGAATAACATATGAACTTAAGGTATTGATACAGTCGGGTTAATAAGGTACGCCCTAATCGAGGATCTAGGGTTAACAGATCAACCCTTAGGGATCTTGCCAAGTCACAATTGATCTCGGATCGAGTGCTAGATGCATTCAGAAAGAAGGATTCACTCCTTAGCAGTTGGCAAAAAAAAACGACCAATGGAAATGATTGTGCTTATAATAGACTTAAAAGCACTATTTTGCTCTGTTTGATCAAATAATTAAAGGATAAATGGATATCTAATGCTTCAGGTTGAAGGCCTGAAGGGAGAGGCAGCTTTAGTTACCCTCGACTGCCTGCCTGACCCTAACCAAGGGGGTTGTTAACTGCGTCGCGAAAGTGGACCGAACCCACCGCGAGAGGTCTCTCCGTTAAGCGCTACTTGGAGCAGGAGGACGCTTGGGTGCCAAGGGGGGCTCTGGCCATAAATCCCTCGCCTTCCGGGCCCTGCACAAGAGGCTAACGTGACTCGAAATTCGAGGCCCGCATACTAGTCTATGGGCGGAATCTTGGATTAGTGATCCCTGTGGATTGCTTGATAGCCTTCGGGTGGATTGTGGATAAGCCTATGGGCTGGACTTTATGTATTTCAAAGATAAATATGATAACCTATTAAAAAGGAACTTGTTTGACATTGCTTTTCTATGTCAAGTACTATGATTATGTGAAGGAACCAGTGCCTAACGGGCTAATTAAGGAAGCTGATTGATACATGTCCAATGAAATGTGTTAGGTAATTAAATAACAAAAACAACTTGAGGAAAGTGTGGTGGATGTGGCCATAGGTCCGTCCTACGGATGGGCGGTCCCGGTTGGCCGGGAACTTTTCTCAATCAAGATGGACAGCAGGAAGATTGTTCAAAGAACACGAACAACAGAGCATTGACCTAGAGTTATAATTGATCTTGATTTACGCTGTTTTAGGGGAACGGAATGGGACTATGCCTTATGGCAGAGAGGTTGAGATTCGCATCCCTCTCATTTCTCATTCTCCTTGAACCAAGTGCAGCATGAATCCGCTTCGAACCTAGCATTTCTGCGTAAAGTAGTTCGCTCGGGTTCGATGCTAGTTGCCATTAGGAAATGACCAATAAGGGAAACACTAATTTAGGTCGGTCCTAAGTGGGAATAGCCAGAATACTTCTGCTAGGTGATAGACGCGGAAAGTCCTATATCACAAACCCCGTAACATTCCATGGGAGTGCCGGGCGGAGCTTTCTAGACATCACTTCTGATGGACTGCTAGGATGTGTCCTAAAGATAAAAAAATGGACACGTTATAGTTGGTATCAGAGCGAACCAACAATAGAATTGTTTTTATGAAATCTTAATAAGATGAAGTAAAGCAAATGTTGCTGTTCCAAACATTTCCTTACTTTCAATGCTTTCTTGCAGAATTACGAAGCATGGAACAGGTTCTTAGTGTTCCGCGTCATGTTTATGACTGCGATGCATTCCCCAGATTATCGACAAAGGGTTGAGATGATGAACATCCTAGAGTGTATCTATAATCCATCGCCTTTGTACATGGAACGAAGATGGATGGTTACCTCAGGAATCTACTATATAGCTGCCCACCGGTTTGCATACCTAGAAACCAACCTAAAGAGGATTAAGTGGTTGGAAGACCTGAAAGTCGTGAAGCTGTTCATTTTTGTGGAAGCTCACGTAAACTCAACTTTACATATTCGAGGTCGGAGGGTTGAGCTGAACTCATATGTATATGAGGAAGTAACCCGTGTAATCCCCGCTGATAGGATTAAAGTGTTGGGCACCATGAGAAGAATGGGTTCCAAAGGAAAGGATATCCTGAACTTCCAATGACTTACCGATTCCTGAAGATCCATGACCCAAAACCCTACTATTATACATTTCCTGTAGATAAATGTAATAAAATATTATTATCCCCAAACTAAATGTAAACATGTCATTTATCATTCTAAGACGTTGTATTCCGAAAGGGCTATGCCCATATAAATACAATAAAACTTCTTTTTATCAATGTCTGTTTGTGCATGAGAATTGATAAAAAGTTAAGTGATTAAATTCCTTGGTTGATAGGTGAAATGGAAACGAAATATAAACCAAAGCATTTAACAACTAATAACGTTAAGAAATCTTTATTCAGGCACAACCCCAGGTACAGAATCCTAGTTCGCCTCCTACATCAAGTACTACTCTAATCTAGGAGAAAAAGTTTCTTCTCAAGCAGATTAAGCCACCCGAATTTGACGCGAGACGCAAGTCCGTCCAAGCAGATACTGAAATTTGGATTGAATCCATGGAGGATTACTTTGAAGCAACCGGTACAGCACTCGCCAACCAAGCTATGCTCACCAAGCTAAAGCTCACCGACGAAGCTAGGCTTTGGTGGAAGCAATGGTTCAGAGATCAAGGAATCGCGGAAGGATTCGTTACCTAGAAGAAGTTGAAAAAAACCGTGCAGGGAAGATACTTACCACCTGCATATCACACACAGAAAATGAATGAGTTTTACGAGCTAAAACAGCTGGGACTCACTCTTGATGCATATTATTCTAAATTCGTCTCATTTCTTAAGTATACGCCACAGATGGACATGATACAGCACGTGTCAAAATTTTGTGCCGACTTAAATCCACCAGTGAATACCCATCTCGAATCTATGCGCCCATCAGATCTACAGGACGCACTCATTTGAGCTGCCCCTATAATTCAAGAGGTGCAGGCTAGACCAAGAGGTAACAAAACTTGGTCTTATAATGACCCTAATAGAGGAGCATTCAGGCCTCAAATGAAGAGAGTTCAATGTCATAATCAGGGACAAAGAAAGAAAGCAAGGACTAATAATGTCAACAACTTTATTCCTACTCAAAGCAATGGCCGAAACCTCCGCTGTTTCCATTGTAATGAGCCTTGCCACTTCAAGAGGCAATGTCCCAAACTTGGAGGAGAACATCGCCAAGCACCTTTGCAAAGGAACGGGCCGTGGTCAGGGAGCCGCTACCCGAGGCAGAGGAAGAACCGCCTGCGTTGCCAATAGGCAAATGTGCGAAGAAGAAGAAGATCCAACCATGGAAGCAGAGTTTGAAAGGGCGACAATCCATGCCGCTCTTCACAAGAAAGGGCCGAATCACCAGTTCTTGGTGATTCAGACACCGTCGGACTATCAAGGTAAAGGTTTCAAGACCTTGATTGATTGTGGCAGTACACATTCCTTTATCTCACCAGCTTGTGCAAAAAGACTAGGAATAGCCACAATAGAAGTACCTATCTTGCTTGTGGAATTGGCAAATGGTCGTGAGGTTACTTGTACCAGGCAAACTTCTAAAGTGGAATTCTTTCTGGGAGGAAAGACGACTTTAGTCAAATTCAGAGTCATGAGTCTAGGTATCCATGAGTGTCTACTCGGAATGGATTGGCGTAAACCTAATGACGCCCACATTCATTGTGGAAAGGGCCAAGTTTCCTTTCAAAACTCTGAAAGGGAATTGGTCACAACTCAAGGTGAGGCTGAAAATCCAAAAATCCAATTGGCCAAAGCATCTCAGATCATAAAAGGAGTCAGAAAAGGATTACCTGTCTACTTGATTAAGCTCAATAAGTTAGATCTGAAGCAGGAGTCTAGTGAAGGACCTTCATGGCTAAAGGAATATGCAGATGTATTTCCTGAAGAGTTGACAGAACTCCGCATCAAAGAGAAGTGGATCGTGAGATCAAGCTAGTACCAGGAGCTGCGCCAATTGCAAAGAGACCTTATAGAATGTCCATACCAGAAGCAATTGAGCTGAAGGAACAACTCAAGCAACTGCTAGATCAGGGCTACATCCGTCCTAGCAGTTTATCATGGGGAGCTCCAGTACTGTTCCAAAAAAAGAAAGATGGAACACTTCGACTATGTATTGATTACAGAGGGTTGAATCAATCAACTGTCAAAAACAAGTACCCTATTCCTAGAATAGATGAGCTTCTTGATTGTCTTCAGGATGCAAATATCTTCTCCAAGATTGATCTCAGGTCGGGTTACTATCAGATAAGGATCAAGGAAGAAGATATCCCAAAGACGGCCTTCAACACAAGATATGGGCACTTTGAGTTCCTAGTTATGTCATTCGGGCTTACGAATGTGCCTGCCACCTTCAACAGGCTAATGCAGGATATCTCAAGCCATATCTTGATGACTTCGTACTTGTCTTCTTCGACGACACTTTAGTTTATTCTAAACAGGAAGAAGATCATGAGATCCAACTTCGGATTGTCCTTGAGACAATGAGGTCACATAAGCTGTATGCTAAAATGAAGAAGTGTGCATTCTTCAAACGTCAGATTGAATATTTGGGATTCATCGTATCAGCAGAAGGAATCTTAGTGGGCCCAGCCAAGGTCAGAGATGTGCTAGAATGGCCAATACCAACAACTGTCAAAGAGATACGCAGCTTCCTTGGATTGACAGGATGGTACAAAGTCTTCATCAAAAACTATGCTTTGATTGCAGCACCTTTGACGGACTTACTGAAGAAGCAAACATCCATTGCATGGTCAACTCCCAAACAAACCAGCTTTGATAGATTGAAGCAAAGTTTGGTATCAGCACCTATCTTTAAACTTCCTGACCTCAATAAGGAGTTCGAGGTAGTAACAGATGCTAGCACACTTGCCCTATGGGACTGTGCCGTTTTAGGGGACCGGAATGGGACTGTGCCCTATGGGCAAAGAGGTTGAGTGGCCCATGCCTCTCATTTCTCATTCTCTTTGAACCAAGTGCTGCTTGGATCTGCTTCAGCTTGGGTATCTCTGCATAAAGTAGGATGATTAGGACCAGATGCTAGAATGTTGTCAGGAGACCTTGACCAACAGGAACCCAAGTTTCAGGTCGATCCTAGTGGGTTCAGTCGCGAGTGTTCCCTTGTGAGGTAGACTTGGGAAACCCTAGGTGACAAACCTTGTAACATTCCATGGGAGTGTCGGGTAGGGATGCTTAGATTTGTTTCTCGATGCACCGCTAAAATGTGCTTGGATAGCTGATAGGTAGACACATTACACAAGCGATGCTTCCACACAAACAATTTTGAATGCATTGAAGAAATTGTTCCTAGCCTAACTACATGTGCTCGTGCATCATGTAATTGCAAACAAAGAGACACACACAACGAAAAATAAATCCCTAATGATGCTGACTAATGTGATTGATTTATTGGCGAAAAACTCCGCCCTCAAATTTGTAGTCACAACATCCGTCCCCCTCCAAATGTGGGCCATAGCTATCCATCCTTGTCATCGCCAAGTTCGACAGTCAATGCAATCTCTTCATCTTCTGTAAAAGGATCTACAATGTCCACATCTTCATCTTCATCATCTCTTGGCTCAAGTCGATCATAAATCACATCATCCAACTCCTCGACTGCATAGACTACTTCATCTCTTTTCTTTAATAGTTTGATTCTCTTTCCTGCAATCAGAATCTGCAAGGCTATACCATCAAGCTTTGCTAAGGAATATGTAGCATTGTCATGGATATGCTGCACTAAATAGGGCTCAAACCATCGTCTTGAAACCTTACGAATAGCACTATACTGGTTGTCTAAACTGCTATCATAGACCAACACCCAATCTCCTTCCTTAATTTCTTTAGGCCTCAATCTGTGTCCGCTATCAAAGTGATCTTTGTTGCAAATCCTGGCTCCTTTGAGCTTTTGAATTGCTCACACATCCATACTTGCAAATAACACCTTCCAATAAAAACTTACAAACCACTAAAGTAGACTTCATCCGTAATGCTCTTCCTTCCATTTGACTTGTGAGATCTTCTCATGCCAAAACAATATACCGCATCTTCCATAAACCAACAAGCATAGTAATCAAATCAAGAACCCACTTGTAATGAATACATAGTAGGTAGGTAGGATGAAGCTCCTCTCTGTGTCTCACTAAAGAGAACAATTGACAATCAGGGCATGTCTCAACAAACTGTGAGATATCTCTATATATGCCTTTCCACCAATAGTGCTATTTGATCTTCTCATAGGTCGCCCAAACAGCTTGATGCCCAGCCCAAAGACTTTCATGGAATTCTTTCATGATCCACACCTCTGAAGCTCTATCACCACAGACAACTCTCAATGGTTATTCTCCTCACTTCTGTGAATACTTTCAAAGTAGCCCACTTCACAAGAAGAAACCATAAGCTTTTATTTTGATCTTCTTGAAGTTTTCATCACTCCATCCATCCTGTCTAGACATAGTACTCAAATAACATCCAATTTGTAAATACTCTCATATATACAAAGTCTCATCAAAGCTCTCCAAAGCAGACACATGATGAATATGATTAGCATGCATGGCTGAAAGATGAGCCCCATCATCAATATCATCAATGCGAGAAAAATCCATATCATCATACCTCACTCGTGAAAGCATATCGACTACTAGGTTGTCTTTACCTGCTATGAGCCTGAACTCAAGATTCATGGATTTTATGTACCCAATCCACCTAAGCATGGCAATATCTGGAGTAGAAAAATTCGTGATCATACCTAGAGTAGGAAAAAAATCAGTCTCGACCACCATAGTAGCTCCAATGAAGTACTCTCTGTCATTCTTGTGAGCCGTGACAACTCCCAAGAGCTCTCTTTTAATCTATGAGTACCTATGTTGCCACTCGTTTAGGACTTTTTCCCCAAAGCGAATAGCATACATGTTCCCATCAGCATCATCTTGGCCAATAGCCCATCCAATGCTGATAGGACTAGTATCAATAGTAAGAACAATAGGTCTCCCACACTCATAATATGCCTTTCAAAGAGTTGAGTAGCTCTCAATAAATTCTTCCGTTTCTGCATGGATCTAGTATGTTTTATCTCCCGAGAAAAATGTTGCCCTTTTCTCAAGAGCTGGTAGAGATCATCTGCAATATGAGAAAAATGAGGAAACCAAATAAGATAAAACGTACAAGCTCCAAGAAACCTGCGAACTTCCAAAGTAGAAGAGAAAATCTCTGCAATCGTCTCTATGGCATCAACCTTCACAGGAGAAGGCTTTCTACCATAATATTCACACATATGTCCAACAATCAAAACTTCTCTCGCTCCAAAAATAGACTTCAACCCTCACAAGGTCAAATTTACTTCCTCCAGTATGCAAAGAATCCTCTCAACATCTCTAATATGTGAAGCCACAAAGAATCTACATCCATGATCGTCTAAAGAATCATCTATTTCTTCTTCCAAGCAACCCTTGATAGGTAAATCATCAATGAAAGGCATGGTAAGCTCAAGAATAAAATCTCATAGAACCTTGTTCATCCCATTCATCATATGGGCAACTGAATTAGTAGCTCCTTGTAGAAGCGTACACATTCAGACAAGGAATAAAGGTGTCTTTATCGCAGTCAAATCCCCACTCTCAAGGGCAAGCTAGAATTGATTATATTCGGAATAAAGATTGTCGAGTGAATAGATAGCTCGTCCAACAAAAGCTTTAGCAAACTCATCCACAATAGGCCCTGCATCAACTTCATTTCTTTCAATGTCTCAGCTGAAAACTTATGTCCAATACCTGGAGGATCTTGTAAAGGAGGTTGCAAAGCAACTCTCCCCATCTCATCACTATCCAAAGATAGAGATCCTGCAACAGGTCTAACCTTGTTTTCAACTGTCTTATATTTTGCCTGAACTTTGGCTTCATTGCTACAACCTGCAAATTTCAACCCTTGTTGAAAATACCATGGTAAACACAAATTTTGCTCTGTATAAACAACAACACCCAAATCTTTTTGCTGAAATATGTCAGCAATAATACATTTTTCTGAGAATCCTCAGCACCCAAGTTCTTTTGAAGCATGAAATCAGCAATTTCATAATATGTCGCCAGAGAATGGACCTGTAAGACATATGACAACTCTTGATTGTTAGCATTTAGCAATACCGAAAGTTCTTCCATGGTATCTGAGCATGAAAGGCCATCATAGAGACCATCTATCCAGTCTTCTTCTTGCAAAACACCTGCAATTATCAATTCTTTTCTTTTCTTTTTACGTATTTCTTGGCAACTCTAGGCATGTGAGAAATATGTTGAAAACACAAAGTACTTTCAGTGTGGATACACCATAAACACATGAGAAAAAACTATCGCTGACTTGCTAGGAGGCGAGAGCTTTCCCTGACTCGTACCACCATCGTCTTGCAAGACAGTGGTACCTAACAAAATCTGGCTCTCCTACTGGAAGAGAGGAATCTGGCTCTCCTACTGGAAGAGAGGAATCCCTCAAGGAATCCTTATTTCGCTGATGGTTGATACAAACGGTCATGAACTGGATAGCTCTCTTTTCATCCTTGTGTGTATGAGGGTAGTCCTCCTTTGAGCTCCCTCACCCATGTGATGGCGTCGTGTGATGCACGTTGATAGCTCTACCCACCGGACGTGAAAACTAGCCCCTCAAGCCTTCTGGCTTTTCTTGTAAATATACTCGTGCCTTAGTTACACTTGGGAATACATATTTGGGCCTTCATATGGACCCATTGCTTTTCATGCCGTGTTACCTTGATATCGTGTCGTGCTACCTTGCTTCGTGACACGTCATGCTTTCGCAGGCTAATTGATGTGTTACGCTTCCACGTTCTGTGTCATGTCGTGTTACTCTTCCGCAAAGTGGTGGGACCGTCGATAGATGGGTGTTACCCCATGAGGCGGGTTCCACTGGGTGGGGGTTGCTCACCCCATAACGGACCAAGACACATTATCCGGAACCTCAGTCTCCATCCAAGACTCAGCAACAATAAATGGCTGCCCCAAAATAATAGGATAAGAACAAGAGTTATGCACAAAGAAATGATAAGTCTCACCCACATCTCCAATAGAAATCTTCAGGTTTGGACAAGCAGCATACAAATCTTCTGTAGTGTTGTTTGCTGCACGCATGCACCAACCATGATCCACATCAAGTGGCCATCTACCAGTATCATATAAACCTCGCACTATGACATTAATCTTGGAGCCATGATCCAAAAGAGAAACACAAGGAGGCTCAGTCTCTCCAAGCTTGACTACCATTTCTATAGTCGCACGAGCCCAGTGACTTTGAGAAAAATGGCTACGAGGCAAGCACATCGTTGATCTCATCATACTATACGGGTTGAAGCAAAGGATGACGAGACTTTTTGGACTGCATACCTAGAGCTCCATTTGTAGAATTCTCAATAGTCTCCTCTTCAGAATCAATCTCCTCAATTTGCAACCCATAGAGAATAGCCTCAGCCTCTCGATGGATCATATCCTGCGTTGGCTCTTCAATAACTTGTCGTTTTCTTTTTATGATGTCGATGATAACATCATGAAATTCCCTTTTGGAAATCCCCAAGAATTCTCCAAGAGTAAATTCAATTTTGCAATTAAGAATCCGATCCTCAAGGACCTTTTTCAAGTCTGTGGGATGTCTCGATGTTGGATAACAACTTGAATCCAGGTTGCTTTTTTGGCTTCGGATCCTTTGTCTTTGGGGCCTTCTGATCTTCTTGAACTTTTGGCTTCTATACATCAGCCATACTCTACTCTAGTCCTGAAGAAGAAGGCCGAAGAACTGGTTCACTCCTTCTAGTCGCCCTCTTTGATCCTTCAGGTTGATCATTATCTCTTTTCCGCTTTTCTTCAATAAGTGCTTCAAATCCTTGAGATTTTGCAATGTAACCATAGATAGAAAAGACATCTATGTGATCATTCCATCCAGTCCCTTTTTTGATTGCATCTCCTATGGTTGAGAGTTTAGACGATAAAGCTTTACCTTTCTTTTTTGCATGCAGTGCATAGGACCATAAAGGAGATTTGTCCTTCAGCAATTGCTCCAATTGAAGACCATAGGCAGCAACTTCTCTTGCCACCTTTCGCTTCACATAAGAAGAGCCCATAAGAGACTCCTCCAATAATTTCTTCATAGCTCATTTGCCAAAAATTGGTTTAATCAAGTACTTTGTATCTCTGAAATATATCATCATGTCCTTCTAGATCACCAACTTCAGCCTTTTCACCTCTTCAAAGTCTTGAGAGTCCTTCCGCTCATGATCTGGACTATCACACCACATGCAATGACAAACATGATCATTTCTGAAAGAATTCATAGGAGTAGAAGAGGTTGGGGAAGAATTTGGAGCTGGGTCAAGTGGTTGCTATTCTCTTCTGGTCATCTTAATTTGAAGATCTTTCAAGTTCTTTGAAATTTCCTCCACCATGTCTTCGACATTTGGTTTGGCAGATAGTCCGACAACTGTAGTAGGAATAGGCATAGGCATATGCATAGAAGTAGGCATAGACACAGGATGAGAAGTAGGAGAAGAAGTGAAAGGAGCAACAGGAGAAGTAGGAGAGGTCAAGGTAGGAGAAGACATTGCTGGTGTTTGCATGCCATTCTGCAAGTGAGCCTTCCATCTCCGCCTCTTTGTCAATGTGGAAACCGCATCAATAGCATCATGCCAATCAATCTTGAATCCCATAGGCTATGTACAGTCTTCAAGAAGCTCTCCTAACTCATCCTGAAGTGCAAGATCAATTGCCTGTAAGAATAACTCCACTTTCTTCGAGTTTAGGGCTCTTTGCTCAAATGCATCCAACTAGTTGTATCGGTCTTCAAATTCATACAACAACTCAGAAGCAATAAGTCATTTCTTGGGCTAATAGACCCACTCTTTGAATGCCTTCCATGTAGCAATACCATAATCCTCCAGAAAATATTAATCTTTGAGCACCTTCTTGAAAACATTCTAGTTTGAGTCTTGCACAAATAAATCAGTCACTCTGAACCTGCAAAGCAGACATGAAAAGCCATAGAAAATAGTTGCTCCAGTTGGTAGAAACTCCGAAGAAGCACATATCGCTTTCAAAGGCTTTAAGATAGGCTGAAACATTCTGATCATCAAATAATTTGCCCTCACTTACCACAGCCTCAATCGCTTGGGTTGCACCATTCATATGCTCTTGTTCTTGATGGAGCATTCGTTGTTGATCCAATTGTTGCTAATGTAATTGCTGTTATTGCTGCATTGAAAATTGCATCTGCTCATTCTGCATCATAATGGCTGAAGAAAGAGTTTGCAATAAACTCTTCATCTCATTAGTCGAAAAGGAAGAAACACTCAATGATGAAGTAGGTGGAGTATTGCAAGAGTCTCCCATCTCGACGATCAGAAGTGACACTTTCACGTCGGGTTTACCAGGTGTCATACGGAATATTATGCATGGGGGGTCCTAAAAGTTGCTCGTCGTAGGGACGCTTAGAGATGGGAGTAAAATATGATGAAGAGTACTCAACTCATAGCATTCAAAAGAGGATTCATAAAATTGTTAATCAAAATAAGAAGCAAAGGATATAAAAGTGAAACTTTGGTTGTAAGTTCTAGAAACAATTTCCATATGTAATGTTGTTGAATTGTAACAAGCTCTTTGTTCACAAGGATAGAATATTTGGGAAGGAAGATGAAGCACAACATGGCCCGTACTAGCCATACATATTCTTCAAAGATGTGTGTATCGTTGGTGAGTCTTTGCCATTCAAGACGAATGATGAGTGAAACATGATTGAATGGTTGTAGAATGACCAATCCAGCTTTTCCCTGACATAACATTTTTGTTAGAAGCATGAACTAAGATGATAAGATGGAGGATGTCAATTCAGTGCTGGTTGTGGGTGGTAGGAAGATAAACTCCATGTTGCATCATATAAACAAATTTGTAAGCATAACATATGTTGGTGGTGGTGCTAAGAAGAGAAAGAGATATCGGTTAAGCTTCACAGTTTTGTACCAACCATCAAAATGCCACTTTCACATGTGCCATTCCATCTAAAAGTCACAATTTTTTGTGCCAAGATGCTCATCGGTAGGCAAGCATGAACTAGTTGTCCAATTCCTTTTGAGATAGCACTAAGGTATCAATTGTTGGAGCATCATGCGAATGCTTAATCTTCTCCACGTTGTCCCTTCCACATCGTCGAAGAGGAGCAGATGGCTGATTTGTTGATGAAGATGAGGCTCCTCTCGATCATTGTTGATGTGATGCTACTTTCGTCCTCTTCGAGGACTTGGCTTCCTCCAAACGTTGATGAAGGTGGTATTTTCAGTAGTTATAGACGTATCGCACCATCTCCCGGGAACCCACAGCATTGAACCAAGTCAAAGACTGCGCTTCTAAGCTCATGACCTTTGCTTCTTGATGAGCAAGCCTTCCGTCACAACATGAAGAAAAATTGTTGTAGTGTCATGAAGTGTTGTAATAGGGCTCCCACGACTGGTGGCACGACATCAAAAGGGGGAGAAGTGTTGTTGTGTTATGAGGCTGACTACACAGTCAGAAATCCTCACATGTGGCCTGAGGCTGATAGACGACGTGTGTCTGTCTACATGGCACCGACGGAGACGCAATCAACCGTTGTCAGAAGGGTGACTACATAGGAGACTCGGCTCTTGTCGTCGTTGCAGTCTTCTTCACCGTCTCGTTCTCGTCCTTCTTCTTCGATTGCATCACCTACCGTCACGGCTTCACCTTCAGCAGACATTGTCGCTTTAGTTTCCTCTCCCACCGTCGCTGCAACGTCTTTCGTGGTCGTCTACGAGCACCATTGTTTGTCTCTTGTTGTGCTTCCTCCCCCCTCCTTCTTCCAACAACCTCCTCATGTCTTTATAATCGTTTGATGCTGCATAAAGCTTTTAAAAAACTTTTTAAAAAAACATTGATCAAAATTTCATTCAACTTCTTTTGATTACGGCGTCAACAAAAAAAAACATTATTTATTTCATCAATGATTACATCAATGTGCTTTAACATTTCAATGTCCTTAGTGTCATAGTTGAGGTTTGCAATTCCTCCATAGTCAAGATCATTGCCATGTACTAGTTGAGTCTCAAGGGAAGATGCATCATCCAAAAAGGATGTTTTTCCATTGAAATAGTAATTCCAGCTTGTGTGCATTTTCAATAGCTCCCCAGTTTAGTATGTCCATCTTGAACCTTTGTAAACTTGAACAAGACCCACAATAAAGTAGCACAGAAAGTTTCCTCCTTTCCCACAATAAATGCAAATTTCGGATGTAGCAATACTCCACTTACGTGTCCATTATATAAGTGAATAACTTTCAACTTTCGAACCAATTTCTCTTTTGAAGAGACTTACTATCTATGTTGGCAACATCCGAATTACAAGTCACATGGGGAAAGACTAAAGTGAAGGATCAATATTTCAATCTTTTCCTCAAGTTCTTGAGTCAGATACCTTCATACAAACCTGTTTTTCCATGCATTGTGCCTTATCAAGAACTTGCTTTGAAAAGAACTTTGTGCCCAATCACTTATGCAGTTTGTAATTTAGAATCCACTCTATGCAATCAATCAAGTGATGCTTCCACAAAAAAAATTATGAATGCATTGAAGAAATTGTGCATAGCCTAACTACATGTGCTCGTGCGTCATGCAATTACAAACAAAGAGACACATACAATGGAAAATAAATCCCTAATGACGCTGGCTAATGTGATCGATTTCTTGGTGGAAAACTTCGCCCCCAGATTTATAGTGGTGGACACGTAGCCTCACGACAATGGAAGGGGGAGTTGATGAAAGCAATCTCATGACTTGGGTGCAGAACCTCGTGAGAACGTGTAAGAACTTGCACTTGTACCAAGAAAAGGAGACCCACTTGTAGGAAAAAAAAGGGCAGTAGGGAAACTAATGCCGACTGAAGGTACCCTGCTTGGAATTATCAATTACTTAAATGCCCTTAACCATATGCAACATAGAAGAATACAACAAGTTGGTAAAAGAACTTCCCAGCCAACTTGAAAAGATTATTGAAGAGAACAATCCCACACTCATCGAGCTAGAAGAAGAAAAGAATGCCTTGGCAATCTACCACTTATGACAAACAAGGCAAAATACCATAGTAGCTGCATTGCTCTAGAGGCATAATTTGCTCTTGTATCTTAGGACATGAAATGCCTTGAAGAAGAAGCCAATAGATTGAAGCAACAAAGAGAATGCGTATCAAAAGAACTATATTAGAAAGAAAGGTCACAAAGTGAGTAGGAAGCAAGGAGAAAGATGGCAGGACTACATAACCAACTCCAAGCAGCTCTCCATGAGCAAGCAATCCTAGAGGAACAAGTGGAGCATTAGAATCAAGAAAAAGAACAAATCAATATACTATGGCAAGAGCAAGAGCAGGTCATCACCACCCTAGCCCAATGCCAGAACCAAGGGTTAGAGGAAATGAAGGAGAAAGGAGAAGAATAGGCAGCCAAGAATGAGGATAGAATTAAAGACTTAGCTTATTGACTAGCCCATTCACAGAGTGAACACCTCATAGCAAAGAGCAAAGCTGCAATGGTAGAGACGAGATGTTGGAGCAACAAATCTTTAGCATAGACTCCATGCCAAGGTAGCAAAATCTAGTACCAGAGCTTAGGAGTGGAGGAACAAAGAGCCCATTTGATTATAGTTGAATTAACCATGCAAGAACTCAAATTGCTGGGGTTTGGGGAGTTAGAACAATGAGCATAGTCTCTCCCACAAGAGCCGACAGATTCAATCCATGAAAAGGGGCTAGAATTTACACATGACTAGGTGGAGGAAGAACAATTGCATGAATTAAGCCTCCCTCTACAACCACAAGTACAACCACAAGAGCAAGGGGAGGAAGCTATACCACCTGAAGGAATAGTGAAAATTAGGCACAAATAGAGAGAGCAAGTAGAACTAGCATGAACAATAGTCCAAGATAAATTGTTGCAAGTTCCAAGCTAAACTCGTGTGCCAGGAACTTGCAATGTGAGAGCAATAGAAAAATCACAGCTGCCCCTTCGAATTTGCTTTCACCTTCTCTCGAATGCTAGGATAGGGTATTATCTCCAAGGGTGGTGGAGGATGTGATAAAGCTCTTGGCAAGGTTGGGGAGGAGATGATTAGAGGAAAGAATGAGACACACCATGATGTTGCAATAGGAGCATGCTAATTATTAATAAGATAAGGTGGTGGAGGTGCCTAGGAAAGTGGAAGGGTATGAGGCTCAACCTAAGTGGCATAAAAACTCTAGGACTCTAACTTAGAGGCCTAGATGGCTTTTGTAGCTCCCTACCACATGAGAGAGATAATCCAATATACATGCCCTACCTATGGAGGATCGAAGCTGATTTCAATCGGGAGGTGCATGGCAGGTATGAATTTCCTATCATCTATAGTGTGAATGCCATGTCTCCTGAAGAATGCTTTACCTTCACTAAAGGGGACCTCTACCCACCATTAATAAGAGGCTTCGTTCAAGAATTCTCCTTCTTTGCAGATCTTGATTTCATTACCACCTATAATTATCTTTGCCTTTTGCGAATACTACTTAAAAAAAAGTCTAATGTAGAGGAAGAGCAGTTACCGCCCCTCTTTTTTGATATTAATGCAAGAATAGATATCTACGTAATGGTCTATCTCATGATGGAGAGCCACCCACTTGCCAACATTTGGTATGAGCCTATAAGAGGATATGAGTGATAGTAGGTTCACTAGGTGCAACCACCCATTTTTGTCATCTACGCCCATCAATGTAAGATTTAACTTGAAGGGCTGTTTGCAAACTAGGGCCTTCCTAAGCAAATCCCTTAAGCCTACCCCTGCCCTCATGAATGGAAAGCCACTTAATGTGCTCCCTTGTAATAATTAAAAAAGAGAAAAAAAAATGAAAATGAAAGAAAAGAAGAGAAAAAAGTGAAAAAAAAAAGGAAACAAAGATCAAACCTGTCCATTTGTACTTTATGAGCATCACAATCACTACACCTAGGTACCACCCTAGCCCTCTCCCACTTCGGAAGTTAGGGCACATCAAGGGCAAGAAATTTTGACATACTTGTCTTCCTAAGTCACTGACATCACCTTCCTTGACATGAACTACGTCCTCAAGTGTGGGACAACACCTTATGCTTACCTATGGTTCATTGACCCATCTCCCAGTTCCACTATCACAGTTGCACAGCGCAATGCACGATAAGGTAGACACAAACCCCTAGGAAGTGCACTATTCTTCTTCTTACATACATTGTACAGTGGTGTAGAAAGCCAACAACTATGGAGGCCTTCTATTATGGAAAATCTATCTCCAACATTGACAACGTTCAAAACCTACTTCATAGAGTGTCCTCAACATGACCTACCTCTCTAAACTCACCATGAACCATTTCACATTGACCCTCAACATTGTCAATCCATAGCATCAACTGCCATGGGATTGCCATTCAGCTAGGAGGGGGTAATGTTAACCTTTAAAAGACCAAGATGGAGAAATCCAAAAAAATCAAAAGTGGAAGGCAATTCTAATGCAAGAAGAAGATGGAGGACAATAGCAAACTTAGAAAAAATCTAAAGACATGAAGAATAGGAAAATTTCTAAAGGTAAGAGGAAGCACACAATAATAAGTGCACTTTAATAGTTTCGCAAGAAGAGCACTAGGAGCATTGCAATTTATTATGTGAAAGAGCACCGAGCTCTCTCCTTTGTGAGTTGTAAAGAATGAGAGGCGTGGCTTGAGGCCAATGCTAATAGGAATGAGGGGGAAAAAGAGTGGAGGAATGGACAAAGACCCGGACCAAAAAGGTGATGGCCACCCAAATGAATTAAAGACTATGATAAGTATAGCAATGTGAAGCTCTCTTCATCTCCTTAAGCTCATATTTAGTGGCTCCTCACTTTCTGGGCAATAATGAAAGCAAGATCATGGGAAAAAAGGGTCATGCATGTGGATCATGGAATAGTGATTGTGAGCTCATTGAGAGTACAACATTGTAAGTATAGGTATAAGTATGCTCGACACACTCACCTCAAATCAAATTTTCATTGGTAGGTTAGTTAATGTGCTTGTGCACATGATAGACTAGGTGATACATATTCATAGGCTTTATTAGTGTGGAACCTTGAAAGGAAAAGATTATATCCGATGGTCTTGACATTGAGCTCGTAGAGCAGAACAACCACTCTATAAACACATGCATTTGTATGATTTTCTAGGATCTTTGATGGTTGCATGGGGCACGATAGATTCAAGTTCTCAGGGTTTTTGTTTCTACGTTAGTTTTTTTTCCTATCTTGGTTGGTCGACTTATTTGTGACTCTCTATTATTTTCAATTATTGGCCCTTAGTCTATGGTAGGTTTTTACTCAATTTTTGTGATAGGTTTTCCTTATTAGAAACACTATTTGTGTGGTGGTGATTCTTGTGCTCAATCAAGTCTTCCTTCTTCAAGATACGAGGATGTGCTCAACAGTGCTAGAAGGTGAGTTAGTGTGTATAAATAGACTATCCCTTTTTGTGTGATTCTCAAAAACAAGCTCTTCAATTAATGTAATATGACTTTTTCTTAGGGTCTCAAGCAAAAGATTCTTTTTTCTTGGTCTTAACTTCTCTTACTTGGATGGGTCTCTACATGCAAGCCTATGATTCCATTTTCCCTAAGAAGGTGGATGATCTTGTGCTTAATGCTTATGCAAGTTAATGTATTCAGGTTTGTGGAACTAAATGATGTTGGATTCTAGTGTGGAAACATGAGCTTAACATGAATCTATGGAACAAAGGAGTAGTTGTCTTATCTCATTCCTAATGGAGATTGGACTTAGGATGTGTAGTTTCTGATGTTTCCCAAGGTAAGCATGAATAGGTGGACTTGATACTTATGTCTCGAACACCACTACCAAGCTAGTAGCTTCCTCTTTAATGTAATGGGAACCTTTGTCTAAAAGGTGAAAGCATCTCCAAGTTAAAGATTTAAATTCACATAACTAAATGTGGTCAATTGATGACCCATGATGTTCTTTAAGGTAGACACGGTGCTCTGCTTCTCTCTCTCTCTCTCTCTCTCTCTCTCTCTCTCTCTCTCTCTCTCTCTCTCTCTCTCTCTCTCTCTCTCTCTCTCTCTCTCTCTCTCTCTCTCTCTCTCTCTCTCTCTCTCTATCTATCACTCTCTCTCTCTCTCTATGTCTCTAATAAACACACACAAAATGCATTCACTCTCTCTCTATGTCTATAATAAACACACACAAAATGCATTCAAAACTATGGTGGGTATTTATGCATTGAGATAAATTACTTTGTCGTTCTACTTTGCCTCCCAAAGAACCATGGGATGATCTCAATAGAAAACAAGAGGATTTCTATTACTACATGTCTATGCAGTTGCTTTGTTTAGTATAGCTCATGCAAAAAATCTCTAATCAAGGAGTATGAAGCAAGAATATTGTGAAAGCATCAAGGCTAGGAATATTGCCATTACACAGGTTAGGCTAAGTGACACTAAATGATAGATAATCTATTCCAAGATGCTCAAAGTTTTTCCTGTGTTGCACAGAGTGTCTTGGCAAGTTGGAGAAGGTGGAGATCCTCAAAAGGTTTCTTGAACATTGAGAGTTGAGAGACCTACAAATTCAATGTAGTGCTAAGAAAAGTCCTTTTCATGAGTGGATTGCACAACAAGCTCAAGGCAATGAAGAAACCAAAAATCTCCAAAGAGTTATTCTTGAAATAGGAAAGTTTCATGATGCTACTGAATTCTATAAACCAGATGAGGAAACCAAATATAGTAGCTGCATCACAGCTTCTTGGTATACATTGAAAATCTATGCATCTAGATTTGGATTACAATATAATGAGACAATGATACCATTGCATTTGTGTGATGAGCAACAACCATGCAGAAAAAGTGTAACTAAAGAGAAAGTTAAAGACATAGTGGTGTCCTTTTGGACAAACAATGCACGTGTCTCACACAACAAAAAATTTTCTATCAAAAGAATATTGGTATAAAAGTATATACATAATGACCATGCAGTGAATCTTCTTGATCAACTTGAAGCTTGCTTTCTTCATTTTGGCATCAGTTTTGTGATTGGTTTGATTATTCTTCAATTGTTTGTATCAAGAGTCACTAGGGGATTATAGCATGAAAGCTACAAAAGTCTTTTCCTGAGGCCTTTTGTCTGATCACCCAAAGGGTTCGGTGGACTGGATATTTATTGCAACTAAGTATTGTTGCAACCATGGATTTTGTTAAGGTGCAGGGCCAAGAAGCAAAGATGGAGCATGTTCCATTCCTCCTCCACAAAGAAAAATTCTTGACGATTATGGAGGCTTGTTGATTTTGATAGAGGGCATGGCACCACCATTGCTTATATGCATGAGGCCAAGAAGGTGTTATCATTTGGTCCATAATCATTTGTAGACTTGGACAAAATTGAGAGTCTACTGGAAAGATCTGGACCAAGTAGCTATTTGCAAGTAACCACTCCTAGCTATGAGTCCTAGTACTAGCAACCATTTCCAAAGTGGTAGACTGCTAGCTACCAATCCAACATTCATGATAACAACCCCAAACTAGTAAACTGGTAGCTACCACTCCCAATGTAGTAGCTACCAACCTAGACTAGTAGACTAGTAGCTCTTTATCTATGCTTGGTACATACGAGAGTCATTGGTACATATGAGAGTCCTTGCTCAGTAAATTAGTAGCTACCAAAGTACCAATCTTAGTTGGTAGCTTTGATTCTAGGACTACTAGAATAGTAGACTAGTAGCTCTTTATCTATGCTTGGTACATACGAGAGTCCTTGCTTAGTAAATTAGTAGCTACCAAAGTACCAATCTTGGCTGGTAGCTTTGATTCTAGGACTACCAATAGCTACCAAGTTGGTACTGGTAGCTACCATTGAGAATGTTAGCTTTTAGTTTGGAGTGGTAGCTATTAGTTTGAAAGTGGTAGCTATTGTTCTAGGATTAATAGCTACCAATGTACTAATTAGGGACTAGTAGCTACCATAGCTAGGATAATCATTTCTAGTCTTGAACAAGTAGTTGCATGTAAGCTACCATCCTTGCTACTACTAGTGCTACAGTGATAGATTAGTACCTACCACTAGTAGCTACATGTTGTTGCATTGTTTCCAATCCTTTGATAATAGGGGATTTCATACTTACAACTTGTTATGACTACAGATATTGAGTTTGCACCAAAGAATATGACAGAAGAAGAAACTTCTCAAGAGTAGTCGATAGAGAGTAACATAAAGGAGCTATATGCACCTGTAGATGGACTTGTAGATGGATACTCATGTTGATTGTAATGGGTATATCAAGCTGCCAGATGGCACAATTTATTAGCCCTGGAGAGAGGACACATCATGCCCTCTTTTTGAGACTTGACCAACCATTATCTTGGATATTAATGATCTATTGCTTATAACAATCAACGAGAGGTATGTTGAGCCAATTCCACACTTCTAGCATGATCTAAAAATTCTAAATATGGATGCAAGTTTGTTTGGATGTTCAACATTCCTAGACTAGTGCTTCTTAAAATTTGACGTGTTTGTGTGCACCTACTACTGCCTAGATAAAAAAGCTATAAATTTGTTAACCAGTTGATTTTCATCACAGTTTTGATGTACCAAAGGGTTGTTTGCATAAAAGCGTTATGTGAAATAGACTGCCTTTCAAAGGCCTAGGGGAGAGCCAATATTTTAAAATAAGTTGTCATACTTTTGGAAGTAGGAACTATCCTATTTGGCAATGAATACTATCCTTATGGATGATAGAAAATACAATACTTTGTAGAACCCCTAGAAACAACTTGTATAGTCAATAAGATGTATGCTTAAAACACTACAAAGATCAAGTAGTATTATACATGAACTATTTGAATTGGCTCAATCGTTTGCTTGCTATGGATTATCACATGAACTTTGTAGTAAGCTCACCCTTGGAGAGAAACACAATTTTTGAGAGTATTGTTGTCAAGGATATGTGGCTATTCAAACACTTTAGATAGTAATCATAGACCTTGAAAAGCTCAAGGTTATGTTGTAAACTGTGATCTAATCAATATTATATAGTGATAATATTTTTTTATGACTTCGAGCTATAATATCTCTAGGAACTCTAATGTTTTTGAGTACCTTGATTTAATTTGTACAAAGCTTCAAACTTGGTAGTATTGAGTAATGATGGGTTCTCAAGCTCAAGGTTTGATGATTGTGTTGAGATATCGAGCTCCACTCGTGATACGCCAGGGTGACCGTTGTCTATTTATGTCACCGACTTGTCAGTTGCAGACGCGGTTGGTACACCGCCCATGAATAATAGCTACATGATAGCTATCCTTATCTACTCTAGTTTGTGGCTCAGTTAGTATGCCACCTTAGTTAGTTGAGTTTGGTTTGAGACCCATATATAGGGTTCTTCTATTTCTTTGTACTAGAGTTCTTTTGGCTTACACAACTAAGAAGAGGAAAACTGTTTTCAGCCTCCACCCTTGTGTGTCTTCCCCCATTGTGCAAGCAAGAAAGCTCCAAGCGAGACTCCTTCCTTCTCTCCCACAATCTTGACATGGTATCAGAGCCTTGTTCGTGGTAAGGAGCTCAAGAAAGCAAGCCAAGCTTGCGGTGTTCTGGTAAGAGGAGCAGTGTTGCTTTCATCTTCTGTTTTGGGAGCAGATCTCTGCAGGTAGCACAGCCGGCAAGTGCAGGAGTGCATTGTCTCAGGTTGAGACACCCTTCGCGGTTAAGCAAGAGGGCAGTATATGCTGCGGGAAAGGGCTTTAGCCCTGGACGACCTTGTTTTTTTTATTTGAGGCCATTTCGGGGCCTGTTTTGGAGGCGGAAGTTTTCTGCACGCACTCAGGAAAAGGCCCAGTTTTATGCTGTGCAGCCACTGTTCTACAGGTCGGTGAATAGTTACTGTAAAAATTGCATTGTATGCTTGTGCGCAGAGACATTGGGAGTTACAGAATCATCCCTGTTGCCTGTTGATGCAAAATCGTCACTAGGAAGTGACTGTGTGGTCAAATACCACTTTCGCCAGTTTTGCAGATTTTCCCTTGTGAGGGTGAAGCTGTGGTTTTTGCAGTGACATAATTTTTTGCAGTCTTCTGTAATGGCATCTGATTCTCTTTCACAGATTGTCACTGAAAAGCTTGACAAGAACAACTTCCAAGCATGGAAGTTTAGAATGACGAATTTCCTTATGGGAAAAGGATATTGGGAATTTGTTGCAGGAAATGAAGAAGAACCAGTTCTTCCTGATGTTCCCAATCAACAGCAAATGCAGGCATTTAAAACATGGCATGAGAGAGCCAGGAAAGTTATGTACTGGCTGTCTATCAGCATTTCAGACTCTATGATTGTGCATATTCAGGATGCAAGTACGCCAAAGGAGGCATGGGATACTTTGTCAAAAATGTATAGCACAAATACGCAAGCCAGGAAAATGCAGCTCAAGCAAGAGTTGCATAATGTGCAAAGAGAAAATATGAGCATCAACGACTACCACATGAAGGTGAAGAAGATTGCAGATGCACTTGCTTCCATTGGGTCACCAGTGGAAGATGATGATTTAGTTTCTGTGACCTTGAATGGTCTAGGAAAGGATTATGCACAGTTTCGGACATCCATTTCAGTTCCTGAAAGATTTCCTGATTTTGAGGAGTTGATTGCTCTTCTAATTTCTGAGGAACAGAGAAATGGTGGTGCATCTTCTTCAGGAGGAACTTCAAAAGAAGCTGTCTTCTACTCAAATGCTGGAAGAGGTAGAGGCAGAGGTAGAGGAGGCCGATTTGCAGGCCGTGGCAGAAATCAGAATATGCAGCAAACTCAACAAAACCAGTCCTATGGAGGAGGACGTGGTAACTCTAGAGGCAAGGGGAGCCAAAGAGGTCGTGGTGGATGGCAAAGAGGCCAAAATGCAAACAGTAATGTTGAATGCTACTATTGTGGTAAAATGGGTCATATGGCTAAAGACTGCTATAAAAAGCAGAATGACATCATGAATGGAAAACTGCAACAATGAAATTATGCATCCTCTAGTAGACAGGGTGATGACAGAAATGAGCATCTGTTTATGGTGCAACACATGAACAATTCTGTGACAAGTGCAGAAGAAAGCAACGATGTATGGTATGTTGACTCAGGTGCATCAAACCACATGACAGGTCATGCAGAATGGATGGAGGATGCAAGGAAAATGGAAAAACCAGGATTTGTGGAGACTGGTGATGATACTGCACATCCTATTGTGCAGATTGGAAAAATTCCCTTGTCTATGCAGGATGGGAAAAAGAAATACCTGTCCGATGTATTTCATGTCCCGAATATCACCAAGAATCTGGTTTCTGTTGGTCAAATGGTTGAACAGGGCTTGCAGGTCAGATTTAATCCTCATGGATGCTTTGTTGAGGATATGAAAAATAAAGGTCGCTTGATAGCAAAAGGAAAGAAGAAGGGCAGAATGTTTACATTGGATGCAGACATGTCTGAATTGAGTGCAGCAATGTTTGCACATGGGACCGGTGTAGTTGCAGATATTGATATCTGGCATAAACGCATTGGTCATGTTAATGTACAGCGACTTAAATCAATGCAGGCCCAAAATATTGTTGCAGGTTTGCTAAAATTCAAGGTTGCAAAAATGCATAAGGTATGTGAAGCCTGTCAATTTGGAAAACAGGCAAGGAAACCATTTCCTAGACATGTTCAAGAGAGTAAGAAGCCATTGGAATTAATCCACTCTGATGTGTGGACAACTAAAGCTGCATCTCTTGGAGGCTGTCATTATTTTGTCAGTTTTATTGATGACTATAGCAGAAAAGTTTGGGTGTATTTTATGAAAAAGAAAAGTGAAGTTTTTGGGCATTTCAAAACTCTTAAAGCGATGGTTGAAAAAGAAACAGGCCTGCAAATAAAATGCCTAAGGTCAGATGGAGGGGGAGAGTACCTCTCAAATGAGTTTGCAACGTTCTTGCAGAAGCATGGCATAAAGCAGCAATATTCATGCAGTTATACCCCACAACAAAATGGAATTGTAGAAAGGAAAAACAGGCATATTGGAGAGGTATCTCATGCCATGCTCAATGAAAAAGACTTGCCAGATTTTTATTGGGCTGAAGCAGTTGGTACAACAGTCTATATAATGAACAGGACTCCCACTGCAGCAATACATGGGATGACTCCAGAGGAGAGGTATACTGGTAGGAAACCAGATATTTCTCATTTGAAAATTTTTGGTTGCATTGCCTATGTACATGTGCCAGATGAGTTGAGATCCAAGTTGGATCCAAAAGCTGAGAAGTGCATCTTTATTGGTTACTCTCTGCAGCAAAAAGGGTATAGATGCTATAACCCTTCTACTCGTAAGTTTACAGTGAGCAGAGATGTTGTTTTTGATGAGATGAGTAGCTGGTATAAACCAGTAAATGTGATTGATGATGTAGATGCACAAAATGGTAATGCTGCACAGAATTCACAGCAGCAGTCACAAAATATTAGTGGACCTGGAGCGTCCTCTAGCAGTGGTTCACATTCTTCACCATGGACAGACAGATTGAGATCAGGAGAATCTTCTCAAAGTAATGCAGATAGTGGTATGCATGTATCACAAAAAGGAAAAGAGAAGGTTGATCAGCCCATGTTTGATGTGAATGCAGGCCACTCTTATGTGGATGGTGAATCCAGTGGCTCAGAACAGAGCATTGATGATGAGTTGGGTATTCCTTCTATTGTTACACCTGGAGTAAGGAAGACCAGGGATGTTTTGAGAGCACCTGGGAGTGAACCTACTTTGCGCAGGTCTACGAGAGCTAGGTATCCTGTGGATAGGCTGAAATATGATGGATTTACAGCCATTCACTATGCATATATGGTCAAAGTGATACAGGAACCAGAACCCACTTCTTTTGAGGAAGCCATGGGAAAAGAAAAATGGGAGAAAGCCATGGATGAAGAAATGGATGCCTTGGAAGCTAATGCTACATGGGAATTGGTATCTTTGCCTAAAGGTAAAAATGCAATTGGCTGTAAGTGGGTTTATAAGGTGAAGCACAATGCAGATGGTTCTGTGAACAGATACAAGGCAAGATTAGTAGTCAAGGGGTATGCACAAACATATGGTATTGACTATGAAGAAACATTCAGTTCGGCTGCAAGGATGGCAACCGTAAGAGCGGTCATTGCTATGGCTGCATCAAAGGGATGGTCTTTACATCAGATGGATGTAAAGAATGCCTTCTTGCATGGTGATTTGCAAGAAGAGGTCTATATGGAGCAGCCACCAGGTTATGTGCATGCTGTTCATCCGGAGTTTGTTTGCAGGTTGAAGAAAGCCTTGTATGGCTTGAAGCAAGCACCTAGAGCATGGTCTGACAAGATAGGACAGTATCTTGTCACTATTGGTTTTCAGATTTCCAAGGCAGATTTCTCACTTTAAGTGAGAAAAACAGAGAAAGGTATTATGCTACTTGTCATTTATGTTGATGATTTGATTATAACAGGTGATAGTGATGAAGATATCCTTCATGTGAAAATGCTATTGAAGCAGAAGTTTGAGATGAAGGATTTGGGAGAGCTGCGTTATTTCTTGGGCATTGAGGTGATTAGATCACCAAGTGGGATACAGCTCTTGCAGAGGCAGTATGGATTGGACATGCTGTCCAAATATGGGATGACAGGCTGTAAGCCTATTTCAGTTCCTTTGGAGCAGAATGTGAAGCTGAGCACAGATGCAGGTGAGCTTCTAGAAGACCCTACTATGTACAGACGCATAGTAGGAAGTTTGATCTATATGACTATTACCAGGCCAGATTTGAGCTATGCTGTTGGATTGGTAAGTCAGTTTATGCAGGCTCCAAGGAAACCACATTTGGATGCGGCTAGACGCATACTCAGGTATGTGAAGTCCACATTGCAATATGGACTATTTTATGAGACTGGGATTCAGATACAGTTGCATGGATACACTGATGCTGATTGGGCTGGTAGTATTTCTGATAGATGATCTACCAGTGGATATGTGTTCTCTTTTGGGAGTGCTGCAGTCACTTGGAGCAGCAAGAAACAGCCTACAGTTGCCTTGTCAAGCACAGAGGCTGAGTACAGGGGTGCAGCAATGGCTGCATGTGAGGTAGCTTGGTTGCATAAGCTACTTTATGATATGCATCAGTCTGCAGATGGGCCAGTTGTCATTTATTATGACAACATGAGTAGTATACACTTGGAAAATAACCCAGTCTATCATGCTAGAACAAAGCACATTGAGGTGCATTATCACTATGTGCGAGAGAGAGGGTTTTACTAGGTCTTATTGATCTTGTTTATGTCAGCACAGAGGATCAGGTAGCTGACATATTCACGAAGGCATTGGGCGCAGAGAAGCTGCGCAAGTTTAGAGACCTACTTGGTGTGCAGGAATTGGGATTGAGCTCGAGGGGGAGTGTTGAGATATCGAGCTCCACTCGTGATACGCCAGGGTGACCGTTGTCTATTTATGTCATCGACTTGTCAGTTGCAGACGCGGTTGGTACACCGCCCATGAATAATAGCTACATGATAGCTATCCTTATCTACTCTAGTTTGTGGCTCAGTTAGTATGCCACCTTAGTTAGTTGAGTTTGGTTTGAGACCCATATATAGGGTTCTTCTATTTCTTTGTACTAGAGTTCTTTTGGCTTACACAACTAAGAAGAGGAAAACTATTTTCAGCCTCCACCCTTGTGTGTCTTCCCCCATTGTGCAAGCAAGAAAGCTCCAAGCGAGACTCCTTCCTTCTCTCCCACAATCTTGACAGATTGTAACCCTAGTAGCATTGTAGCATGTATAACTCAGGTCTCATACATTACCATATGTGGGTTCCATAGGAGTATGAATAGGGAAATCATACTTGACCATATTTGGGGTAAATAATATTTTCTCCATCCAAATTGTTAGGATAGGCAAGTACTTGTACATTGTGGGTTAAACTTTGTGTAATCTTTTTTTTAGTGCCTACTATCTACGATCTACCTCTAGCCTTTATGGCAATGTCCATGGGACTTATATGTTTATCACTTGCAGTTAGAAATCAAAACTCTTGAGTCTTAAGACTTAAAGTCAAACCATTGAAATATGAATCTTCTATTCTGGAAAACAAGTGATCTCGCATGCCAATTTTTGTGCAAGACTTCACATGGTTGAAGAATGAATTCTAGTTTCTACTTTGCTAATTACCACTCTTTAAGTAGCTACTTTTGTGTTGCTGGTAACCACCACTTTTTTGTTGGTAGCTACCATGAAGTAGCTACCACTTACACATTGGTGGATGCCACTATCATATTGGTAGGTACCACACTTCCCTATTGTTGGTAGCTACTTGTTTCATCCTGGTATCTATCAATATCCTATTGCTAGCTAGTACGTAGCTTTGTCCTATTGATAGATATCATTGTATGCTGGTAGCTACCTCTGTGTTGCTGGCAGCTGAGGTAGCATATGCTAGCAACTACCAGGGACCCTTTTTAGTTTACCAACTTGTTGTATTTTTTCTCATAGTGCTAAGATTACCCTAACTCGTATATGTGGTGGATAAGGGATCAATGTATTGAGTTGATTTTGGATAGGGTAATCACACTAGTTGATTCTGACTTCCCTCCACAAAGCCACAAAACATGCATAATATATAAAAAACCTTCCTTCAGTAAAAGAACCCACAATCTGATCAACATAGATTATGTCTGCGATCCACTTAAGCTTTCCATAGGTTGCTATTCATGATAGAAATATATCTACAACCAAGAAGTCATTATTAGTACTTGCTTGAATGAAAAAAATTTACATACGTTATCAACTCAAGTCTTATAATGTGTTTGTTGCGAAACACGCTCATTTGCAGGCAAGTGCATATCCTTCAGCATGTAAACATGTTGCAGTTTGATAAACCACCCTTCATGCATAATTTTGAAAGAAATGATATGTCCGTTCTTCCAGTGATGTTTAATATCCTCTCGTTTTTTTCTTTTCACCTTATGAGAGTCCTTACGGGAGGGCAGCATGGCAACCTAATCATTTATGCTAAAGATCTTTGGCTCCCGATTTTCGTCAGCTTTATGGCTATTAACAATGCAAGAGTTTACTAAATGAGAAGAGCACCTTCTGAATGTCATACTTAAATTAAATTTGCAAAGAAAGAAGCTCATCGAGAAAGATGAATGAACTAAAAAGTAGAGAAAGAAGCTCACTAAGAAAGGTGAATGAACTAAAAATGAATATTAAGAAGACTAATGAAAATATATTGGGCGCCAAAAATTTCTCGACTTTCAAAAAAATCAACATTAACTTCACAACAACTTTATTGTGTCATTTGTTAGATTTTATAAGTAAATAGGACTTCGAACTACCAAAACATGTCAGACTTTGGAGATTTTGGCTAAAAAGGAGGAGAGAATCACGAAGTAGACTCTACTATCTCCAAAAAAGAGGAGACAAGAATACCATATTCTTGCACATGTGGCAAACTCTCTTTGGTCCTTTTTTTTTTCTCTCCCTCCCTAGCCCACTTGATCAACATCCATTACATCTTCTAGAGGCAATTTAGATACACCTCTGCCATCAAAGAGGAAGAGAAAAAACAATTCCATATCTTTACCCTAACCAGTTCAATGCTTCAAAGAAGCATATGTGCAACATGGTCAATCTAAACACCCCAAGCATAGAGGTATTGCATGACTCTCAATCGCTCTAATATCAATTGATGTGACACACAATATGGAGAACACACACACACACACACACACACACACACAAATAGAATATATTTCTTTCTCGGTGACTCAACATCTCACTTGTGAGCAAGACCTTAATATTGCATTATCACTCAAAGAATAATGAATGAGTGTGTACATATATACTTACGATTAGTGAGTAAGAACATATATACTTACGATTAGTGAGTAAGATGAGTTGCTAGCCACACTAGCATTTGCCCCAACAAAACAAGGTGCTCGGTGCCTATCCTCACCAACATAATATTGATCTCCCTAAAGTTATCGATTCAAGAGAGTAGAAATAAGTAGCATATCCTAACAAAATCACTCGGGTAAGTTACTCATAAATATATGTGTGCATCACATGGGTTCAAAATAAGGTATTTTTAAAATACCATTTTTATACATTTTTTACATATAGAAGGGTGTAATATAAAGGGGTTATTTACAAATTGAATAGAAAAGGGTTATATATTTTTTTAAATCACATATAAGGATATTTATAAATAGGCCTTGAATGCACGTGATGTAGAGGATATATATATAGTAACTTCCCCAAGCAAAATCAAGGGATTAAGTATTTTGCATTGGGTGTTGGTGAATCCATGGATATTGTTGTATGCATGCATGTATGTTAGTAATTTGATGTGTTACACATATTTTTTATTGTTACTTTATTGCTTTATTATTTTATGATTTTAAGGATTCTCCTCCATGGATAGGGAACATTGCATTGGTATCCACCATTAGTATCATTTGAAATGAAGACAATTTTTTGCATGAAAAATCCAAGGCCCATGAAGGGTATGTCCTTTTTGACTCAGGGAAGGATCCCCAAGTGCTTTATCATTGAGGTAGACCTCACAACCTTGGACTAGTTGAATTGCTTCGTGGAGGTGCCAAAGAGGGGCAGTAAAGTCAAGTGCTAGGATGTAAGGCCAAATTTCTGGCCTAAGTTCTGTACATTGTTTACTTCATACATTCTTGTCTTCTTTCTCCCACTAATGCCAAATTGTTAGCTATTAGTATATTGCAAGATTCACACCACATCATTTCAACTACCAATCTACTTCCATCTAACACTTAGCTAAAGCTACCTACCTTCCCAACAGAGGAATCATATAGTACATGCATGGTAACAATGAATATATTTGAGGATGCCCTTTTTAAGACTAGCCATCTTTAAAGGAGCTTTAGCCACATATCCTTATAAATGATTAGTTATTCAAGTTTTTTGGGAGGTTAAGGAAGGCAATGTGGATAGAAGCATGCATTTGGATTGTAAACTTGTGCCCAATGCACATGGATTACATTGTGTCTTTGGTTGCTCCTTGACAAATGAAAAGGCTATAAGGTGTAGGCAACTTTCATGCAATGCCTTTGGAGAAGATGTTCTAAAAAAACACATGTTTCCTCATGGGAATATGTTCACCTTGAAACTTTAGATGATGTAGATGATGATGAAATGGAAGATCCAGCATATGAAGAACATCATATGAAAGCAACATTCACCCCATCTATCTTGAGTATCTTTGAATCTATTGTCCTGCAAACATTTGAAAGCACTATCTTTCCACAAGTATATGTATGAGTTTGCAATGGTACTTCTTATTAGAGAGAGTTGTATGGTTTTTTAGGATCAACATTATCCTCATATATGGTGTCCAAGAAGGTAGTCAAGAGCTTGCTAGCACTACAAATGGAAACGTGTAACTAAAATAGACAATCAAATAAAATAAACAATTAACCAAAAAGCAAATAGTATTCCATTCAACCCACATTCTTTCTTGGCCATGGATACCACTTAGAGAGTTCATGAGGATAATTTCTCTGGTGAGTGTATTTGATGTAATGAAAAAAAATATGGTAGTTTGTGATGGAATCAAAATCTTTGAAAGACATTGCTATGTTTGAACCTCCAGATCTCGAAAACAATTCCATTGATAACACAATACATATAATTTTAGAGATTTATTGGCTAAGAGATGCAATCAATGTCCTAAAGCTAATAGCAAAAATAAAGGTGTGTTATTTTCAATCAATAGCACAATCATTCTATATACTAAAAAATTTTAGAGTCGAAATGCCTTACCTTATGCAACAATAAACTATAGAATCTAACAATTAAATATCATTTTTACAACTAGCATGGACTTGTCCTCAAGAGATATGCTAAGATAGTCCTCTTCCTTAGAAGTGCAAGAAACATTGATAACCATTTGTCCATACACCTTACCCATTCTCTTTTAATTAACAGGGCCAAGCATATCAATTTTTCTCTTGCAAACATAATCCTTGGTTTCTCTGACCTCTTGTGTTTTTTCTTCTTAGACAAACTCTTGCTAGGATGTAGTCCTTGTTGGGTATATATGTATCACATTCTCGATCTTTGGCCCTTTTTCTTTCCTAGACAATTTTGGGGTTCGTTAAAGATCTCAATGGCTTTTTTATCAATAATGGACAAGGGCCTCAGTACCTTGTCAAACATGTACCTTATTCTGCTAATCATATTAAAATCTTTGTTCATCAAGGTGATCTTATGAGCATGAATAGCAACAATGTAAGCATAATTCATGAAGTCAATAACAAAGTCTTCAACTGCCTCCTAAAGAGAAAGGATTGTTACAAGCTACCATTTCTTTTGCATGCCAATTTTAGTCAACACTCTTGAAAATCTATCAAAAATATCCTTGATAACTTTAATAAAAGTTGTCTTTGGAATGACATGTTGTAAATCTCTCTGGGCCTTCCTTATCTCAGTAAAACACTTCTACATCACTAAAATACTTCTACATATAGTAAAACCTAGATATGTTCTTTCTCCTTGGCTTGGAAGGCTCACTTCCTTGAGTAGAAGAGGGTCTAGATTGATTGGTTGGCTGATCAAGTACTCTAGGGGAGATTGGAACCTTGGCAGTTGTCTGCTTTGTCCTTGTCATCACTACTGCCTGAGAAAATGACATGAAGAGTAATAAAAAACGATTCACTGTTAGTATGGTCCATAAGACATGGAGAGGATAAGTTGATATGACACGAGAGTAGCAAAGCCAATCTTCACAAGGTCCTATTCGTGCCGTATTATGGAGTAGTTGATACGGCATGAACGTGGCAAAGCATAATGTTTGGTACTCTACTTCTCACTTCGTATCGTGGATGACCTGATATGGTGCAAGAGTAGCATAATGAAATCTCCGTAGGGGTCCTCCTTGCTCCGTATCCTGGGAGGAGTAAACATGTGTGTGCAAAGTACAACCCCCTTGTAATGTCTCATTTTTTGCGATATCTTAAACCTATCAAAAAATTTCAAAATAAAATCCATGAGGTTATTAGGCTCTAAAAAAAATAAAAAAAATTTAAGATTTTTTTGAGCTTTTTTTCTATTTAAAACTATTTTTAAGAAAAATGGATTTTAACTTAAAAATAGTATTAAAATAGCAATGAAAAAATTTTAAGATTTTTTTGAGCTCATTTGCTATTTTAAAACTATTTTTAAGAAAAAATAGCAAACGATCTCATAAAAATCTTAAAAGTTTTCCAATTTTTTTAAAGAGCCTAATAACTTCATAGAATTTTTTTTAATAGGTTTAAGGTCTCACAAAAAAATAAGACATTACAAGGGGGTTGTACTTTGTACACGCATGTTTACTCCTCCATGATATGGAGCAAGGAGGACCCCTACGGAGATTTTGTTGTGCCACTCTCGCACCATATCAGGTCATCCATGATATGGAGCGAGAAGTAGAGTACCAAACATTATGATTTGCCATGCTCGTGCCGTATCAACTACTCCACGATACGACACGAATAGGACCCTGCAAAGATTGGCTTTGCTGCTCTCGCGTCGTATCAACTGATCCTCTCCATGTCGTATTGACCATACCAGCAGCGGATAGTTTTTTATTATTCTTCCTGTCATTTTCTCAAGCAGTAGTGATGAAAAGAACAAAGAAGACAATTGCCAATGTTCCAATCTCCCCTAGAGTACTTGATTAGCCAACAAATCAATCTAGATCCTCTTCTGCTCAAGGAAGTGAGCCTCCCAAGCCAAGGAGAAAAAATATATACTACATTTTATTGTAGCTTGATTTATAAAGGCATCTTATTGTGGATTAAGGGGGAGCATCTTGTTATGCTTTATAATCCAATGTGGCATTGAGGGAGGGGGTGTTGAGAGTGTATGCATGTGAATCTTCCTAATGCTATAGAGGATAAGAGGAGTTGAGTGCGAATGGTCTTGAGGGGAAGGGGAAACCCTAACCCAAAAAAAGCACAAAGAAATCACAAGAAAAGGCCATCATGATATGGCGTGAATGGGGAGGTTGCATAGTGACCCAAGCCCCCTATTCGAGCCATATCATCATGATGACATATTTTTTGTGATTTTTTAGTACTTTTTTGGGGTTAGGGTTTCCCCTTCCCCTTAAGGCCACCAAAAATTAGGCCATCATGATATGGCGCGAATTGGGGGGCTGGGTGATCACCCATTACCCAACCCCACTATTCGTGTCATATCATGATGGCTTTTTTTTTTTGCTTTTTGGGGGTTAGGGTTTCCCTTCCCCTCAAGACCATTCACACTCAACTCTCCTTATCTCTTACAACACATAAGGAGGATTCTCTTCTCCTTTAAAAAAAAAAAAGCTTTAAAATAACAAATGAGCTCAAACTTTTCTTTAAAACTTTTCAAAAAGATTTAGAGTCTAATGTTTCTATGAATTTTTTAATGAACTTTTTAAATAGGTATAAGGTCTTATTAAAAATAAAGATTATAACATTATCAAAGAGTCACATGTGACCATTATCCTAAAGCTTAAAATTGTTTGGGCTATTCCTTTGTTTTTTTTCTACCTATCATTACATAATTTGGATCCAAAATAGACTATCTTTTTTAATAGATATTGCATTAGTATATATTTGCTATAGAAATTCTATCTTCTTTAAGAGCTTTAAAATATATATAAGAAATATGAATAGTTATCTATTTTTGAGATAATATATATTTTTAATAATTTATTTTCTAATCATTCTATCAATTCACTAAAATATTTTTATTTTAGAGAGAGTATCTTCTTAAAGAGTTATGGAATATAGTTTATATTTACTAAATAGTATATTTTATCCTTTTGAGCTATAGAAAAAGATTGAAGAGATATTGAATAATTATATCTATTATCATGGGTTTCATATAAGAATTTGACTACTATGACTTATTTATTCAACTCCATTTTAACTCCAATAATAATTTATTTATCTAACTCCCTTAACTTGTCAAAGGTTCATGTTATTTCATGTAGAGAACTTTATATAACATCATGTAATACTCTTTAAACTATTTTTAAAAAATAAATAAGATCATGAATGCTATAGAGTAAAGGAGATCTATTTACACAAAGATTATTTTGATGGCCTTTTTTTGTGAAATTGAGATATATTACATTTGAAAAAAGATATACAAGGATAAAGCATCAATAATTTAGTGATGCTTTCAATTATAAAATCATTCTATATTAGAATCAGAGTTTTAAGAGAAAGAAATAGAGTCAAGTCCTTTCTATTTCTTCTTACAAATCAAGGGAAGAGATCTTAAGAGATTTTCCAGGATATAATAGCATGAGTAGTATCGTCCCATGACATCAAGCCACCATTTAGATATTTAAATCTAATAGTGCTAATAAGAATCACAATTGAGGATATTGAAACCTGATAGTGCTATTAAGAATCATAGTTGGGGATATGATGAGAAAAAGACTCCCAAGAGCTAATATCAAGTAAGAAGTTGTATCCTTCATATTCTTCGAAGCATCTTGCACACATAAAATCCTCTTAGTCCTAAAGTTGACATGATACACAATATCAATAATACTTTTATCTATTACTTGTTTAATGTTTTTAATATTTTAAGAGACTAAAATTTGAATAATAAAAAATTTAAATCTATTACCAGGTATACATTTTTGTCTCCTAGAAATCAAAGTACTTCCTTTCTTCTAATTATAATATATTATCCTTGTCTTATCCATTAGTACTTGCTAAAAGTTGATATTACAACACTGTATAATGAAGATATTCTATTTTCAAGTGCCAAGATCAAGGTGAAAATTTTCACTTTCTATTCTATTAGCTTGAGGTTTATTCTTAGTATATATATCCCTACCAATTTGTATCAACACCATGGGACTCTTTTACCCATTTTCTTATGAATCAAATTGAAGAGATTGAAGAAAAATCTTGGATTTAGTTGAAACAAAATCTTACAGAATGGATGTCTTAGGGATCAAAGTAAATATGCGGCTTGGATGTCCCAACCTAGTTGGGTCTGCTAAAAACTAACAAGATGATCTCGTTTTAGGCCCATGAAGGACCATATCTCTATAGCTCAATCGGCAAGTAAGTGGTGTTGGTCCTCTATGTAGAGACTCTTTTGATTGTTGATCACCTTCTCAAGATTTTGTGAAAGGAGACAAAGGGAGATGAAGGTAAATGAAGGGAGACCAATGCAAACTACTGGTAAGAACCGGACATGATTTTGGTGAGAAATTTTACGACAGAGTAAAAGCTGCTTTAAGAACTAAGAAACAAAGTGAAGAGGAGAGAACAATGATTCAAATGAATGCATACGAAAAAAGAAGTGTGATTTTGGTGGAAGACATGATAGTAGAATATTTAACCATTCAAAAAGAAAGAATAATGGACGAAAAGTGACCCTTGACATGAGTTAATGTCCTTAGTCAATTAAAGGCCAACCTCTTAAATGAATAATATATTCTCTCATTATTCACATCTAAATGACCAAATTTAGAGGGTTCATTTTTTTAAAACCTCAACTAATTAGTAACTTAATCATTTTCTTACAAGTGTTGTTTTTGAAATGTTTTTTTTCCTAATTGGTGTGATGCTAGATGGCTAGCCTAGGGTAATATAGGTTGCATAAGGTAGAGTGTCTAGGGGGATCCTATGCAAATTAGCTCAATTGAATATATAGATATTTTGTGTCCCAATGCAAGGTTTTTGTTAGGCTAATGTGGTGACCTAGTTCTTTGGTGTTTAAAGGTTTGATTAAGGAAGGGTATAATTATGCCTAGGTTAGTATGTAGATTGATCTACACATGTGGTTATTGTCGGGACCTAAAATGAACCCAATAGACATTGGCTCTATGGCACTAGTTGGGCCTCTACTACACACCCAAACCACCCCTCAGAGCCTCACAGTGGCTAGGAGCATCTAAGGGGTATAGACATTGGATCTATGGCACTAGTTGGGCCTCTACTATACACCCAAACCACCCCTCACAATGGCTAGGAGCATCTAAGGGGTATACTACCCTAACCTCTAATGTAGAACTTTGCATTTGTATGGATTGTAATCCAACAGATAACCCTTTCCTCAGAGAGAGAGTCCCTACACATATCGGTGTAATAGACCACATAAGCACAAATAAAGGGAGTGCCCCTCAATTTTCCTTAAGCTTAATCCATCAAGCTTAGTCTACTTAAGACAAGTCATCTCTGCAAGTCAACAACTTCAGGCCACACACCACAGAAGTCAAGTTCTACAAGTAAATTCTAATCAAGTTCTGCAAGTTCCATAAGTCGGCTAAGTTCTGCAAGTCTGCAACTCTGCAAGTCACATAAGTCTGCAACTCTGCAAGTCAGACTAGTCAACTGGAGTCAGAACTGACTTGTGCTCAAAACTCCTAGAAGGACTGTTCCTGCGCAGAAACTCCGAACTGCAAAGTTGTTCATTGGAAGGTACTCTACCCATACGCAGGTTTACTGAAGCATTTTCAGCATACGAAGAAGGATAAATCGCAGAATTTCTGAAGATTGAGAAAGATATACCCAAAAACACATAAGCCTTGTATCCCCGAAATTGAGCTACGCTCATCCCGCTAACTTGATTTTGAGTGAGAAAGGTCTTTTGAGTTTTACAGGATGACGGAACCACATATGGATGATCTTATGGCTGAAGGTGGCCTACCTGAGCCTACGATGGAGCAAAAGCGGACTTAATCATGATGCAATTGGAAGAAGAACGAAGGGCTAGGCAAGCATTGCAAGCACGACTGGCAAAATTACAAAGAGCGTCTAGCGACAAAGAAGAACCTCAAGCTGAAGATCTGATTCGACGTACCATTGACGCCACTCTTGAAGCTCAAACCATTCGCAAGGAATCAAAGATAAGTAAACGAAGTTTCAAGTTTCGTACTTTCAATGGCATACGAGAAGGAAAAACTATTCTAGCATTCATTAGTCAATTTGACGACTATTTCCATGAGGAAACCTATGCAGAAAAAGATAAAATCAAGTGTGTTACTAATCATTTGGTAGACAGAGCATCACTTTGGTGGACTGTAGTATGCAAGAGCATAGATTGTCCTGCTACTTGGGAAGATTGCAAGAAGAAGTTCATGCAGAATTTCCTTCCACTACAATTTCATGAGAAAGCTATCAAGCAATGGGATCTTCTCCAACAACAGGATCATGAGCCTATTCCTTAGTATATAGAGCGTTTTTGGAATGCACTCCTCCAGCTACGCATGCTTGAAGACGTACCAAAGGCGACACATAAGCACAAGTATATGTCTGGACTCCTTGGGCATTACTACGTTGAAGTTAACATGTTCAAGCCTGCTACTCTTGAAGACGCCATTTCACTAGCTCACAACACTGAAGATAAGCTACGAGGTAGAGACAGACAACCACCACAAATCTAAGCCAATGGTAACTATGGATCTAAACAATTCAATTCCAATTTTAGAAGATTTAATCCAGGTCGTTTCTCTTCATCATCTTTCCGCAAAAATTGGGAAAAACCACCTGCATTACCATCCAATGTCAATCAAAACCCTAAGCCTATTCCACAGCCAAATCCAAATGTACCTAGACTTCCCGCCATTGCAAACAATGTAACCAAAGCCAAGCCAATAGTATGCTATAAATGCTACCATCCTGGACATCTAGCAGCAAATTGTCATTCAAAGAAGCCACCAGCTCATATCAACTACCTTGGAGCAATGGATGAAGACGAACATGAAGATATGCCTGATTTCACTGAAGATGAGGACGACACTACTACTACTTCCGACACTTTACCAGGTATGCCTACTCCACATTCTTTATTGACTATGAAATGTTTGGTGCATGGAAAGGAAAAGACTATTTTGCATGATGACGGTAGTACTCATGATTTTATCTCAGCAAAATTAGTAAAAGAATTGAAATTACAGACTGTACCTACTCATTATTGCATAAAAGTTGCATTTTTAGGCACTAGGTATAATAGTACACAGGAAGTGCAAGACTTAGAGATTCAAATTGGTCCATACACTGAAAGAACAAATTTTCTAGTTGTTCCATTACAGTTGAGTGACATTATTTTAGGTATGCCTTGGCGACACCAGCATAACCCAGATATAGATTATTCCACACACACAATGAATATTAATTTTCAAGGAAAATCTATTACATTATATGGTATGCATGCATCTAATGTTTTTCCATTGCTTTCGCATACTCAAGCTAAACGTTCATTACGCAAGAGTAGTAAATCCTATCTCATTTGGGTGAATGAACTGCAAGTAAAAGAAAATCATATGCATCCTAAGCATAAAGGATTTCTTGCATATTTTAAGGAGTGTTTTGCAGAAGACCTACCACCAGGTTTACCTCCTTCACGTCCAGAAGACCATAAGATAGATTTGATCCCTGGCACACAACCACCTTGCAAAGCACCATATAGGCATAACCAGATAGAGCAAAAAGAAATCCAGAGTCAAGTTGAGGAATTACTAAATAGAGGATTGATTAGACCTAGCAGTTCTCCATTCGGTACACTTGTACTGTTAGTCAAGAAAAAGAATAATACCTATCGTATGTGCATTAACTATCGAGCTTTAAATAAGATCACTGTAAAGAATAGGTATCCTATTCCTAGAGTTGATGACCTTATGGACAAACTGCAAGGATCTGCTATATTTAGTAAAATAGACCTTAAGTCTAGTTATCATCAGGTGAGACTAGATAAGTCTGACATATTCAAGACCACATTCAGAACACAGTTTGGTCATTACGAATTTTTGGTCATGCCATTTGGATTGACTAATGCACCTGCTATGTTTAGTAGAATGATGAACCGTATATTTCTGAAATATCAGTATTGTGTAATTGTTTTCTTTGATGATATTTTGGTGTTTAGTCAAAATGAAAAAGAACATTATGAGCATTTGTCATTGGTTTTTCAGTTATTGAAAGAAAATCAACTGTATGCAAATCCTGAGAAGAGTGAATTCTTTAAAACAGAAATTGAGTATTTAGGTCATATTGTATCATTTGATGGAATTAAAGTTGATCCTAAGAAATTTGATGCAATATTTAATTGGCATGTACTTAAAAACGTGCATGAGTTACGATCATTCCTTGGTCTTGCTAGTTTCTATAGGAAGTTTGTACGTAATTTTTCATTACTTGCTTTACCATTAACCAAACTTCTGAAGAAAGGAATTGTTTATCAATGGACCAAAAACCAATGGAAATCATTTGACTTACTGAAACATGCATTAACCAATGCCCCTGTTCTACAGTTGCCTGACTTTAATAGACCATTCTTTCTAGTAGTGATCGATGCTAGTGGATCAGGAATAGGAGCCGTACTTATGCAAGACAATCATCCTATAGCATATTCTAGTTGTAAGCTGAAACCCTCTGAGTTGAAATATTCCACATATGACAAAGAACTATTAGCAGTTGTACAAGTATTAAGACAGTGGAAACACTACTTAATGGGTTCAGAATTTATGATTAAGACCGATCAGCAAAGTATTAGACATTTACTTAGCCAACCCCAAATCTCTGACCGTCATATCAAATGGCCTTCCTTTATTCAAAGTTTTCATCCTATCATTCAATACCAACCCGGAAAAGAAAATGTAGTGGTTGATGCATTGAGTAGAAGACCTGCCATTCATAATATTTATGTCATATCTTTTGATTCTTTGATTGCTATGAAAGATACATATCACCAAGATATTACTTTTCATTCTGATTGGAATCAATTAGTTCAAAATAATTTTATTCTTGTTGATTCATTGTCATATAATGATGGATTTATGTTTTATGAAAAGAGATTGTGTGTTACAATTCCATTCCGATCTTTTGTTTTGAATGAAATTCATTGTCCCCCATATCAAGGTCATAGAGGTATCATATCTACCTTATGTATGTTAGCTGAAGATTTTTATTGGCCGCATATGGATGCTGATGTATCTCACTTTGTTTCTGAATGTTTGATTTGTCAAAGAGTTAAGAGACATCATGGTAAATAGTATGGATTACTTATGCCTTTGTCTATTCCATCTAAACCTTGGGAACAAATTTCTATGGATTTCATTACTGGTATACCAAATACTAAATCTAACCATGATATGATTTGGACAGTTGTAGATAGATTTAGTAAACAAGCATATTTCATTCCATGTAAGAAAACTTTAATAGCATCACAAGCAGCACAATTATTTTTTAAAACTGTTTTTACTAACCATGGATTGCCAAAAGTTATTATTTCAGATCGTGATTCTTGATTTTGTAATAATTTTTGGATTACTCTGTTTGCTAACCTAGGCACAAAGATTGATTTCTCATCTGCATTTCATCCAGAAATTAATGGACAAATAGAAGCCACATACAGCACCATTCTAGATCTTTTACGTGCATATACTATTTCTAAACCTCAGACATGGGACACTCATTTGCATTTATTACAGTTTACATATAACAATACACCACACACATCTACAAAGAAAGCACCGTTTGAAGTCATTTATGGATACAGATTATCTACACCTATTGCATCTTTGTCAAATAGAATTCAGAGTGCTAATGATATTGCTAGTATGCATAACAGTATTTTTGATGAGGTTAAAGATATGATTGCTAAAGCCCAGCAATCATATACCAAACAAGCCAACAAGAAAAGACAAGCCATGAATTTTAAAGTTGATGATTATGTTTGGTTGAGAATAGAAAAACGTAGACTGCAAAGTGTAGATAGACATCCAGTTGTTAAATTAGCTCCCAGATTCTATGGATCATTTAGAATCATTCATAAAATTAATGACAATGCATTCAAGTTAGAATTACCATCTCATTGGAAAATTCACAATACATTTCACATTAGTTTATTGAGACCATTTAGAGGCCAATTACCTGTACACCCTGTTTATGAAAACCCACCTTTATTAGAGGAAGAGACTGAAATATTTGAACCAGAAGCTATCATAGACAGTGACTTTATGACCACTAGAACTAGCCGAAGGTATTCTAGATATCTAGTTAAATTTAAGAACCATCCTGTAGAGGAAGCACAATGGATGCACACTAGAGACTTAAATGCTTTCCCCATTCTGTTAGCTCCACATTGAGCTAATAGCAATTGAGGTCAATTGCTATCCCACCCCGGGGGTATGATGCCAGGAGGCATATTTCACGGTGGATTCCGTGAGGTTTTACGGTGGATTCCGTAAACTTTGATGACCGGGGCTCATACACAAAGTGGATTCTTTGTGCTAGAAGTTGATGGGGACGCCTATCTTTTTCGGGCATTTCATTAATTTAGTGTGTACATGGGTGATTCCATAGCAGGTGATTCTGCAAAATGCATATTAAATTAATAAACGTTTATGAGTTTAGAGTGTGCACTCGTAATAAATTAAGGTTAGGATTTATTTCTAACCAGTTGATTTATTTATGTAGTTGAAGACTGCTAGGTATTCACTTTTGTCGGTTTAATTGTATTATTTTACTAACGATTGTGAATGCTTCAGTTGATGTGTAGAGATAATAGCAGTGGCGGAGCAAAGCATTGGAGTCTAGCGAGTATTCGATCTATGGATTATATTTTGATAGGCGCCACGCCTATATTTTGTCATGTCTATTGAGGCATCAATTATTTATTATTATTTTGTATGCGCCCATGCGCACAGATATGTTATTTCTATTTGGACATTGTATTGGGCGTGCTAGACTCTTTGGGCACCGTCCATTAGCTTTATTCCTATTTTTGTAAAAGCAAACTCAAAAGCTAAAAGCTTGATATATTTTTGTAAATTGGGCTATTATTGAGCATGAAGATGGAATATACATAAAATACATGCTTTGTGAAGCGCTCACACAAGGCATGGGGGGAGATTGCAACCAATTGGTCTCTTGCTCTTGTCGTTCATGCTTTTTACCTTGTAACTTGTGCAAAAAGTAGAGTTCATTGTTCTTGGGGACCTTCCGGGATTCACTACGTGAGCATACATTGACTGATCTGCGCAGCAATAACATGAAACCTTATGGGGATTAAATGGAGGGCCATCGGACTCTGATCGTCACACCAAGACTTGTATTGTGTTCTTGGCATTGAACTCTATTTAGGAAAACTCTAGCTCATTGATCCACAACCATTTCATTTTCCATGAAAATTTGATATTTTACGCCTCGCGGACCACTTTTCTGCTTCAAGAACGGGCTCTAAAAATCCACTCTCATTTGTGATCATGAGTGTAATGGATGGAAATACTTAGGTCAAGTTGACCTAAGTATAAAAGGGGTAAGGGACACTGCGTGGGTACCATTTGATGAATACGCATTTTTTCTTTCACCTTCTTCACCTTCTTCCCTGTCCTTCCAGGGCTGCCAACCATTTCTCTCTCCTCTTTTTACCTTTCTCTCTCTACTTTTAGTATTTCTCTCTCCTCGTTACCCTCTTTCTCTCTCCTCTCTGTAGTCTCTCCCTTCTCTCCTTCTCTCTCTAGGTTCCCTTCATTACAGTTGGTATCAGAGCTTAGTTTTCAGATCCTTCCTTTCTCTCTCCTTCTTTACATTTAGTTTCTTGTCAGTTTCAGGAAACCTTACTATGCATAGGTACAGCATTGAAGAACCACAGCAGTCAAGAAGTACTAGACATGGCAGCTTTCTTGGACTCCACACAAGCTATGCCAGGAGGTTTGATCAAATTTGAAGGCATGGAGACAAAATGGCAGCTTGTTTTCCAACTTTGAGGTAAACCACTGCTACTTTTCAAAGAGAAGCCTTCTTCTACCTCCCTCAAGCTCTGTTGAGAGCTCCCATGGAGGATCTCTTGCTCCTACCTTTCTCCTAGGACTCCCATGACTCTTAAGGCATACACGACTTGATTCCTTATGCTTAGAGCTCCACCTTGAGTACCATTTAACCTTGTCTCAGAACCTGGTGGTGAGAAGCATCGTCAAGTCAGACCGACTGTTGGAGGGATTGAGCTTGCAGGTGATGGGGGCCAGGGGCGGGACAGAGGCCTATTGTCAGGAGTAGGGGGTATATGAACGGTATAATTCATCTGAGAGGTGACCTCCTCTCCCTATTCATTGTCGTCCTACGCCATTAGAGGCACATAGCGACCGCTGGAGGTCCGCTTGCCTCCTGTGACTGCCACAGGGGATGACATATTCGACTTGGAGTGCTGCCTTGGGCTGCTTAGAGCAATCCCTCGCTGGCTTGTCAGGCTCGTGGTTGAATTCCTAAAGGAGAAGCATCGTCAGGTAATGCTGCTTGGCAGAAGCCATCTCCACCAGTGGAAACGGCACCAAAACCTCGGCAAAGACCATTAGAATGAGCAAAGGGACCTAGAAGGAAGAAAAGTGCCAAAATGGCTTGCTGTCTATTGCTTGATGTAGAGCAACTTCTAAATGGATCGGAGGGGCTTCTTGGGCAGCGCCAATAGCAGCAGCAGTCAAGCAGGTCTGGAAGATGAAGATGGCATTGCTGACGCCAGAATTGAACAGTCAATTGTGTACATCCCAAAACACCTCCACAGGTTTGCTGTCAACAAATACAGTCTGGTTGCCTTAGAATTTCCACTCCACGTTCTTCACATGAACAACCTCCTGCCTGTCCACCCTGATGTAGAGTTAAGGATCTTTCGAAGGTACATTGGTCTGACATTCAATGACAATGTCGTGAGTCTTACCGGAGCCATCAAATTGAGCTTTGGTGCAGAATAATTTCTTGCCAAACACATGTTCCTTCTTGGACAAGAGAGATGCTTCAATGACTAACGGCCTTGCCTTGATTCTCTTGTAAGCCTCCTTGGTCTTGTCCCCCAGGAGCAGCACCACCTCTTCATCCAGACGACGGCAACATAGTACCCATGCAGGGGCTCAGGGCTGCATAGGTATTTGGCAAATGAGAGGTCCCAGAAGACCTCCACCTTGCTCCCACAAACATCAAAGGCCGACCAGAAGCCTATGGTTTGGATGTGCAATTATCTGCTTTTGCCTTGATTTCTGTTAGTTCCTTTCAAAAATTAGCATAGTCTTGGCCAAGCTCCTACCAGTTCTGCCTTCTACCATCTCCAACCAGATTCAAAGGGCCGCTCCCAAGCCCTAAATCCCAAGACCAAGCTCTTTTTGAGGATGCATCAATACCAATGGCACCTTTCTTACCCTCCCTCAATTTATTGGCCATTTTGTTTTCCAATCGCTTGATAATGATCCCGAGGTCCTCGACGAGGCGCCATGTGCTGTTGTATGCGATGTTGTTGTGTGGGGAGGTGGCCCAAGGGCATTCTCACTGAACCCTTAATAAGATTTTCAGCTGCCCTGGTTCTCCTTGAAGCTGATGGATCTACTGTAGCTTTCTTGTATCCCCTAAGCCTCCAAAAGATGTTGTAACCGTTGGTTCTGCTGATAATTCAAGGGACACCTGAATAGCATTATGTGACGCTCTGGTCGATGGATTGCGTAGTGTATCTAGCCACGGGACTGCTGAACTAAAGGAGACATGTTATGGATATTTCTTGAAAATGCAGTAAATGCAAACATATAAACAACTTGGGATGTCGTACTTCTGACTGTTGAAACTTGGAACATACCTATGGATGATACAGTGTAGAACTTGCTAGTTCAGTGAATGCAATAGTATATACATCTTCATGTAAAATCTGATGTGACAGTGAATGCAGTATTCGTACATAAATTGTGAATACAATGGTTATGCATTGGATAATGTCATGCCAGTAATGCAGTCCTGTATACAAAGATTGGGGGCCTTTACAACATTCTATAGCTTATGATCTTTCTTACTGTCATGCCAGTAATGTAGTCATGTATATAGAGATTTGGGGCCTTTACAGCACCAGGGGGAAAAACAGGTGCAATTCCCAACAAAGGACCTGAATCAACTCTTGTATGCTTGTCCTTGGCATTATAATTCTGAACAGGTGAACTCCTTGGGCGATCTGTCCGACAAGCAAGTGTTCGTGATATAGAGGGCAGGGAAGTCTACTTTTGGGACTGACAGAGTTGGGACTGATAGATGTCAGCAGATGCTATTCACTGATCAGTGTTGTTTGCAAATGTCTGTGAAGCAGAGAGAATTACAGATTTTCCATTTCATTGGTTGCAAGTCACTTTGCAACTGAAGGCTTGGCTTTTGCTAGTTTTCTTGAGAGAGGTCAATTGTTGTGGTTGGTTCATGCATTGCAGGGTTACAGATTTGGAGCACATGTTCATAGTGGTAGCATAACTGAAGAAGAAAGCAACTCAACATAACTAAAGAAGACACATAAACAATTCTTTCACACTTGATGATGATGCCCTTATACTTGCAAGCTATGTCCTAAAATCTGTAGCTAAACCTTTTAGACTTCAAAAGGTCTTACCAAATGCAAGTTTGATACAATTGGAAATCCATATTAGTGGGGGTAGAGGTCCTAAAATTCACCAACACAGCAACTTGACTACAATGGCAACTGAGAACAATAGCTCCAGCTCTAGTGAACAAGGTTGGCTTCAAACACATGCTAATATTGACAAACTTGGAGTTTTAACTGATCGGTGTATTGCTCTTATGAAAGCGGTTATGGAGAAAATAGCAAGACATGACTCAAATGCTTCTGCTTATGGCCAACATGTATATGCTGATGGTACACTTGAATCAAATGCTTATCCTTATGGCCAACTTGTATATGCTGATGAGTATCATTCCATTGAGCGTTGGCAGCAGAATGGTTATTATGGTCAACATGCTTATGCTTATGAGCATCGACCTCTTCAATAATATAGTTATGGTTATACTTGTGAGGCTCTCTTAGTTGAGTAGCCCAGTTCTTATGGATGTGACAGAAATGGTTATGCTTATCAGTACCCTTCTAGCTTTGATCAGCAGCAAGCAATTGATTATGACCGACATCATGCCAATAACTATGCTCATGGACTTGCCAATCATCATACTTATGGACAGTCTAGGATGCAAGGACATCATTCTAATCATGTTGAACAATCATCATGCAATCTTGGGCAGCATGTTTATGGGCAACAATATGACCAAAGTTTTGGTAGTAGGCAACAGCAAATAGATGTATTTGGGCAGCAGCATGAACATTTTTGTGACATGCATTCTCATAGAGATTATGGACAACATGACAAATGTTTTGGGATCAATGATCAAATGCAGCATGCTTATGACGGCTGTGCGTGTGATGCGCAGCAGGGCTATTATCACCACATGCAGTATCGAGAGCATGAGTATCATTATGAGCAGCAGCCACATTGCTATGACCATCCATATGGACAGCATGCACATTATGGTCATGAGCATGAACAACCATCTATTGTATATGAGTAGCATGCTTATGTACGTGAGCAACAAACATCACTGGTGGAAGCAAATGCATATGCTCAACCACATTGTCCCTCTGATGCGCAGTAGGGCTATTATCACCATATGCAGTATGGATAGCATGAATATCATTATGAGCAGCAGCCACATTGGTATGACCATCCATATGGATAGCATGAGCATGGCTAGCCATCTGTTGTACATGAGTAGCAAGATGACTATGAGCAGCATGTCAGAACTATTACTGAGCTAACCAATGGTGATGAGCAGGTGTGTAAATTGCTATCTAAGGCTAAACGCATTAGACACCTTATTAGTGATATCATACGGGAATTGCATGCTGCGGGCTTATGCTATCGATGTGCTAAGCCAATATTTGTAATCAACAAGTCACATGTAGGGCAAAGACTGTCAAAATACTTTTGGTATTAGAGTTTTATGATGCAGAGGATGGAGAAGATCTTGTTGAAGACCATTTTGCTAAGGGTCCACAACAAGAACCTCAGCTCAAGAAAGAAGACCATGGGCAGCACGTGGATTTGGATGATCATGACCCCATGTGGGACCCCCTTCAGTCCACAGGCCTGTAGTTTAAATGCTTGGACATCACTAAGAATGCAGGGTCCATGAATATGCAGCACTTAGGGGCTGATGTAGTCCATGCAATGGTGACTTCAGCCTCCTATGCTTCAGTCTTACAGAGCATGGTGATGCCTGAGAGGCTTATGGAAGAGCTAGTGAATACCACCATGACGATCATGCTTCCAGTTGTACTTGACTTTGACCTTATGAAAGTTGATCCAATGCATGGCAGTGATACCACTTTCCCTTTTGATTCGGGTGGCTACAGGCTGATTTTGACCCTCTGCATAGACTAGTACTACTCTTGATTATTAGGCAATCTTTTACTAGGTCTATGCCAAGAAACCCCCCCCCCCCACTATCTTTTGCCACTTGTAATGCTGTACAGAGTAGTACTCTGTAGCCCACTACTTGGATGTACCAATAAGTCCGAACTTTGTTTTTGAGGACAAAAACTTCATTTTCAGTGGGGATGGATTGTAATGGAGGGAAATACTTAGGTCAAGTTGACCTAAGTATAAAAGGGGTAAGGGACACTGCATGGGTACCATTTGATGAATACACATTTGTCCTTTCACCTTCTTCCTTATCCTTCCATGGCTGCTAGTCATTTCTCTCTCCTCTTCTTACCTTTCTCTCTCTACTTTTAGTCTTTCTCTCTCCTCATCACCCTCTTTCTCTCTCCTCTCTACAATCTCTCCCTTCTCTCCTTCTCTCTCTAGGTCCCCTTCATTACAATGAGATAAAGTGACTTAGCCCTCGAATCCCACGAATTGATTTGCACAACCATAAAAAGCATCAAGCTGCCACAAAACAGAATACACAACAAAGCATAAGCACCTCTCTTACCCTACCCCCTAAAAAAATCAAGGCATAAAAATCCTCAAGGGATAGGCCCAACATAATCGGATAGAAATCTAGAGCAAGTTGCTAACCAACTGCTCCAACACAAACTGGCTAAAAAGAACCATCAAAGAAGTCATCCTAGGTGGTGGCTTGAACTACCTACCTAACTTAGGACAACTAGACCAGGGACTCCTACTAGGCAATGACTCCTATAGCTTGGTCATCATAACTTTTCCTTTGATAATATTTTTCCTTCAAGGTTTCCATACTCAAGCGTGTAAAAAGAAGAGAGTTGAGAGTAGTGACCCAAGGAGAACATGGTATCAGCTGCCTTAGGTGTCTTGACTCGATACCTAAGAACCTACCAAGCTCTCGTGAGACGACACTTAATCCTTTTCTTGCACTCACTTTTATTTTCATTCCAACCTTCCTTACTATTCTTTTTTCTAGCTAGCTTAGATTTGTTGTTATTGTTCTATTCTATTTTAGAGGTTAAAATCCCTTTTTAGGGACTCCTAGAACAACTGCATAAAAGGCTAGTAGAATAGAGGCACTAAAACAACCTTCTGAAACAGGTCTTTCAATGCTTGATAATGTCTTTACAAGTGGTAGACAACTACATGAACCCCCCTAGATATACCTAACCTAAGCGTGGGACTTCATGCCTTGATTGCCGGTTCCCAACAAAAGAACCATTCTCCCCAAGTACATAAACACATATAGCATAAAAGAAAAGTACTCATAAAGGAAGAACATCACCTAGACTTGGCCACAAAAAACTTCTGCGTAGCAAGAGGCTCTCTCCAAGTTTCATCAAATCTGTCTAGCATAGCACTAAAAAAACACCCATTAACTTCACTTGCACGAAACAGACATAAACAAACCCTTGGTTCGAATATAACTCCATAGAAGCCTAAGACTGACCAAGGATAAGGGCTCCTCAGGCCCTACACTAAATGCATCAGATTATTGGCTGACCCCTTGCATTTATGCAAGGGGTGTTCGATAAATATGACGATAAATGATCTTATGCATCAAGGAATTGCTACCTAACTCATAATCCAAACTAGTGATCGATAGTCAAAATAGGACATATCCACAAGAAGACCCCAAAGTATTCTTGGGCTAATGTTAGAAGGTAATTGTAAGAGCTCTCTCAAACCACAATTGAAAAAACCATCTTCAACAAAAGCATAATTGGGCAGATAATCTGCAAAGCAATTTCATAGTCAAGAACTAAACAAGTCACCGTCGCAAAAATATGCAACATATCCAAGGCTACACGATAGTACATCTATAAGATGGGATCCCGCATACTATAGGTCCCATTCAACTGATTGATCACTAACTGCGAGTCACCTTTCACCACAATAACAGGCGGATACCACCACATCATGCTACATTTAGTCCCATATACAAGGTCTTGTATTTTTGCCATATTCTTAGTAAAAGAATGTCTTAAATATACTCCCATTTTCATAACAACACGATGTCGGGGATCTTTAATGACCACATCAACACTTGCATGTTTAGCGGGCCCTAGAGAAGCTCCCCAGAGAAGCTTTGTCAAAATACAAAGTATATACCCATTCTTTAGTGATAAGCCATGCCTTATTAATTAGCTCACTCATACTTATGATAATCAATGTCAAGCTGAGAGAGAGGATATATAACAGGTACAATCCCTTATTCCTTGCCAAAATCGATAGGAACACTCATAAGAATCCTTTGGCCATGGTGACAATAGACCTTAATATCCCATGTAAAAGATCTGACTGGCCACTCATTGATATGATAACTTTTACTCCACCAAATCACTCGACCTTAGTTGTAATGTTTCTCTAAATACGAATGCTCAAGATAAGGAATGATTCTTCCCATATGGTTGTCTACGTGCAGGATATTAAAATAGGATTCAGCAACATTGCCCAAGGTCCCCCATATGCTAAATCATGACATTCCTCAAGAATGAATGGTACCTCATTAGGTACTACACATTGATGATAAATCACGTCCATCCCTTTCTGATACAAGACACTTTCTATAATTGAAAAGTGTAATGCTTGTTGCTTAATATTTCTCTTCTCAGACTTTGATAGAGTAGCCCCAACCTCTCTTGTCGATAGATAATGCATTATAGCTGCATACCAGGAAGGGATGGAAGCTGTATCGATTTTGAATAAGCCTTCAATATCACTTCCTTAGGCCAGAATTTCCTTTGGCTCCCCAAAATTCACAAGTCATTCTGCATTACCCTGCAACTTTGATGGCTTATTCCTAATCTCATAATCAAACTCCTACAAAGTGATTAACCACTTTACTAAATGGTCAAACAGTTGCATCTTGTTCATCAATAGTCTAAGTCCTTCCATCTTTGTGAAAAATACCACCTTCTCATAGAGAGCCTAAAGCTTGAATCTCTTTGTCATGAAAACCATTCCAAGGAACAATTTCTCCATGTAAGTATAGTTGACTTCAGATATTCCCAATTTATGACTAGCAGGATGATACTATTTCTCTTTCAAATTTTGGGCTAAACAATAACTAATACTATGCTTTATTGCTGCTAAAAATATATAAAATACCTCACCTCTTTTGGGTGATTTTAGGATTGACATTTTTGCTAGTTCTTGCTTCACATCCTCAAAAGATACCTAACAAGCTTCACTCCAATTAAACAAAAAGTTAAAAGATAACAAGTTTGTCAATGTCAACATTATTTCTATCAATGCATTGATAAATCTCCCATAATACCCCAATGATGATAGTAATCTGTGCACCTCTTCTGGAGTACGTGGCAGATTCATAGTGACTATAACCTTTCTCTTTTCAGGGTCAGTTGCAATACCCAGCCAAGCTAACCACATGTCCCAATAACAACCCATATGGCACCCCAAAGATGCACTTTTGTGGATTAAGAGCAATGCAAAACTGAAAGTCTTATCAGTTGTACGTTGCCAAGAACTAAGCGCATTGCATAGACCAAAGGCGATCACGTGATACGTTGTCATGAGGTTCTCTGCCCATTTTCTAAAAATAAAACTTTTGTTATCTACATATAGCTCATGGTAGCTTCTATCCCAAACATGATACAATATGATTTGCTTACTTTAATACCCTAAGTCGCATAGTTAGCTTGTGACATGATGTAATAATGCTGGGGTTCCCTACCTTGATAATAACAATACCAACTTGGAAAATTCACAGGAAGAAGTTGGGTTTTTATCCAAATTCTACTCTTGATTTGAATCTTTTGCTTAGAGCTGCAACAAGTTCTTTAAGTCATAAGGCATAAAACATGGTATGTATGGATCTAAGCACTTAGATAACTTGAAGGAGAAATATTGGAGTCCCAACACCATGTTGATAAAGTGTACTTTCAATTCATTTAGCTCATCAAGGTCTTTCATGATGCCTATCTTGCAAATAACCCCTCAAGTCCACAAAGTCACCTAGGTTTGCTTCATATGGCATAGTATACGAGTTGTGTGTGACTTATAGGGCCTAGGCATTGCTCATGAGTAAAAGAGGAGAAGAAGCATAGTTCATGCTGACTACTACGGGCTAATCCCAGGCTGAAATGGTGTGCAAGTTGAGAGAGATGGAAGGAGCTCAAAGACTACCACACAAAGGGAGATGGAGACATGCAACCACAAAGGAGGATCAAGCCATCAAAGGGCTGCAACACTTGGCATGTAACTACATCTTCTTTCCATACATTTGTTGCTTCCATGGCCACAAGTGGCTGCCCAAAAGAGGGCTGAACTGTGTATTTAAGGGCACCTTCCCATACTTGCAAGATCTCTTATCATTCTTGAAGAAGGTTTATTATGGACTTGTGTATTCATCTATATGCTGAGTTTGATCTCTCATGCCAAGAGAGGCATCAAATCCACTTTCTTGAATACTTCAAGATTTGAATGAGGGCTACTATTGGCTGTCCAAAACTATTATTTGGTGGGCTGAAGCTCATCTTCTTGCATTCTCATCTAATCTTGTCACATTAAGGGTTATTTTTTACTTGGGATCTTAACTACATGCTGGACATAAAGGCTCTTGCTAAAGGTTTCGTCAAATACACTTCTTGATTTTTTTATGGATTAAATGAAGACTAAACTTGGTTGTCCAAATCTGTGATTTGATTGATAGCAACTTATACCCATATTCTCTCTTCTACTTACAATCAATTCTTAATGGATTCTTGACTTGGTAACACACCTATAAGATGTGATTGGATCTCATTGAAGAGAAGAGGCTTTGAGAAAATTCTTGAAGGGTTTATATATTTCTTTTTGGGCTGAACGAGAAAGCTTCTTGCAAGGAATATTCAGGATACATCTCTCATCCATCATTCTTGAAGAAATTATCATCAAATTTGGTTGTGTTATTGACATTCAATGTATTGAATGCTTAGTGCAAGCTGACATTGCACTAGTATTGTTGAAGAGGACTCAAAGAAGCTATCTTGCTTGTCCTTTTAAATGCTTGGGTTGATATAGGCAGCCACAAATGGGGTAGGAAAGGGCAGGAAGATTACTATCCACCTCTATGCTTCTATAAGCATTCTATGTGCTCTATGTTGCTCATTACATGGTCTTTATTATAGGGCAGATTTGAGTAGTAGATCAAAGTGTTGTCTTGGATAATTTGTGTGATATATTTAGACTGATATAGGTAGTCCACATAGTCATCTTATGGGCAACAAGATAATTTCTTATTCTATTGAATTTTACAAGGAGTTTTGTACTTGCAACTCGATGCTCTAAGCAATTTTATGCTGCAGAAACTTGAGCTACCATCAAAGGTTTTTCTTGAATACATTTTGGGCTGAATTAGGACTAGTATTTTCAGCCATAACGAGCCCAATACCTACAGCAACCAGTTATTATTACCCCTCTTGCACCATACGAGCCCTCTTGATAAGATTTGTATCTTCCAGGAGCTCTTGTGATAGAGCACTACAAGAACCCTTCATCTAGCTAATTCCTCTTGATATAAGAATAAATTTTTATCTTCCAAATCATTGGTTGTAATAGTTGATTCCCTTGGGCTGAAATCTCAAATCATACCGCTTGAAGTTAGTTCAAATCCTATTGCCTTAGAAACATTGTCTTTGAACATAGTCTTACCTAATCTCCAATCTATATTGTGTCTCACTTAAGCAAAGTGGATTAACAGTTGTTTACATGAATGGGTGTTAAGATACAAGGAAGCCTATGGTAATGCATTCCAAGTGATTGAAGGATTACATGATCTTGATTAGTGCTTGAAGTTGGAGTTCTTCAATCCATTTTTGAAACCCTAAAACTCTTCTCTAATCCCATCCACCTCCTGATTCCAATCTTTCTTCCATCTTACTCTCTTCACCCTGTTGCCTCTTACCCCCATAGTAGGCCTTCGACCCAAACACTCCAACAATGTGAAGGTAACAAAGACAGTGATAAATGTTGTTTTTAGCTTATCTTAACTTCACAAAGAGAACTCGCTAAATCAAAATCATGATAATTAGCAAGAGGTTTTTTTCCCTGCCAGACCATTCTCTTCTTTGGTCTTTGAACAGGCTTTGATGCCTCTTTCTTGGCTTTTGCCTTCTTCTTTGGCAAATCCTTATCCTTCTTGGGGTTAGTTTTACCCTTGATGGCTTTAAGAGATTTGCCTTCCCATGTCAAGATTAAGGACTTGTGTCCCCTTATCATCTTGATTAGGGTCTCCCTTGACAGGTTTTATATTGTCTTTGTCAATGTCTTTACCTCTCACTCCATTGCCACTATTAGGCAACTCCTCTACAATGGCTTTTCCTCTTTGTAATATTTGTCTTGGTCCCTCATCTTGTTCGAGATTATTTCCTTTGTGCTTGATGGTTTACGAGACATGGCTGTTTACTTGCTTGCTAGAGAGACCAATCTTGCTCCAAAAGGTACTAGCTAAGTTGCCAAACTTTCTGCATATATCACATTTAACATTTGGACAATTCTTGGGAAAATGTTGGCCACCACACCACTTACAACCGAATCTTGAGGGGTCACCCTCTTCAAGGTGTTGAATCCCTATCAAATTCTGCTACTTCTTAAGGAAATTGACATCAACATCTATTTGCCTATATTGTTTGGTGATCATGTTAGTATAGTGGTTCATCATATCCTTAACTTTGCCAAGGATATTTGAGTCACTTGACTCATAGCTGCGATCATTTACTTATCATTCCATTGGCCTAACCACTTGATTAGGAATTGGATGTTTATTTCTAGAAACAACATTAACACCATATTAGAGATTTTGGGAATTTTCCAAGTCCCACTTTGAATGAATATCTTACTTTTGTGAATGAAAGAGAGCACTATGTTTATATTTATCTTTAAAGGGCACTTTGTATGTTACAAATATGAGATCACACATCTTGAGAGCTTAAATGATGAATGTAAGCTATGTGGCTGTTACGAGATTTGGATTTCACCTCTATCTTTTCTAGTATACTAACAAAATATGATGTTGTATGGTGGTGGAAACATCAAGGAGGCTTAACTAGTATATACCTAGGAAATTTCCAAGTTTAATGTAAGAATACAAAGGTTTGATGGGGTGGAGAGAGAATTTAGAATACAAGAGCCTTAAACATTGTATGAAAATATATTATCATGGTCAAAATTTATAATGCTATGGATTTGAAGATAGTATAATATGAGTTTTTTCTTTTAGATATAGCATCATTTAAAGTGACATGTATAAGTTTCATGAACTAGAACCTTAAAAGAGTCACCACTAACTAGGTGTGGTTTAATAACTTGATCTAATACCATATCGCAATAAGTTTGGATAACCTATGATGTGATGGTTCTTTTTTTGTGTAAACCAATAGACACAAGTAGGTCAAATAATTGCTCATTCCATTTATATTTTTTGTATGTATATGCATGATATATAAATATATTTTATTCAAATTTTCTATCTATCTTGACAATATATGGACAAGATGGATATTGACTTTGGCCAAAATTAACTAGCTTCACACTTTAACTAGCTAAATGAATTTTCATATCATAAAATAAAGATTTATATACCAAGCTAGAAGTTTATGATTTTTCTAAGACTAAAGATTTAACCTTTGACCAATGGTTTGTGTTTCCAAAGAAATAGACATAAATTTTATTATCAATCAAGACTTATTTGTTAGCTAAGACATAAAATACAAAATTGGACTTAAACCACTTTATAAGAATTTTCAACACAATTAACTAATGTTATTGAAAGAATAAAAAACATTAAGTAGATTCTCTCATTGATATTGGTGGCATTTAAAAACACCAAGGTAACTACACAAAACACTTTAAATTTTTAACAAGCATATATTTTATAGCCATGCAAAAGCCCTTAATGTAAGGGATATATTTACTATGGAAGTCAAAATTAGTCTATATAGAGTCACAGTCTTGTTGCATCATGTATATTGGAAAAATACAACTTTTGTAGATAGCTGCACTACCATTTATGAAATGTTTGTGATATCCTAACTCATGAGCAAGTTACATTGCTTCTATATCTTTCAAAGTAGAGACTAAAGGATTCTGCTTCAACATGGATAATTGTGAGTTGTTCAATGTAAATGATAGACGATGTGAGGCATTTGTTGAGTATGCTTGTATAGTAGATGGTTATAAAGTACAAAATAGGATTTAAACCACTTTATAAGAAATTTCAACACAATTAACTAATGTTATTGAAAGAATAAAAAACATCAAGTAGATTCTCTCATTGATATTGGTGGTGTTTAGAAACACAAAGGTAAGTACATAAAACACTTCAAATTTCTAACAAGAATATATTTCATAGCCATACAAAATCCTTTAATGTAAGGGATATATTTATTATGAAAGTCAAAATTAGTCCATATAGAGTCAGTGCCTTCTTGTTACATCATGTATATTGAAAAAATATAAATTTTGTAGATTTTGTATAAAACATTTAGGTACACTACCATTTATGAAATGTTTGTAATATTCTAACTCATGAGCAAGTTGCATTGCTTCCATATCTTTCAAAGTAGAGACTAAAGGAGTTTACTTCAACATGGATAATTGTGAGTTGTTCAATGTAAGTGATAGACGATGCGAGGCACTTGTTGAGTATGTTTGTATAGTAGACTATCATAAAGTAAAAAATAGGATTTAAACCACATTATAAGAAATTTCAACACAATTAACTAATGTTATTGAAAGAATAAAAAACATCAAGTAGATTCTCTCATTGATATTGGTGGTGTTTAGAAACACCAAGGTAATTACATAAAACACTTTAAATTTCTAACAAGCATATATTTCATAGCCATGCAAAAGCCTTTAATGTAAGGGATATACCTATTATGAAAGTCAAAATTAGTCCACATAGAGTCAGCGCCTTCTTGTTGCATCATGTATATTGGAAAAATACAAATTTTATAGATTTTGTATAAAACGTTTAGCTGCACTACCATTTATGAAATGTTTGTGATATCCTATCTCATGAGCAAGTTGCATTGCTTCCATATCTTTCAAAGTAGAGACTAAAGGAGTTTGCTTCAACATGGATGATTGTGAGCTATTCAATGTAAGAGACAGATGACATGAGGCATTTGTTGAGGATGTTTGTATAATAGATGGTTTCTTGAAGAAAGAAGCAATTGAAGATTGAACAAATGTACCATCTTTATCAATCATGGTCTCGTGCGGTGCTGATGATGAAGATGAAATACCATCATTCTCTGCTCTAGTCCATTCATCAATGACAACCTTGAATTGAGCATACAATTCATGTCCATATTGAACTGGATCATGTCCATATCGATCAAACTTGATGACTTCACGTGCATCATGGTATTTGCTTAAGCGAGTCAAGTATGGTAGAAGTTCTTTGATCAAGATAGAGTCTTCACGATCAATATCAAATGTTTTTGGATAAATGCAATTCTCAACAGGATTTGGACATCCTTTGTAAGGACTATTATCTATGAGAATAGTCTTGGTATGCTGACAAACATCTCCATATTGATCCCATACATACTTCATAGGCTTGAACATTGCTTCTACTCCCATCTTATCTGGCCTATATATGATTTTGAGTCGATGTCTATGACATTGTTCTTGGCCCCAAATCATGAAGAAAGGATACTTCCTTTTTGCATGGATCTCCAAGCACTTAATAACTGCCATGACATTCTTATGTAAAGCTGTTGACCAAACTCCCACTTGGAATCTTGCAAATAAGGCTTCAAGAAACTCCATACATCCTGGTCGAAGAACAAGCCATTGCTTTCCCATTTGAAAGCTTTGAAACCTTTTAGACTTAGCAAAGCATCGGTGTAAAAGAAGACCATTGAGATCAAGTATTACACATAGTTGTGTTGCATTTCTTATCAAGGAAACATCAATCACATCATCGTGCTCTACTATTGTTGAATCTGCTAGATATCCAACCATAGATCTCTTAGTTGAAGTTACAAAGAAGAAAAAGAAGCACATTAGATTCATTTGCTTCCTCATCATTCTACCTAATGTTTGAGCTATAAACTAGTATAGAACACTAAAGTAATTTAACTTCACATTGATAAATACATAAATAGGCACTACTTAAAAAATGATGTCTTAAGAAAAGAGACAGTTGACCATGTGGTCAAATCTAATCAAAATTAATATCATGAGGTGAAAAAAATATATATGACAAATTTTTTGAAGTAAAATCTATTCTAATAAAGTCATTTTTCCATACCTACTTTTTATCGCTAGTTATAAGTATACTTGAGATACTAACAATAGATGCTTGTAATTAGTTGCATAAATTATATTATCATTATAATATTTAACATACTCAATTTTTAAAAAGGCCTTCAAAATGGCATGTACAGAGAATATGTTTATTAGTCCTAATTATTAAAAGAAAATTTAAGCATGATACTTTTGACCATGTGACCAAAACTATGTCATATATAAGTGACACATGACAATTTAATTGAGATAAGTTATACTCTATTTGAATAAGTTTTCATAATTTCTTCTTAAGGACTAACCATTTTATTTTTGAACTAGTTATATCCTATAGATATTTAAACTCACGAATTGTAACAAGGATTTTACCTTAATATTCCATATACACATCTCAAAATATACATTGGAGAGAAATCTTTGTTGCAATATTTATAACTGAGGTAAAACTCCTTTGGGAGGTGCAATGAATATTTTTTGGGGTGTGCAATATATTGTTGGCTTTCTTATCCTAAGGTACATGCATAGACATACACTAGTGATGTAGTAAAAGAGGCTATAAGAGATAAGAGATTTGACCATGTGGACAAATCTAACCAAAACTAACATGACAAGATCATAACACAATACATATAAGAGTTTAATTGAAATAAGATCTAAAATAGACTTAAGTAAATTTTTCATAGCTAGCTCAAACTTTTCATTATGATAAGTATTCTTACACACTAGATTACAATTAAATAGTTATCCTTACAAAAGATTATAAATTTTAGTGAGCTCTTTAATACCGATTTGGTAAAATATTTACTTAAATAGATTTTTAAAACCAAACATGCTTGGTACCTTTTATAAATAATTAAAAAACCAAAGACATAGTTTCTTTAATTAATATCATCAAAGAAAGAAAATATTGCAAATGATAATGGAAGTAACTTCTCAAGAAAAAAATTCAAAATTACATCAATGTGTCTTCCTTGATGAAAAGAGAAGGAACGGAGTTTAAACACCTGAAGTAGCCCTTAATTTCTCTTTCATAATTAGACTTGCTATATCTTGGCTTGATTCTTCTATGCCCTCGGGTGGTACTTCAAGAACTTGAACTTCAGTAGGAGGAACCTCTTGGGAGTTTGAATTTTGTTTGGCACTCTCATGGATCCTCCACAATTGTGCTTCAACCTCTCTTTGCTCTTGAGTGTTGCAAACCACTGCAATAGTCTTCATATGATTCATCAATGCCACCTTAGATGCAAGTCCACCTGCATATACATCAAATACAACCTCATGAGCATCATTGAATGCTTTGATTGTAGTTTCCATAACTTTCATTTTCTTTCTCAAAACGGCCTTTGCAATCATTTGTTCTTCTTCAAGATCTTCATCATTGCACTCCTTGTCCAAGCCTTCAAAGTCCAAAATGGAAGGCTTGTTGACATTGTTTATATATCGCTCAAAATTGATGAAGCTTTTCTCCATGGTCACTAATGTCAAAACCACAAAAGAATCTATAGATCCAAAAGCAACTGTTCTATCCATTGGTAGGAAGTCAACACTACCAGCAGCATGCGATACTTGCAAGAAATGCTTTCAAGAGCATTTTCCAAAGCTGCCATTTGCTTTCGATCAAGAAATGATAACAACATGAATTTTTTAGGTTCACATGTCATTTGTAGTAGAGTGGATGCAACCTTTCCAAACTTTATAGAGTCCCATTTCATTCCCTCAACCCCATTTGCTGCATCTAGAACAACAACCCCAATGGTAATTGGATCTTTGTAAACATTATGTATAAGATCAAAGGTTTCTAGATTGCATTCGACAACATATACACGCCAAGGGGAAGTAGTGGAGGATTGAAAAGGATTTTTCTTTTTTCCAATTAGGAAGTTCACAATATCTTTTGCTCCATTTGGTAGGGACCCTGCATCAGCTCCACGTGTGAGCTTCTTTGATACCCAATCATTGCAAATGCCTAAAATCTTTGTGTAGACTTCATCATTGATATCATAATCATCAACAAGCTCTTCCCAAGTCTTCATCACATCGCTACTTTCTGGAACTGAAGCATTGAAAAGAGTGACTAATTCCTCCTTTAGGACCCTATCTTGCTTGATTTGCTTAGCCCTTGTTTCCATGTCAATCATATCTTCCTTATCCCATTTGTTTCTAAGAAAAAGGATATGACCTTCATTTATCTCCTCTTGTAGTGTAAGGATATCTCCATCCTTTAAACCCATAAGGCAACGAAATGCAGCAGGAGAAGGTTGCCTTCCCTTTTTTCTCGAACTATCCTCTTGGGATATAAGTTTACCTCTAGAGTATCTCTTCATGATTTTGATCCAACTATCAAATATTTCTTGGGAGCTAACAATCATATGGCAATCTCTAGATGCACAATTTTCTCCAATGTATGCCACAAATCTCTGCAAAAAAAAAAATCAAAATAGTGAGCATAGAACAAAAGAAAGAGCATCACACTAATCTTCACAAAAAAAGAAGGTAAGCTTATATGTGATTACCTGCCATGGTACTCTTTGAGAGCTTGTCTTAGAAAGCCCTTATTGGGGTTTTGGTGGAGAACCAAATGCTAGCCATTGATCTCTTAATTGTTGAAGTTGCTCAACATAAGGTGCATTCTTCATAACATTATGTGATTCCATATTTGTCATTCATGAAAGCTCAATGCACATATCCGCAGGACAATCAACTAATATTCTAGCATTTCTTGTGGTGTATAAATGCTTGGTTGCTAGACAACGTGTAGTATTACTCTGAATATATATCTTTGCTGCATGAATTGAGTGAAGCCCTAATATAATCCAATAACTATAAGTGTCCAACTTATTAGCATCCACCTCATCACGATGCATGGGTCTCTTCTCATTGTTGTCTTGTACAAAAGGCATAAGATATGCTGTTGTTGCTGGGTTCATGGGAGTCTTTATGAAAGATGTGGTTAGCTTCTCTACATAATCCCAACATAGTGACCTATAAGTATACAAAGGAGGTTCCTGATAACACCTATCAACGAGAATAGAAAATTGTGTTGTTGGACCAAATGGAAAGAATTTTTCAAACATGTGAAATCTTGATTCTTCCTTCTTACCCTTCTTCTTAACTATTTCAGGAAAATCGAATGTTCTTTCTACTCCCTTGACCTCAAGAGAAATTATTGGCTTTGTAGGTGTAACTTCTAACATGGAAGGTAAAGTGACATCATTCTTAGTAGTGTTAACAGCCATACTAACAACAAGAGCTTGTGACAAGGAACTTTTTTGAGGTGATTTTGACTTTGAGCTTGTGGGATTCCATGAATTATTTTCTTCTTTAGGAGAAGGTGAAGATCTCAAGTCTATTTGTTTATCTTGGAGCTTCATTCTTTTGTTGGGGCGATCACATTTTCTTGATAGGGAAAGTAGCTCACTATTTTGAATAGCTTGGAATGCTAATATAATGTCTTATGTGCCCTTTACCTCCTCAAATAAGGTCCATCCCATTGTTTTCAAAGAGTATTCTTCATCCTCTTTAATACGGGCAAAGTGAAATGACAAAGGATCAAGTTTGTATACTACATTTTTTCCCTTGATCTTAACAAGATTACATGGTATTCCCTCTTTTCCAGCACATCCATCTGTTATCTTCTTTATGACACCATCTTGTTGAAAAAATGCAATATCACTCTTCAAAGTGAATAAGAGAACATTGTCAGCCCTTTTTCCTTGACTATCATAAACATCCACATACCATGGATACACAAAACCACCACTAACTCCATCAATGGTTTGGGTCTCCTTTTTGGATGTGCTATCCTTCTTTGCTATTGAATAGTTCTACAAAGAGAAAAAGTTGTTAGAAAAAAGTGGATTTAAAAATATTCAAAATTCACAAAACCCAAATAAATGTATAAGATTTCCAAGTTGAAAATTGAAAAGACAACAACATAAGATTTTACGAAATACAAGACAAATGTACTGTAAAGAGACTCTTCCATAAAATGAAATATTGAAATTTGAGATTAAGTGTGGTATGAGATCCAACCATAAATATGGGCTTAACCAAATGGTCAAGTGATAATGAAATTTTGAGTGTGAGTGTGGTATGAGATATAGTGAAAAGTCATTATGGTTATGTAGAAAATGTCATGGATGATTTTGTCCCTAAGTTAATATTGGATTTCTTCTCCATGTAAGTTTCCTATGCAAGGATCATACTTTAGGAACTTTGCTAAGATTTTTGGCCATGTGGTCAAATACTATTTAATCAAAGAATGAGATTTAGTCCAATATGAGATCCACCTATATATCAATGTGGTTATGTAGCAATCTCACAATTCCATTTGGCCCAAAGTTAACATTTTAATTACTACACATGTAAGTTTCCCTTGAAATGAGCTATATTGTAGAAACATTGTCATTGGTTTTAGCCATGTGGTCAAATCCTATTTAGTAATAAGACTTATCTATCAGATTAGAAACTTTGCCATGGTTTTTTACCATAGGGTTCTTAAAGGCTAGTTAAAGAGAGGATGCGGTTTATTGTGATATGAGATTCACATATAAACAAATATAGCTATGTAGCAAATCCCATAGATATCAATATAAGATAAAGTGAAAAACACTTGAAAGGTGGATATTTGACCTCATGGAAAAACCTACAAGATAACACGATTTCTATAAACTAGTTTTAACCATATGGCCAAATCTAGTTTCACAACCATATGAAGAAAGTGATTCATTTGTTGTAACATGCTATGAAATTGGATTTGACTATATAGCCAAATATTGTTTTATAATGGAATGAAGAAGTGGTCTCATGGTTTGCAAGATTTATGAGATTAGATTTGATCGTATGGCTGAACAAAACAAGAATGTGGGATTCTTGGATACTAGCATTGATAACAAAATGAAAGATTTGACCATATGGCCAATTTTTATTTTGTAGTGGAATGGAAAAAGTGGCTAATTTGTGGTAAAATGATATGATATTTATAGGAAGTTATGAAAAATTGAAATGAAAGAAATGATTAATGAAAACAAAGTGGTTTGTTTGTTGCACAACAAGTTTTGACCACATGGCGAGACTTCCTATAAATATAGTAGGTAATCAAAGAGTTCCAAGTAGAACATGGTCTTCCTTTCTTGGAGATAATATAGAAGATGTTTTTCTTAGAACATTTTTCCATACAACCAAATCTAGCATACCCAAAATTTGTGTGATTGAACCCACTATAGATTTAGTCTTAATTTTTTAGGATCAAATTCTAAAAAAGTGGTTTGTTTGTTGCAAGACAAGATTTTACCACATGGCCAAATTATAGAAAGTAAGGAATTCTAAGTAGAAACTAGCCTTTCCTTTTGGAAGTAAGCAAGGGTTGATAATATAAGAAATAATTTGACCAAATGGTAAAATGTCATTCTTATAGTAAAATGAACAAAGTGCTTGATTGGTTGCAAGATATTGTGATACTACAAGAGTCCTTATTTTGGCCAAGAGATAGCTTAAAGAGAAGATTTGGCCACATGGCAAAATCTCACAGTATATTGGAAAAAAAAACATAGATTACTTCTTATATTTTAAGAAAAGATTTGACCTCATGGCCAAATCTCAGATTGTATTGAATAAAATAACAGAAAGTACTTCTTATATTGCAAGAAATTTTTTGACCATATGGTCTAATCTATAAATTTATGAAAGATCATGGTATGTGTTGTTAGAAAATCAAATTACATCCTATGGCAAAAGCATATTGAGTATTTGTAAGTATTGTATAGCCATATGCTTATTGCAAAATTATAAAGAGTGTAACCATAAAATCTGATGGTAATGCTTTTACTATGAAAATACAGTATAATGGAAAGTTCTATATAGTAAAGTATAATACAATGTATAATAACTTGATAAAATGCTCTAATATTACGGAATGATACAACAAATATAAGGCTAGGTTTAGCCTTGAGGCAAAATCTTGAGGTATATAGCATCACAAAATAGAAAGAAAGGCTAGTATTTTGAAAGCACTCATCATAGATAAAAGCATTGCACAAACCATTTATTCCATATTCACATCTAAAAGACTTTTTTCAACATTACACAAATCATATACTTCATATTCACAACAAAAAGAGTATTTTCAACAGTGCAAGAAGTCATGTTTTCAATATTGACGTAGAGTGAAGCTATCACTTGCAAGGTAGTGGTTGGACAACAAAAAATGCAAGCACTCCAGGAGATCAATCAAGGAATCGAGAAGAAGAAGAAGACATTGAATTCTCAAGAGTGAGCGCCTAATCTCATTGCTACAGAAATACATATACAGAAATACATATTGCATTTAGTTTTCAGATATGATTCTTATTTAGAAAATGCTTTTGGTGTTTGATCTTAATATTATTCAATACTAATCATAGAAAAGAGTAGTAGTGTGATTTGTAGTAATTGTATGGATTGAAATGGTCATAATCAATGTAGTCTAACTCAAAATCAGAAATGAAGTAGGGAAAAGTTAAAAACCTGTTGTAATTAGTAGGTCAGTAATGTGTGCCAATGTAACAGAAATCACCCGTGAAGTAGGAGTAGGCACGGTGTGGACTGGCGATCATTCACTACCTTGTTGAATTGCTGCAGCCTTGGAGCAAGATTTCTGATTTGAAGACGCACGTAGTTTTGGTCATAATACCCTGATTCGAACCAGAAATTGCACTGCAAAATTTGTTTCAGTTTGAGAAAATGAAACAGTGGAGAGTAGTTGAAGAAATACCCTGATTTGAACCAGAAATTGCACTGCACAATCTGTTTCAATTTGAGAAAATGAAACAGTGGAGAGTATTCAAAGAAATACCCTGATTCAAACTAGAAATTGCACTGCACAATCTGTTTCAGTTTGAGAAAATAAAACAGTGGAGAGTAGTCAAAGAAGAGGAGGGGGATAGAACTGCCAAAGATTAGGGTTGCAACACTTGTAGTAAGAGAGGGGCGATAGGAGCAAAGATAAATCTAGAGTGTATCATCATCCAACTTCTTTATTGATGTAGAGAGTCAATGTGATTTGAGTCATTACTGCTAGTGTCCGTAGCATAGATGGTCCAAAAATACTAAAATTTTGGACAATTTCAGCCTATTATTTATTGAAAATATCCTAAAAAGCTAGAAAAACTTCTAGATTAGAATGGTATGCAAAAAGCAAGTTGCTTTTTCAATCAGTTTTGGATTTTTTATAAAAAAAGATAGATGGGCAAAATCGCGTGGGCCGCGATCACTGTTGACAGGATGAAAACTACACTTTGAATTGGAAGAAGAAGAAGGAGTGAACAGGGATATTCTGGAGTAGGTGTCCTAAGGTTTTACCCCCCTTTTGGAGCCAATGGAGCTGTCAGATTTGGGTTTCAAGCAACACAGAAGGAGATGCTATTTTGATGCACATTTTTGGTCTACAAAGGAGCTCCAGAGAACTAATGTCTGGATATTGCTTTTGAGTAGTGCCAGACAAAGGATTTTGGGTTCTGTCAATACATATTGATTCAATTCATTGTGCTTTGTCTTTGTCGTGTTTACCTCTTGTCAATTCTTTTTCTTCCCTTCCATATATTCTCTCTACTTCCTTCTATCTCTGATCCCCAGTGGATATGACCTTTCAACAAAAATCCCTTCGACATTGGTGAACCAGACATGAAAGGTCGTCGCAAAGGAAAGACAAGATGGGGGAACATTCGAACACAATTTCCAGTGATGTTTTACAGTAGTTGGTGCAAAATATGAATGTGCTTATGCAGGTACAAAAATAACATGTGATGCAGGCTTCTGTACAAATAGAAAGTGTTGTGATGAATCCTTTGCAAGTAGTTGAGCATGAGATGAAGTTATTCAATGGTAGGAATGTATCTGCATATGTACATACCTATGCTCAAAAGATGGAATTATTTGATGTGACTCAACTTGCATGGAGCCGATATTTTGTACATATTACTATATATGAACTGAAAGTGTGAATTATTGAATTATACATGTAGGATGCTGACCGTGTAGCTTTCCAAAAGACACTCAGGGAAGAATTTTACATTGAGGATACCAATTTGATTACGCGCAAGACTTTTCAGGAGTGGGTTTTACAACTCAATAAGGGTCTTGTGGCTATAGAATTGTTAAGAGAATTTGAAAGTCGATTTGAGTAGTTAGATCTTGCAAAACAACAAGCTCTTTCAAGTCATAAAATTGAATTGTTTCTACAAGCAACAGATCTTGAGCTTCAAGAAAAACTTGATGATTTGCTAGAGGATCAGACTACAGAGACAAGTTTGAAAATAGAGTGGAGACATGTCAAGGAAGCTATCACTGCACTTGTGAAAAAGCATAGAAGAAGAGAAAGCTTGCATGTCTCTAGTTTGCCCACTATTACGGGTAAAAGAGTTGAAGTATCCAGTAAACCACCCACTTCTATGACTAACCCTATGGCTATACCTACTATTGTTCCCTCTGTTAGGGAAAACTTATTAGATGAATTGGTCAAAGGCATGCATGATCTTCAATTGAAGGTTGCAAAATTGGATGAAAAAAGACAAGAGGAAAGTGGATGGGCAGCAACCCCTAAGCTAGGAAAAAGATGTATGTGGGGTGATAGTTTGCAGCATGAGAGAAAGGATTGTGCTACCTATCAGGAGGCCTTAGCACAACAGCTCATCTTTTGGAAAGATGGCAAGATCCATGCACAAGAAATGGGACTTCCTCTTGCCTTGAATTTTGGAAAGGGTGGTATACAGAAGTTGTTGTTGGAAGACTTGGCTGTCCAAAATGCTTATGTGGTTGTACATGCTTCTACTTTTGGTCTACAGTTCCATAAATACATGGCCAAGTGACGGTTGGTCCAAACTTGGCTGAAATATGGACACATGCTTTACATATAGCTGAAAAGCGAAAAGTTACTAATAGTGAAATGTCTCATGCAAGGCAATGCATTTGTGACATAACTGGTTGGGAATCACCGGAAGATGCATATTCAGTGGATGCACATTTAGCAAAAGGGGAAAACACATATGTATTTGTGGAAGAGAAATAGAAGAGAGATGAAGATAATGCAGGGATATCTAAGGGAGTGACAAGAAAAAGTGTGGATTTTCCTAAAGCTGCAAATAAGCCACCTCCCAAGCATGTTATGGAAGAGATTGGGCACGAGCAAAAACAAGATTGCAAGCAAGAGGGCAAACAACTGGGATATAAGCTGCAGTCTGATATTGAGATAGGCACAAATGCCTTAGAAGATCCTCTAGTGGAAGAGTTAGCCATTACATCTACAAATGTTTTTAATGTATCTAAAGAGGTTTACCAAGATCATGTGTTACTTTTGATGCAGGGACTCAAACGAAGATTGGTGACTTGTTGGATGCACATGATTTGCAAGATGATGCAGTTATCGTTTCTGAGATAGTTCATGAGCTCGAGGATATGCCTTTAGAGGATGTTAGATATGATGCTCCACAAATGGAGAATGTTTCAAATTCTTTGTCAAAGGCCTTCATAGGCAATTCTAAGATGCTTCAAGATATGGATTGCTTTACTATTTTTGGTGATGGTGAGAATGCGTTGGATGCAAATGAGGCTCAGTTTATGTTTGATATGGTATGCAATTGTCAATATGAGTAGATTTCCATGCGCTCAAGTAGACATTATATTATGTATTTATTGATGGGTGCATTGATAGCATGTATATGGAGATTCAAAAACCTCTAGTGTATGATATGCACCCAAGACCTTATGACCCTATAGGGGGTACTAGGTATGGCGCAATAGTTATACAAATGCTTAGTATTTTGATCTATGATCCAAGGGGATGTCTTTTTATATGCATGATGAGCAATAAGTTGATGATATGGGTATTTGGACTTGGGTGCTGCATCGGTGGCACATACCAGAGGATGTGCAGATTCAGAGAGGGGGTGGATGTCATGCCACTGCACAGGCACAGTGTAAAAAACTCTAGAGTGCATCATCATCTAGCTTCTTTATTGATGTAGAGAATCAATGTGATTTGAGTCATTAGTGCTAGTGTTTATGGCATAGATGATCCCAAAATACTAGATTTTTGGATAATTTTAGCCTATTATTTATTGAAAATATCTGAAAAAGCTAGGAAAACTTTTACATTAGGATGGCATGTAAAAACCAAGTTTCTTTTTCAGCTAGTTTTGGATTTTTCATTAAAAAAAGACAGATGGGAAAAATTGCACAGGTCACGATCGTTGTTGACAGGCTGAAAATTGCACTTTGAACTAAAAGAAGAAGAAGGAGTGAACTAGGAGATCCTCGACTAGGTGTTTTGGAGTTTTACCCCCTATCGGAGCCAACGAAGCTATCAGATTTGGGTTCCAAGCAGTAGAGAAGGAGCTATTATTTTGATGCATGTTTTTGGTCTACGAAGGAGCCCCAAGAGAATTAATGCCTGGAGATTTCTTTTGAGTAGTGCTAGAAAAAAGATTTTCTTTTTCTTCCCTTCCATCTTCTATCTCTACTTTGTTCTATCTTTGATCCCCGACGGTGGATACGACCTTTTGACAGAAAACCCTCCAACACCATGACATCTAAGAGACAACACCTACAACATAGGTGAATACATAGCAAGAAGTGGACTTTCTACTATCTGCATGTCCTGTATAATCAGAGTTTGTGTACGCCACAACTCATGTATCCTAGCTGCCATAACAAATACGCATATTTGATGTGCCCTTTAGGTATCTCATGATACCCTTCATTGCCTCCTAATGCTTCTTGCCATGTGTAGCCATATAGCATGCCACAACACCAACTGCAAAGGCAATATCTAGATGAGTGGCTATCATGGCATACATAAATTTTCCCACCATAACTAATGCATAAGGGATCTTGGCCATCTTGGCCCTCTGCTCATCAATCTATGTCTACGGACAATTGGCCTCTGAGACCTTCACATAAGAAGGTAATGGACATCCAATAGGCTTCATGTCCTGCATGCGAAAACGCTCAAGGACTTTATGAATGTACTCCTTCTGTGTGAGGTAGAGTAGTCCTTGATGCCTATCGCAATTAATGCGCATACCAAGAATATGAGAGACATGTCCCAAATCCTTCATCTCAAAGCTTTTCTTCAACTTGCACATTAGGTGCTCCCTGCTAGGTTATGCAAAGCCCTTAGGCTACTCCATGTATATCTCATCATGCAAATCCCCATGCAAGAATGTATTCTTGACATCCATCTGATACATGTCCAAGTCAAGATGCACGACTAAGGCCAAAACCAAGCATAGGTCATCTTGACCATAGGAAAAAATACTTCATCAAAGTCAACTCCATGCTCTTGCTTAAAACCCTTAGCAACAAGTCTTGCCTTATAAGTCAGCTTGGGGAGTCCAGGGGTACTTTTTAGCTTGTATACCCATTTTCATGGCAGAATCTTCTTGCCAGTAGGCAAAGAAGCCAAATCCCAAGTCATATTCTTATGCAAGCAGTCTATCTGAGACTGCATAGCCCTCTCCCAGGAGTGACTATCACCCCTCTGCATGGCCTTATCATAGGTGAGAGACTCTCCTACATCTGTAACCAGTACATAATGCTTCAAGGGCTCAAATCTATCAAGTGGACATCTATCTCTAGTAGACTGCCATCTCACGGAAGGCTTTGCTTCCTGTCCAACACCCTGGCCATATGTATCAGCTAATGCTGCAAGCTAACCATCTGGTTGTGCAGGCTGTACTAGAGCACATGGCTCCTCTTTAAATATAGCCTTGCGTATCTCTACTACCTTCTCAGGCTGCCTATGCATATTGTCTTCATGGAAGACTACATCATGGCTGTGGATGGCTTTCCATGCCCACAGATCCCAGAGCTGATAACCCATCTCACTTGCATCTTCATAGCCAAGGAAAATGCATTTGACACGCTTAGGATCTAGCTTACTATGCTTGTCCTTGGGCACATGGCAAAATGCCTCACATCCAAAGACACATAGATGCACATAAGATAGAGGTTTTCTAGTCCATACCTCCTCTGTAACCTAGAAATCCAAACCATTGGAAGGTGATCTATTTATGATATTCATAGCTATAGTGACTGTCTCAGTCCAAAAGCTATGTGGTAGGCTTGCATGGCTAAGCATACTACTCCTAGATGGTTCTATTCATCCACTCAGCCAAACCATTTTGGGGTGGGGTATAGGGGGCTATCAATTAATGCTTAATATCCCTCTCATCACATAGATGCTCAAGGGTACGTGACACATATTCTTCCTCATTGTTAGTCCTAAGGCATTTTAGCCTATTCCCAATCTGGTTCTCAACCAATGCAAGCTATCTCTGAAATACATCCAAGACATATGACTTAAGCTTAATGGGATAAGCCCAGAATTTATGTGAAAAATTATCAATAAATGTCACGAAATACTTTGCACCACCCATAGACTAACAAGGCATGGGCCCATAGACATCTGAATGTACTAATGCTAAGGGCTCACCCCTGCATGTCCTACCAAACTTCTTATGCATATTCCTAGTCTATCTGCCATAAAGACAATGCTCACATGAATTAAAACATGAATAATCATGTCAAGAATCACGTGGTGGGGAGACTTGCTTGAGCTGCTGTGTCAAACACACACTGTATGCACAAGAGAAAGATCACTCAAGAACACAAGAAGAGAGATGGAGGCCAAAACGTTTTATTTTTTATTTCTTCTTCTTCTTCCACACACTATACAATGTACACAAAGTATAGATAAGATATAACATAAAGAAAAATGGCCTACTAAGTCAAACAATGCATAATAGACTACACTAATCGACTGGTGCTATATCTTTGCCAGCTATAGGTAGGTGTAACAAACTAAATATAATAAGTGATAAGTCATTGGCCATGTGAGTATCATAATGACCACCAATGTGCACCCTGTCAACAAGACCAAAGAATTTATTGAAAAGCCTATCAGGCCCAAAACGAAGTGAGAGTGTGTAAGACGCTTAGATATTGCTTGCCACACTCACCTTGAATTTCCGCACTTGAAGTACACTTAAGGAAAACTGAAAGCTTGATTGAGCACAAGTGCACGGGAAGGAACACATGCACTAAGAGGAGATAAATTGAGGATTGTATTTAATAAGTCAATGAACTCACTCAGATAAACAACTCAAGGAACCCACCAATAGGAGAAGACCCAAAGACAGACAGACTATCGACACACAGAGTAGGACCAAGCAAGTGGCGCCAAAGAGGTGGATTTGACAAACTTACTCAACCTGATCAATAGCTTGGTGGAGCACGAGAACACGACGATGGCAGAAGAAAACCTAGATCGCAGGCCGAATGAGGAACTTGACGTAGGAGTCTTCCTAGAGGTGATTCAACTGGTTAGTAGCTACAATGCACGCACCTAGTATGAGCACCGTGGCAGGATAGCAGATGCCATCATCGCAGACTTAGAAGAGGAGAGGAAGGTAGCCCACAAGGCATTGCAAAGCATAATAGAGTACAATAGAGACTAGAAGGCTAGGAGCCAAAGGCAAAGCACAGAATTGTGCGAGGTACAGCGGGTGCTAAACCTAGCCAGTAGAAACTGAACTAATCACAAGAGAGCCCTGGAAGGAGACTTAATGCTGAGCGAGCTTCTCATGAAGCGACTGCTAGATAACACAGCAGCAGAGCAAAGTTCCATAGCACTAGCGACATCACTGCTAGTAGGATTAGGAGCAAACCAAGGCTCCAAGAGCCAGTCCAAAATCCCAATCGTTGTAAAGCAACTCTACAAGTATCAGTCCCATGACGATCCATACAGTTTCGTAGAGCAATTCGAGCAAGTCTGTGAAGCCAACGGCCTCACCGACCTGACTCAGCACTCTCAAGCATTCAGGCTATGCTTAGATGACAAGGGTAGGACTTGGTATACAAGTTTAGATGCCGCAGAGAAAACCAACTTCAACGGCCTCAAGAATCTCTTCATCAAGAGATTTGTCGAGCTTGGATACTCCAACAATCTGTTAGTGCGACTTATGAACGTCAAGTAGAAGGAGAAGGACATTCGCGATTACGTGATCCATGTGAGGAGTCTCTTCAAGAGAATCCCTATAGGTGAATGACCAACTGAAAGAGTAGTGTCAACTGTATTCATTAGCAGAATTCAAAATGAGGAACTGTATAAGGTTTTGGCAGGCACTCAAGCTTGCACCGAGACGCGCTAGCTAGGGTTTTTGAGGAAGCCATCAGAGTTGACGACCAACAGAAAGAGAGAAGCTCCAAGAGCTTAAACTCAGAAGAAACCTACTCACAGAGGTCAGAGAGAGCTTCAACCTCTAGCAAAGGATCAGGCCCAACCACCCAAGATAAGGGGAAAGCCACCGAGACAAACCAAGACTTGGTTGATGTAAAGATGGAGATAGCCAAGTTGCAAGACATGTTGAGACGACCAACGCGTCCACACATCCAATACGTGTACTGTGGTGAAAACCACTTACCAGCCGAGTGTCAAGACCCTAGGTCAAGACCTTGCACTAATTGTGGTAGGTTCGGTCACGATGTCATGCATTGTAGATTACCAAGAAGACTTCCGTACTCGCAACCATATGTCCAGCCCTACCTAGCAAACAGGCCACAACCATTCTTCGGAAGGGGAGCCCCATTTGCCCTTCCTGCGCATCTAACAACATTAAGTCGGCTGTTCCTAGGATGGACATAAATCCTACAAGCATACCTAGACCACCTACCCCTATGTAACCCACCCACCAAGTGACCCTCTAGTCCACTATGTGGAAGAGCCAAATGAGGAAGAGACTAACATATAGCCTTACTTCTCGCATGACGATGAGGGAAACGCAGTCCTTATGGACTATTGACTAGTATTGATGATGGCATTAGGAAGAGGATGAGGTAGAGGCCTAGGAGGTCAGATGCATGATCCAATCATTTGTTGGACTTGTGGTCACCCAAGGCATGTCTCATTACGCTACCCTGAGACGGAGCAGAAGAATAGAGACAAAGTTGACCTAAGGTGCGTTGAGAGCGGGATCACTCATCTCTTTGTCGATTGCCCAAAGCAAAAACCATCTTTGACTTCATCCAATGTGCCATCTCTCCCATTGGGGCTGTTTGTTGTTAAGAACCTTGATAGGGAGGCCACACCTATCCCATTGCGGGTTATGACTTGTGCCCAAACGAAGCAGGCTGGCATATCACTACCAGGGCCTAGCAACCTTGATGCAGCATCGATAGGGAAGAAGAGGCGTAGACGGAGAAAGAAGAGGCTTGAAGCTAAGGTTGCACTGAAAAATGAGAGTGCTACTACTCTGCCTATTGGAAAGAAGGTCACGGATACAGAGTCAGAAACTGCAACCCCTAAGACAGTCAAAAAGGGAAGTGCTAAGGTAGGGGAATACCCGCATCCAAAGAGCCGAATAGAGGCCATAGAGAAAGTGAAGGAATGGGTGAAAGAGGCCCAAGAGAACCTAAAGGATGCTGAGCCCATCCTAGAGGATGAGATCAATGATCTCTCTAGCATAAGCACGCCAGTCTCATCCCCTCCCGGGGGATGCGACCACACCACAAGCAGTACCGCTTAGGCCTAGTCTTGATGTTGCAGGCCCGCAAATCAGTCACGGACATTGGCCAGGACAATTTGGATTAGGAGAGAGACGAGCATCCAATGACCTCCTTACCACACTGGTGACCACCCCTGTGACGCTAAGTCTGGGAGACCTACTTAAGCAGCATCCCACCCTATGGCAAGATCAGAAACAGTGGGTTGAAGGATCACGAGAGCAAGATGCTGATCTGCATGACCATGATGTAGATACACAAATACCGACTCTGACGCTACACTCTGTGCCAAAGTCCTTGCACATTAATGCCTTCTATGAGGGCACTGAGATGCATGCAGTCTTACCATTCCTAGCCCTAAGCGACACAATGAGAAAGGGGATCGTAGACATGGGAGCTATGATTAGTGTGCTTAGCCACACAGTGCTTCAAACTTGGGAAAACCCACTTGTTGAGACTGCTAAGTTCAATGTCACAGTAGCAAATGGTATGAGAGTGAAACCATTCGGGGTGCTAAAAAACTGGCCAGTGAAAATCACAGATGTCTAGTTCTCGATTGTCTTTATAGTCGTGAAGGGTGTGGACTATGATATCCTATTAGGCCGACCCTAGATGCGCAATGCCAGAGTCATCAAAGATTGGGGTAATGGCTTAATCTTCCTTGGCAATAGAATAGACACTGTGAGGGTAGAGATGGACACTTGGAAGACCTCACCAGTTGACTTGGATGCCATCTCCACAATGCTTAAAGGAAACACTCAAGTCAAGAAGTCATACGGACCCTTGACCAAGTATATTCCATGCCTAGAGGATGAGAGAAATTGGATGCATGTCCTTGCTACAATTGACCTGCCATTCTCGGATCATGAGGCATACGAGCAAGCCATCAAGACAATCGGTAAGTCTAAAGATGCACCCTCCGTACTAGTTTGCATGATGGCATGAACCCTTCAGGGGAGATCTAAACCTGTCACCTTCCAAGTGCCAAATAACAAGAGGGAACCCCAAGAGATTCTGGAATATTTAACAGGCAAGCTAGCTAGCAAACCAGTAGCAAACTTCAAACCACTCTAGGATCCAAGTGGCAATGGACCAGGGTGCATGACTTGAACCTCATGTACAACTAGGCCCTAATCCTCAATCAAAGACAAGAGATATACCAAGACCTAGGAGATAATGAGCAGTTTGACGAAGAGGACTCCAACGACGAATACGGAGACTGTCGATCTTTCAGTGACGAAAGCAAGGGAGAGAGGGATATACCATAGAATATGACACTGAGGGATGGGAAATATAAAAAATACGGGTAGATTCCAAGCCGTATAAAAAGAGTGCCTTTAGGATAGTACAACACTAGTGCCTAGGACAAAGTCACCATTTGAGTTGTGACCACTAGGGGAGAACACCTCTTCTAGCAAAGACGGGGAGTTCAACTCTGATTTGGAGGTACGTTTGGATTACAACCCAAAGATACCTAGGCTAGCCAAGACTAGACGCACCAAGGGGGACCTACCCATCCACTTGAGGCGCATATGGTTGAAAGAGGAAATAATAAAACAACCCAGGGACACACAAATGGAAGAACAGAGAAAACTACAGAACCTCCCTAAAAGATTTACGAAATTCAAGAAAGGCGATAGGATAGTGATCCTATTGGGTGTCAAATGTCAAGGGCAAATGAGTGAACCGATCGAGGGACTAGCCAAGGTCAAGGAGGCGAACCTAGCCTAAGAAGGGGAGACACCCTATCCAGTCTTCATTGCTGATGACTTGACCGAGAAAGAGGAAATGAGTCTTGTTGCTCTCTTGCAAGAGTACATAGACGTATTCGCTTGGTCCTTAGAAGAGCTTAAGGGGGTAGATCGGAGTGTAGTGACTCATAACATACCCATGATGCCAGATGCTACATCGGTCAAGCAACGACTATACCCTATGAATCCAAAACACGCTCACATGGTCAAGGAAGAGATTGACAAGTTGATGAGAGTAGGATTCATTTACGAAATTGAGCACACGGACGTGGTATGGTTGCAAAAGTTATTAGGTGATTTGGATATGTAGGGAGATGGTCCTGTTGTCATTCATTGTGACAACATGAGCAGCATACAGTTTGCTAGGAATCCAGTGTTCCATGATAGGATAAAACACATTGAGGTGCACTACCACTTTGTGAGAGAGAAGGTACTTGTAGGAGAGATTAACTTGGTATATGTCAGCACACATGATCAGATAGCTGACATTTTCACAAAGACATTGGGTATAGAGAATCTTCAAAAGTTCCGAAGCTTACTTGGAGTTGTAGAGATAGAGTTGAGCTTGAGAGGGAGTGTTGAGATGGCAAGCTCAACAAGTGCAGACATTGATGATGGACCGCCTGGCTAGATGAGTTCGCACGTCTACACTTAGCACGTTGGTGGTCATTATGATACTCACATGGCCACTGACTTATCACTTATTATATTTAGTTTGTTACACCTACCTACAGAGCTGGAAAAGATATAGCACCAGTCGATTAGTGTAGTCGATTATTCAGTGTTTAACTTAGAAGGCCACTTTCCTTTATGTTGTATCTTATCTATACTTTGTGTACATTGTATATTGTGCAGAAGAAGAAGAAGAAACCAGCAAGAAAACGTTTTGGCCTCCATCTCTCTTCTTGTGTTCTTGAGTGAGCTTCCTCTTGTGTATATAGTGTGTTTTTGGCGCAACAGCTCAAGCACATCCCCCCATCACGCGATTCTTGAAAATAACACCAGAAACTCTAAAACTAGGAGGCCAAGGCGCAGTTATAGAAATCAATGCATGATCAAGCCAAGATGGGTCCCTAATGCCGTCTTGCATGCGCAAGGCTACTATGAGGGAAATTCCTAGATATGGATCCCTAAGGCCCGCATGGCCGGAGGCACTACTCGCACGCTGTCCTCAATTTTGATCACACCAAGCCCCATAAAACCTCAAAGCTAGAAGCTGCAACACTTTTAAGACCCATATCCATCAAGCTCATCTGCACATATGCCCAAGAAAGTTGAACAAGCCTATCCTCCCAAACGACAAACACTGTCATATGAATCAACACCTGATAGAGCCGCTCAGACTTCCCTAATCCATACCGAAGGCAGTAGTCCATCAGACGTCATTGCTACTACCCCAGCCCTAATTCAAGAGGTCCAACCACAATCTCAAGAACACCCACAACCGCAACTATTTGTTATCAAAGGCTCTAGTTCTATCAAACCCCAAACGCCAAACAGGCCTTCGACCCCCTTATGACCGGAAATCATTCTTAACACTAGCTGCCAATCTGGCTGAGGACACAGAGGAGGATGTGGTTGATTGCATTAGATGACTCGATGCCACTTTCATGTCGTTAGCTCTGAGCTATGATTGCTTGGATTTAGGCCTACTACAAGAACCCTTTGCAAATGAAGTTCGAACGATGCCTTGTTCTTGTAAGACGTTTGAATTTGCATTCGCAAAAGCCTCTAACTCCGCTGCTGAATTGCTCACCAATGAGATATCCAAAGAGTAGTCCATCAAACAGTGCCTCATCATGTCCCATGATAAACAAATCACTTCTGCCATTACTACTGACCAAGAAATCACAAAATTATCAAAACTTGCTGATACTAAATCCCCATTCTTAAGGCACTAGTACACTCTTCAATTGCAATGGAAAGTTGAAGGATGCCAAATAATGACCAACGTTGAGTAGTGCCGAACAATCAAAACAACGGAGTATGACCCCACTTACGTTGAGCCAACCTCGTATAGAGTGTTAGCCACTCTTCGTGGCCGACCCATGGAAGAGCACATCAAAGGACACCCCTACCTCGATTGCCTACTGATTGAGGAAGAGTTACATATTTCTATCCGTGTCGATTCCGGTGACTTCCTAACAAATGTTCTCACATACATCGCACATGTAGGCATTCGACCCTTTGATCTAGACCGCGAAGCTCAGTTAGAGTAAAATCCCAATTTCTATACTTGGCTCCTATGCATGTAAATCCTATACCACATTGCAGAATGCCCTTGACCTCCTAACTTTCAATCCTAGGAAGGATTCTTCTCAAGCTGGAAGAGGAGGGGGATAAGGTGAATCAAACCAAAACCAAGGAAAATCAAGCAAATGCATAAACACGTAAAAAATAAGTGAGGTAGGGAAAATGGCACGAGAACTTTGAAATAAAGGGAAAAAAAGTCAGATCTGAAGGGAAGAATCTAAATTGAATTTTAATGCTTTCATTCAATAAACACATGGAGTCTTTCTTTTCCAGCAAATTATTATTTTGAAAGCACTAATGAAAACTTGGGTTCATTACAGGAATGAAAGATGTCACAGCAAGACCGTGCCCACCAACTCCCGTTCACAGAGGAGGAAAGGACGCAATATCACATCACCCTAGAAAACCACGCCTACAACCTGCTCAAATTTTGAACCATCCATAACATAGAGGGTGTGGTGGCCAAGGAGGAAATAGCCAAGAGAGTTGTCGAGCAGTGCAATCTCATAAAGTACCTTAAGAAGTTTGCACAACAGCCTAACCACATGAAGTGTGTGGAGTTTCTCAGGACGTATAACCCAGACTAGGAGTGCGGCATCGTGACTGTGGGAAGGGGAGAAAAGGCCAAGCAGGTGTAGGTACACTTAAACCTAGCCTTGGTGGAGAAGGCGATGGGGTTGGAGCCGAAGGTAGAGAAAATGCATAAGAGAGATTTTTATGCCATACTTAAGATGAAGAGGGAAGAAGTGCTGACCAATGACGGCATCAGCATCCAGGACATTCTTGATGCGGAAGCCCATCTACAAGCAAAGCTAGTGCATGCGCTCTTCTCTAGCCCCAGCGCTACAACTCCTTGATGCATCGAATCAGTGTGCCTATGCTAGAGAATATGGCAGCTCGCACCTTGGACGAAGTCGACTAGAATGGCTATGCACGTAAGACCATTGACCAAGCGGCAAAAGCATTAGCTTTGGACAGTAAACTAGCAGGTGGGGATTCCCCAGCGTCCAAGACCACAGAAAGAAAAAATGCCTCGTCCAAAGTCTCATTCATTGGCTACGGAAGCATTTTGACTGCCCTCATTCAAGAGGTGGTAAAATAGGCTTAGGATGCAAAGGAAGGAGAAGGAGAAACACCTAAGAGATCGCCCCTCATTAGGACAAAGAGGTATCCATTGATAGAACTGAGAGTGAAGAAGAAGGGGAAGAACAAAAGGAACATATGAGCAAGAAGACAGCAAAGAAACCTATTAAAAAGACGACACAAAAGAAGAAGTAGGATGAAGGCCGGAAAAAAGAGAAAGAGGATTTAGAGAGGGCAAAGAGGGAATCCCTCAAGGAGACCGAAGAGAGGGAGAAGAAGAAAAAACATGAAGCAAATAGATTGGAAGAAGAGTCTAGGAAAACAAAGAAAGAGAGGGAGCGAAGAGCTACTGAAGAAGAGGAGGAGCTAAGAAGGAAGGAGGAGGAAGACTTGGCCAAAGCTACATGCCGGTCAATCGAACAGCAAAACTGGGCAGATGACCTAGGGGCTATGAGCCCATCTAGAGAGGAGGGGCCCAGTTCCAGCATTCAGGTGCTAGAAATCGTATCGTTGGCCATCATTTAGGGCAAAGGAAAGGCTCCCATCCATCCTATTTCGACCCTCCTGGTGCCTCCCACCGAAGCAACAACCCTCACCCCGAGCATCCCCACTAGCGCAGATGTCTCAAACTTCGTGGCGTGGATGCAGTACTTTATTAACCCAAGGGAAGAGCACCGAGGCCACAACAACAAGGCAGAAAAGGCCAGCCATGGATGCCGAGTCAAGGCAGGATCCGAAGCACTAGAAAGTGGAGGCCTCGACCACTCCCATCCACACAACAATGACGCTACTAGCTAATTACGACGAGTACATCGTCGAGGTGCTCTCTCAATTAGAGAAGGCTAAGGAGGAAAGGAAGATAGATATGGCTGAGTTGGTGGTAGAAAAAGATTTGGTGGCTGCATTTGAGCTCGAAAAGACCCGAGTAATAGCCATGCATAGCAAAAGGAGATCTCTGATCTCAAACAGGAGTTGAAGGCTAAGGATGATAGGGAAGAGGACTGGAGACAGCTGGAGGATGAAACACAGGAACTCGTAAAGATGCAAAGAGAATACAAGCTCTTGATTGTGCAACATGAAGAGTTGACTACAAAAACCTCTGATCGAAAAGGTTATGGTTGAGTTTACCACCACGGACGAGAAAAGAAAGCAGGAGTTAGAGCAGCAATAGAAAGATATCGAAACAAGTTGGACCAAGGAAAGAAAGAACATGAAACCATGAGCAAAGAACTAAAGGACCGAGAGCAAAAACTTGTGTCCCTGGTCCAGAGGTAGGGTGAGAGCATGGAAGAGATGAAGAAGATAGATGAGGAATGGGCATGGAAAAATGAAAGAAGCGTGAAGACACTGGCACAGTGCCTGGCTCAGGTAGAGAAGGAGAAGATCCTTGTAGAGAGCAAAGCAGAAGCCACCCAGGTAGCCTTTAATACCCAGCAAAAGGCCTTCCTAGATACACTGATGGACACCACCTGCCCAGAAGAAGGAGAGTCATTGGAGGTGGTTAAGAAGAAACTCAGTATCGCATGCAGAGATCTGCATGCAGGGCTATAGATGCCACCCCAATCTGCAGAGGTTAAGCTGAGCCTAGATGATCAATGAAAGTACCTATTACTGGCCAGCCTAACCCCCCACGAAATTGATGCGATAGGGTTTGAAGAGGAAACACAACAAGGAGATCGGCAGGGGGATGAATCTGAACTTCAATTTGATATGGGAAGGTTTAGAGAAGAGGTGATCTCACAGCCCCCCTTGCCGCATTCCCAAGAGCAACAACCGGTTGACACATTTGCGAAAAGGCAAGCCATGCTCAGGGAAAGAAGGAAAATTTTAATAAAAGAAACCAGAAAGCAGCTAAGGGCCAAGCCAGTCGTGCAGCCCTCCGTGCCCCTCCCACCATGCCCCGATGATATTTCCGCAGGATTCCACGCAGAACTGGTAGTTTGGGAGTGACATGAAAGAGAAAAAGAGCCATTCACTTTTAGCTTTCTCATGCCCAATAGGTTGTGGAGGCTCTTACCACTCACGGTGGAGGAGGTGATTGGGATTGGTAGTAGCTGACTAGGATAGAAGTGGCTGGAAGAAAGAAAAAAGAACCCCACTCTTTGGGGAACTGAAGAAGTTGAATTCTGGTAAAATAAAGTGTTTAAAGTGCCACATTCCGTGTAAGGTTATAACTGCCAGCCCCTATGGAGGAGGCGGATATGCAACATCAACATGCTCGCCTGGATGGCTTTTTGCAACACCCTGCCCTACGAGAGGAACAACCCCACGTTTATGGCATACCCTCGTAGGGTAGGAGTGGATTTTGATGCCACCCTCCATGGGTGATATGATTTTTCCATTATCTACAACTCTAATGTCATATCTTTTAAACACACCCTCATCTTCAACTTGGAAAGCTTAGATGACTCCATGACTCGCTTCCTCACCAACTTCTTCTCTTGCCCTGATCCAGCTTTCATAACTACATGTAATTATCTTCGGCTTCTTAAATTATTACTTAAGCAAGACCCGGCTCCGCAAGAACGTGGCCTGCCTCCCCTCTTCTTTGATCCTAATGCCATTAATAGTTGTGTCATGGCGCGCCTGATCATGAGGGCTAGCCTCCTCCCTTCTTTTTGCCTAGCTCTCCTAAAAGACATGAAAGACATCCAGTTCACCAGATGTAATCATCCCTTCCTCTCCACCACTTCACTGCACGTTGCATGAATCTTAAAGGATACATGCAAAGCTGGCAATTTTTGAGCAAATCCATCCAACCCCCTTCTCCACCTAATTCAAACGATGAGAATTAGGCACTGGCTGTCATCCTACTAGTGTAATACTTTTTTTAAAAAAACGATGACGAAGAAAAAGAAGAAAAATAAAAGCATGAAAGGAAAAGCAAGAGGAACATCACACAAGGACATGGAAAAAATGACTCACTTGAAGAAGCACTTAGCACTACATAAAACACGATCACTACACTTAGAGATCCTCAAGTTAGGTGTGCCCGGTGGCTTCCATCGGCGGCTCTGCTCCTAACCCCCTAGCCCTTTTGATCCCCCACTTCATGTAAAATATTACACGGCGTAGCGAACAGAATCTGAGAAAGAGATAGAGAGTACACAACAGATAAGAGGAGAATCAGTAAATTCTTTAACTCCAAACAACTGATACAAAGATGGCTCTATCCACCCGTGTGCTTCCACTGTGTGAAGCTTAGATGGCGATCTAGACAGAAAATAGGTGAAGAGTTTAAGGCTAGCTGGAACAACAACTCTGACTGGGTGAAAGATGAGTGTATGATGGCTGCGAAGGGGTTTAGCTTTTATAGCCCGCGAAGGTCGTTAGGTCGGCCTGCTGACCAACCTACCATATGAGCCTCCACTAGTCGGCCAGGGAATATTCCAGGGGCCCCTTTTAACTCCCTTACACCACAACTCGATGCAATGCGCCTCGAGTTGCTACCAGCTTAACCACTCCGTCTAACCCAAAGATTAGACCCTCAACAGTCACCTTTTTGCCATCCGGTCACATAGACCTCATCTGATATACAAGTCAGGACTCAACCAATGTCCGGGCTCACACTTGGCTTCTCCTCATAATGGGGGCCTTACAACTTTGAGCACCATGGATCATTGGTAGCACCTAATGAGGGTGGGGCATTGATCATATCTAACACCCCCCCTCAATGTCCACCCATAGGTGAACTATCTCCTCGGCCCAATGCCGAGTCTCTGAAGATGAACTTGAAGCAGATCCTTCGTAAGTGCTTTGGTGAAGATATCTACTCCATTCTCCTCTGTTGGACAGTAGACCAATTCCACTATCCCATCCTCCATAAAATCACGCACATAGTGATACTGGATCTCTATATGTTTGGTGCGTGCATGAAACATTGGATTTTTGGCAATGGCGATGCAACTCTGATTGTCACATCTCAGCACAGTTGGTTCTTCATCCTGCACTCCCATATGCCATAGAATCCTTCTCAACCATACGGCCTCACATGCAACAAAACAAGCTGCCTTGTACTCTGCTTCGGCAGAAGACAATGCCACTGTTGGTTGCTTCTTACTAATCCAAGAGAAAATTCCTGAACCCAAAGAGAAACAATAACCAGAAACTGACTTCCTGGAATCAATGTCTCCTGCCCAATCTGAGTCACAGTTCCCCACAAGAGAAGTTCCGAAACTGTATGTGATACCATAGTCAAGAGTTTTCTTCAAGTATCTGAGCACCCACATCACAGCCTTCCAATGACTCTCATGAGGTTTGTTTGAGAACCTGCTCAAAACACCAACAGCAAAACTGATATCTGGTCTGGTGTTACACAAGTAGATCAGACTGCCGACCAACCTCCTATACCTCCCAATGTCTGCTAATGCTGATGTATCCTCGACGGATAACTTTGCATTCACCTCCATAGGTGTAGCTATCTCCTTGCACTCGGTCATGCCAAATGCCTTCAAGATCTCCCATGCATACTTCTTCTGAGAGATGAAGATCTTTCCTGGCTCTTGCCAGACTTCAATCCCCAAACAATAGTGTAGCAAGCCCAAGTCTGTCATTTCAAACTCAGAACTCAAAGCCTTTCGAGTTTGGTTGATCATATCTTCATAGTCACCTGTAATAAGAAGGTCGTCCACATATAGGACAATCACTACAGACTTTTTACCATCCTTGTAAACATACAAGTTAGCATCTGAGGCACATCTTTTGAAGTTTAGGTTTAAAAAGAACCTATCTATCCGCTGGTACCATGCTCTGGGGGCTTGTTTCAGCCCATACAATGCCTTCTTCAGTTTACACACTTTGTTCTCAGAATGGGGGGCCTCAAACCCTGGTGGCTGAGCCATGTACACCTCCTCCTTGAGGTCACCATTTAAGAACGCTGACTTAACATCCATTTGGTACACTGGCCACTTCTTGTGGGCAGCCACTGCAAGTACTGTGCGAATAGTGGTCATTCTGGCAGTTGGGGCAAATGACTCTTGAAAATCAAACCCTTCAACTTGTGAAAATCCTTGGGCAACTAGTCTAGCTTTGTACTTTTCTAAGGTACCATCAGCCTTGTACTTTACCTTCCAGATCCACTTGGTGCCAATAACCTTCCGCTTTGCTGGTCGATCCACTAGCTCGCAAGTGTCATTCTTCATTATGCTGTCATACTCCGCCTGCATAGCATCCTTCAATGATGGATCTGCAAGTGCTTCTTCTAAGTCAGTTGGCTCCTTTACTTCTCTCATAATCTCAACCATCAAGGCCATATTGACTATGTGAGCAGAAGCCCTCCTTTGCTCCTCTATTCTCTGAGACCTCCTTGGTCCGTCTGCCTTCTCCTCAACAGATGCAGGCATAGGATTATTGTGGTCATAGAGCTGCTTCACCCAGCGCGGCAATGGCTTTTCCGGTGGGGTGATGTCAGGTTGGTGAACTTTTTCCTCATCATCTGAAGATGATGCTTCCTCCTCCTTAAGGATAGGGATAGCTCTCGAGACAGGTTCATAATGGACTACTTCTTCGCTTGATGATAAAGTGGAACAACTTGCCTTCTCCTCCTCCACTATATGCGGCTCCTCCTTGAACACCACATCACGACTCGCGATGATCTTCTTTGCCTCTTGGTCATATAACTTGTAAGCCTTCTGCTCATCACTATAACCCAAGAAGATACATTTTCTGCTTTTTGGTTGTAACTTGTTTCTCTTCTCATCTAGAACATGTGCATAACATTCACATCCAAAAATTCTGAAATGTGAAACAGATGGTTTCTTACCAGTGTAAGCCTCATGAGGTGTTTTTCCCTTAAGAGCCTTTGTATAGCTCCGATTTAGAATGTAGACTGCAGTATTAATAGCTTCAGCCCAAAAATGGTTAGGCAATCCCTTGCCCTTTAGCATGCATCTTGCCATCTCCACAATGGTGCGATTCCTGTGTTCCACAACACCGTTCTGCTGAGGTGTGTGAGGCGTCGTCAATTGACGCTTGATCCCTTTGCTCTTGCAAAAGCCTTCAAACTCCTTTGAGTTGAACTCACTACCACCATCTGTTCTAAATTTCTTCACACTTTTCCCTGTTTCATTCTTAACAAGTATTAGCCATTCTTTAAACTTACCAAAAGCTTGAGCCTTATCACGAAGGAAGTACACCCACATCTTCCTACTGTAGTCGTCGACAATCAACATAAAATAAGAAGATCCCCCCAAGGTCTGTGTAGGCATCTTACCACACAAGTCAGCATGCACCAACTCTAGAGGAGCCTGTGCTCTATTCTTGCTTTCTTGTGGAAATGCCTTTCTCTGTTGCTTGCCCATCATACAAGCTTCACATGGTTCCTTCAATTCAGTTATTGTAGGTAGGTGAGCAACCATACCTTGCTTTTGCGTCTCCTTCAATACTGCAAATCCGATGTGTCCAAACCTTTCATGCCAAAGCTTACTTGTGCCCACTCCAGCGGTGGCTGTAAGAGCACTTAGCTCATACAGGTTGTTCCTTCTCTCTCCTTTGCCAACAATTGTGCCAGCACTATCAATAATTTCTGCACCTGTCTTCTTGAACCTCACTTCATGACCAAGATCAGTTATGGCAGCAACTGATAAGAGATTTCTCCTGATTTCCGGAACATACAACACATTTGAAAGCTTTTTGACTTCACCATTTGCAGCAACAAAAGAAATAGTACCTCTGCCCGCAGCAGGGCATTTAGCATCATTTCCAACCGTCACAGTGATGGATTCTTGTAGAGGCTGCATAGAACTGTATAGACCTTTCTTGTTGGTCATGTGACGGGAGGCCCCATTATCCAACACCCATGAGTCAGTGGTAGATTCTTCTTGCGCCGAGGAGCACACTTCCTCAATGGTCGCCATGAATAATTCCAACTCTGCTTCAGCTGTATTGGCTGTCTCTTTCCCTTTACTTTTAAGGGTACCATTCTTTTCATCTGCCTTCTTGACACGACAATCTGCAATTGCATGTCCTTTCTTCTTACAGTAGAAGCACTCTCCTTGAAACTTCTTCTTGCCACCCTTCTTCTTTTTGTCACCATCATTTTTGGTGGAGGAAACACCTTTGCCTTTTGCATTGGCAGAGAATGCAGCATCTCCATTGTTGCTTCCTTCTCGGGCTTTCAGCCTCAACTCCTCCTCCATTAATAATGCACAAAACTCCTCAAAAGTCAAAGCTTGAGGTCTCACCTGAGTATTAAGGGTAGTTACTAGTCCATCAAACTTTTGTGGACAAATCCGAAGACACCTCCGAGCTAGCTCTTCGCTAGTCTTTTGTATCCCAGCGCCAGCCATCTGGTCGCACAGATTCTTAATCCGAGTGATGAATGCTTCAACTGTCTCTCCTTCAGCAAACTTCTCCGCTGCTAGTTGATTCTCCAAGTTTTGAATCCTTGTTTGGTTTCGTGTTTCATACTGACTCCTTAGTACATTCCAAGCCTCTGACGCTTTGGTTGTATGCTGAATCAGAGTCAAAACACTGTCAGAACAGCTTGTAACTAAGGCACACAATGCATCTGCATTCCTTCGTTTCCAAGCTCGTAGAAGATCTGCATTCGGAGGAATCATCACACTAGGATTTGATGGGTCGGGGGTAGGCTGTGGTTCTACGTCAGTCCCCAGCACAGTCTCCAGAAGCTCATAAGAATCAAGGATAGTTGTAATTTTGAACTTCCACAAGGTGTAGTTTGTACCATCTAACTTGCCTTTGCTGAAGGTTGGTGGATGAATCCTCAGTGTTTGAATAGCCGGTACAGCAGCACCACCTCCTGCACCACTTCCTGATGCGCCAGAACTGCTTCCCGGAGTCGACATCGTTTCTTTTTGCTGTTGAAGCCTTTGCCTCTTGCACGCTCTCCAATCTCTAGAGCCCCCTGGGCTCTGATACCATGTAAAATATTACACGGCGCAACGAACAGAATCTGAGAAAGAGATAGAAAGTACACAACAGATAAGATGAGAATCAGTAAATTCTTTAACTCCAAACAACTGATACAAAGATGGCTCTGTCCACCCGTGCGCTTCCACTGTGTGAAGCTTAGATGGCGATCTAGACAAAAAATAGGTGAAGAGTTTAAGGCTAGCTGGAACAACAACTCTAACTGGGTGAAAGATGAGTGTATGATGGCTGCGAAGGGGTTTAGCTTTTATAGCCCGCGAAGGTCGTTAGGTCGGCCTGCTGACCGACCTACCATATGAGCCTCCACTAGTCGGCCAGGGAATATTCCAGGGGCCCCTTTTAACTCCCTTACACCGCAACTCGATGCAATGCGCCTCGAGTTGCTACCAGCTTAACCACTCCGTCTAACCCAAAGATTAGACCCTCAACAGTCACCTTTTTGCCATCCGGTCACATAGACCTCATCTGATATACAAGTCAGGACTCAACCAATGTCCGGGCTCACACTTGGCTTCTCCTCATAATGGGGGCCTTACAACTTTGAGCACCATGGATCATTGGTAGCACCTAATGAGGGTGGGGCATTGATCATATCTAACACTTCATGCTTAGAGCCCATCAAGGGCGGGACATATCTAGGGAGGTAACACTCACCTATCACCCTAAGCTACTTGCACCGCACCTCCCTTTGCATGAATGGGATCCTTAAGTGTGGGAAGTTACCCAGGCTTGCCTGTGGTTAGATCCACTTCCCCATTCCATTAGCATGATCACGATGCACCACACAATAAGGTAGACACTTCCCTTAGGTAGCGCACCGCACCTTCTAATTTCAGGCATTACAAAAGGCGACAAACCACCAACTTCGGAGGCCCCCATCATCCGCTTCGCATCCAATTGGCTTCTCTGACATACATCATTACCAAGCTTTCATAAGCACCCGAGTCTACATGTGTCCCTAACCTCACCCGAACAATCTGCCAACTGCCTACCATTCCCCAACAGTAGCCAGAAGTGCCATGGGACTGGCACCTGTCTCAGAGGGGGGTAATGTTAATCCCAAGTCGAGATGGCGGAGAAAGATGACAAAGAAATGAAAACACAATATTAGTGAATTTGGAAATCTTCCAATTCTTATTTTTTGAATACTAAAAAGGTGGCACCCAGATAACATGCCCAGAAGTTTCTCAAAACCATATGATGTGACCTATCATTGGAAAGCGCTTGAAAAATGGAATCTATTGAGCTATAGAGCGCTCGATTTGGAGTTATAGTGTTCAAGTTATGCCAAATCCAAAGATTTGACCATGTGTCCCAAACTTATTGAAAATTTTCATATTTCCCAATATGGTGTTTGAAGGAGAAAGTGAAAAAAATGTGAAAAATGAGAAAAGATATGCAAGCAACCTCTAAAGCTAAGCTGGGGCAAAAAGCGCAATTTTAAATGAAAGACACCTCAAAAAGCTCTAAAAACTCTTGTAAAAGAGCATCAAGATCCCTCCTATGCCAATTATAAAATATTAGACGGGTGTAGGCTAGAGGCATAAGGCTAGAAGAGAGAAATAGAGAAAGGACCTTGCCACAATGGCCGCTCAAGTAAAAAAGGGATGGGTGTCCATGGGATTTTAGGGCTTGTATATAAAGTTCAAAAAGTGAATGGAAGCTCATTCTTGTGGTGTGTAGCTAACAAGAGTTCTCTTCTTCTTCTCTTCTTCTCTTCTCCTTGCTTGTGTGTGGTCTTGAGAGAGGGAGTGTGAGAGTGTGTGGGAGTGAGGGATTAAGAGGGAAGCTCTTCACCATCTCCTCTTCTCTTCTCTTCTCTTCTCTTCTCTTCTCTTCTCTTCTCTTGCGCGCGCAGCTATGGTGGATGGAGCTTGGAGATGGAGGATGCTTGAGCTAGCATCTAAGATCGTGGAGCTACTGGCATATGCAAGAGAAGAGGCAACTCATTTCGACATCAAGGTAAGCTCACTACACGCGTAGGATCAACGACGTGTCAGCTAGGTTAGAGATAGCCATTAGAGCTTGCTTGAAACGCTTGAAATAATAAGCGGTCGGTGGGTCTTGGCGATTGAGTGTGAGCTCCCTCTACAGATCAACGTCATAAATACAAAATCCAATATTGATAAGATACTCTCCAATCTTTTCAGACCATGCTCTAGGTGCTTGCATCAACCCATAAAGTGCCTTCTTTAACCTGCACACATATGTGGGATGCTCTAAATTCTCATAACCTACTGGCTACTCCATATACACTTCTTCTTGCAATTCACCATGCAAGAAGGCATTCTTAACATCCATTTTCTGCAAAATTTAACCTTTGGCTGTTGCTAAGGCAATCACACATCTAACAGTTGCCATCTTAGCAACTGGACTGAATGTCTCTTCATAATATATGCCATATGTTTGAGCATAGCCTTTTGCAAACAGCCTAGCCTTATACCTACTAATTGAACCATCTACATTATGCTTGACTTTGTAAATCCACTTATAGCCAATAGCATTCTTACCCTTAGGCAAGGGTACCAAATCCTTTATTGGCTTCTAATGCAACCATCTCCTCATCCATTGCTGCATCCCTATCAGCATGACCAACAGCATTTGCAAAACAAGTGGGCTCAACATCCTCAACTAGTTTCACCATATAAGCAAAATGGTGAGCTGCATAACCTTCAAAACCAAATCTTTTAATAAGGTATCTGACCTTGCTAGACCTGCATACCATTGGATCACTCAATGGAACCTTTACATTACTATGAGTGTACACATGGTGTCCTGATTGAAGGAATACCAAGCTCATCATCCAAACTCTCTGAACCACTAGAATCTCGGTCAAATCCCAAATGACTAGTAAATGCATCATTACCATCCATCACTTTCTTCTTTCCTTTATCTTTTCGTGCAACACTTATAGATCCACCTGAAGATGTGGGGCTACCCCTTAGTCTCCTAGACCGAGGGCTCACTGTAGGTGTAGTACGAGATGATGTTTCTGGTCCACTTGCTTTTCTTTTTGCACATAGCTATCATGATCATTATCATCATCTAATACATCACCAGCAGGTGCATACCAACTACTCATCTCATAAAAAATAACATCCTTGCTCACTTTGAACTCACCTATGACAGGGTTATAACAATGATACCCTTTCTGCTCTAAAGAGTATCCAATAAAAATACATTTTTTAGCCTTTGAATTAAGCTTCTTCCTCTGTAGCTCATCTGGCACATGAACATATGCAACACAGCCAAATATATTCAAGTATGATACGTCAAGATTCTTGCCAATAAAGCATTCTTTAGGAGTCATCCCATGAACTACAAATGTGGGGGTTCTATTCATAATATAGACAGCAGTATGCACAACTTCAGACCAAAAATTTTTTGGCATATTCTTTTCAGCCATTAATACCCATGCAACTTCTGTAATATGAATGTTTTTTCTTTCTGCAATCCCATTTTGTTGTGGGGTATACCTGCAAGTAAATTCTCTTCATCCCATGAGTCCTCAAGAAGCCACTAAACTCACTAGAGAGGTACTCTTTCCCTCCATCTGATCTCAAGCACTTCACTTTCAAGCCTATTTCTGTTTCAAAAGTTACCTTGAAAGATTTGAAGTGCTCAAATACATCACTCTTTTCCTTCATGAAATATACCCATAGCTTCCTTGAATAGTCATCAATAAATGTGACAAAGTATTTGCTACCACCAAGAGAGACATTCTGTGTAGGCCTCCAAACATCTGTATGCATTACATCAAGTATTTTTTTACTCACTTCTCTATCATGCGAGAAGGGTTATCTTGCATGCTTACCAAACTAACATCCTTCACAGACTTTATGAAATTTTGCAACTCTAAAGGAAGGAAACCTTGTAACCAATCCTCTAGATTGCATTAATTTCAGCCTTTGCACATTTGCATGTCCAATATGTTTATGCCATATTTCAATGTCTGCAACCACTCCTTTTCCTTTAACATACACAGCAGCATCCATTGCAGGAATTCCAAAATCTAAAGTGAATATGCGGCCAACTCTACTTCCTTTTGCAACCAACCTACACTTATCATTAAATTCTTCTACAAAACAACCTTTTGCATTGAATCAGACCTACAACCCCTGCTCTACTGTTTAGCCAACAGACACTAGATTGTTTGTGATTGATGGCACATGTAATATATTTGTCAAACTCTTTGTTTAGCCATCATGCAAGGACAAGGGAACCTTTTCAATATGTGAAATTGGGTGGTATGAATCACCACTCGTCTGCACATAACTTGGATTTTTGAAGTCTTGCATCTCTCCAAACCATTCAACATGATTGGTCATATGATTAGATGCACATGAATCCACATACCATACATCATCATGTGTCCTCTTTCCTATAATTGCATTTATCATGTGCTGCATAACAGACAGACACTCATTTTTGTCTTCATTTTGTCGTGGAGACTATGCATAATTTTCTTGCTGTAATTTATTACTATGAATATCATCCTTGTTAGCATAACAATGGGCTACAATATGACATGGTTTTTCACAATAATGGCAAACAATAGCAGAATTGTCAAAACCTCCGTTCTGCCATCCACCTCTTCCTCTAGATCCCCTCTTGCCTCTAAAGTTTCCTCAGCCTCCTAAAACCTGCATTTCACCAAATTGCTGATTGAACCTGTTTTGTTGGTTATCGCGAGCACGTCCCATACCACAGTCTCTTAAAGAGGATCTACCATTTCCCCTTCCTAAACTTGAATAAAATGCTTGGACCTATTCACCATTTCTTTTAGACGAGCCACCCTACATATTAATCTCTTTGGTAATCATGAGAGAGACCAACTTATCAAAATCTGAAAATGGCTTCCATATATATATTGAAGTAACAAATGATTTCCATGCCTTCTCATTATTAAGATCACTCAAAGTGGATGAAACCAAATCATCATCATCAAGCATTGCATCAATTGTTGCTAAAGCATCTGCAATGCTCCTCACCTTCAAAACATACTCATTTACAAACATTTTTCCTTTCTTCAAAGTATTCAACTCTTGCTTGAGTTGAATCTTCTGTGCCTTTGTATTTACTGAAAATATGTTTTCAAAAAATTATCCAAGCTGCATGTGAAGTTTCTGCATTCTTGATATGTCCCAACATCGTATTATCAATGATTGCAAATAGCTAGTACATCACCTTTTTGTCTTTTGTGTTCCACTCTTTCTATGCCTTTAATTCATCCACAATCAGAGGGATACCTAGCTCTGACTCCTTTTCTTCACCTGAAACAAACTCATAAAGGTCCTTTCCAATGAGGAGGTTCATCACACAAAACTTCCATGAAGGTTAATTATTCTTGTCGAGCTTCTTAATAATGGGATTTCCACTATTCTCTACCATTATCACAAAAAATGATACAAGAAACATCCTTTCTCACAGCAATATGATATTTTCTCATACACTAAATCTCACAGCAATATGAGATTTTCACTCTACCCTGCTTCCGGTGCCTCCACAAGCACTATCCAAGAGAAAGAGTGGAAGAATGATAGAGCTTCTTACCTGTTGCTTGCTTTCTCAAACCTTGCTTCTTTTTCTTCACTTCAGCCTTCAAAATCAGTCTCTCGTAGTGGTGCAGCTTTGATGTCATGTCAAGAATCACGTGATGGGGAGACTTGCTTGAGCTGCTGCGCCAAACACCCATTGTATGCACAAGAGGAAGCTCACTCAAGAACACAAGAAGAGAGATGGAGGCCAAAACGTTTTCTTGTTGATTTCTTCTTCTTCTTCCACACACTATACAATATACACAAATTATAGATAAGATACAACATAAAGGAAAATGGCCTATTAAGTCAAACAGTGCATAACAGACTACACTAATCGACTGGCACTATATCTTTGCCAATTGTGGGTAGGTGTAACAAACTAAATATAATAAGTGATAAGTCAGTGGCCATGTGAGTATCATAATGACCACCAAAATACTAAGTGTAGACGTGCGGACCCATCTAGCAAGGCGTTCCATCATCAATACACACACGTGTTGAGCTTGCCATCTCAACAAATCAAGGGGCAGCAAGTGATGCAAACCAGAAAGCATTTTCATTCCCTTAAAATAAATATTTCCCAAATGGGCATGACAAAGAGATACATGTGGGATGGAACCCACTAACAAAACATGGTCAATAGAGGACCCATCACCTACAAGAGAATAGAGACTGCCAGCCTTGGCACCTCTAGCAAGCACAAGTCTATACGGGTGATCTTCCAAGCAGAATCCCCAAATGAAACATGAAATCCAACATCATCAAGCTATCCCATAGATATAAGAATGCATGTAAGTGTAGGCACATGACGTACATCATGTAACAAAAAAGTGCTACTAGTAGAGAATTGCAGTCATACATCCCCAATGCCAACAATAGCAAGTGACCTGTCATCACCCAAGTGAACTGAACTAGAGACAGTGTGGTAGGAGTGGAACCACTCATGGCATGGTGTAACATGAAATGAAGCACCAAAATCCAAAAGCTAGTAGTTTGCATACATAGAGTGAACCTCGGTCAACATTATAGCATCACAGGAACTATCTGCTAGTATGTATACCCCATCAGAGTCATTAATATACATGACATTTATTTCCTCGATTTTCACACTAGATTTCGCAGGCTGCAATCAGAGGAATGTTCTTGTACTTTGTCTTTCCCCTTTTCTTTGCGCTTCTCATTGCGCAACTCATGACATTGTGGGCGTATATGACCCTTCTTACCTCAATGATAACATGTCACATTAGCATTTCTCCCACGAGACTTGCTGCATGACTTACCATGCAACTTAGACCTAGACTTTTGCAAGTCTATGCCACGTCCATATCCACGGACATTCTTTCTAGTATCATCTCTGTCTCTAACAGTCAAAGCATGTGACACATGAGAGGCATCCAAGTTCTTACGGTTGATCTCTTCCTGCCAAAGAACACTCTCTACATCAGGCAAGTTCAAAACAGTGGCAGGAGCACATATGGTAGTGTAGAATACATCCCATGACTCACTCAAAGTCCCAAGAAAAAACAATGGAGAAACCTCATCATTGAAGGTAATGTCTTGTGAAGTCAAGTTCTTGAGAATAGCATGGAACTAACTCAAATGAGCAGACATCGTCATATTCTCCTTCATGCGTAGGTCCATAAGTTGCTTTAGCCAATACATCTAACTTGTTGGACTTTTCTTGTCATAGAGGTTTTTGATCTTATCCCAAAGCTTCCAAGCACTCTGTACATCCTCAACCACATTGTAATGCACCTGTTCAGTGAGAGACAAGATAAGAGTGGACTTTCATAACTCATCAAGCTCATCCCATTCATCATCAATCATGGTTTCAGGTTGCTCGTCATCCATCCTTAGAGGCTTAATCTACGATTTCTGCACCAAACTTGGCTCTTCCAATATGTATAATTCATACCATCAAGCTTAATGATGTTGAAGAAAGCACTATCAATGGAAGAAGATGCCATACTATAGTTCAAACTGGTGCAGATAGTTCAAGACTGCTTGCTGTTTTCTATTGTAAACAACCAAAATACCACCAAAACCAAGGCAAAATTACCACAAACTGATAGCTAATGATGTTGCCCACCAAGTACCATCAAAAGTACATAAAATCAGGATGATTTAGCATGAAAATTCCATGTCAGTTCATGCATAACTGCTTGCTATAATAAATTATAACCAAGTACAATGAGAGCAAATTGTAGGCAAAATGAATGCACCAAGTCAACCACTGACTATCAAAGCATAACTGGCATCAAGCAGGCATAAATAAGTAAGTGAAAGTCATAGGGATGTTGAGCAAACACTTACACATGTCAAATGAATGTGTCAGTAAGCTGACATACCCCCTATGTTATAAGGCAAAGTGTACACAACACTGGCAAGACCTGACACAAATAGGTGTATGCTTAGGAAGTGCAAAGCCCAAATCAGCCCAAGAACATCTATGAGGACCACGGCATATCAACCATGCAACATCCAAGTGAATATCCCAGTCTCAAGTATTTGAATGCTCGAGTAGCATAAATCGCCTATCTGTCAAGTGTATCAAGATGCTTCCACTGGCACAAAAGCCGTAAATATCAAGCAAAGAAGCTCAACAAGGGCATATGATAGAATCAGTTCCAGAAGATCCAAGAGCAAGCATCAATAAGACCTCATAAGCATATAGGCCATGTAGCATCGGTACATAGCATCCATAGACATTAAGTACATCCAAACTGCAACTTTGGCAAGCCGATAAATAGCCAAAGTAAGCTCCGCACAAAGCCAAAGCAAGGCTCAGTAGCGTCCAACTCCAGACAACGTAACCGGCATGTAGTAGTGGCATAGGCCAAGCATGTCAAGACCGGTCAGACATAGGTAAAGTACATGCCATAAGTACATCAAAAATGGAGATCCAAACAAAGTGAGATCAATCTCAACCAATGATCTAAAGCAATATCAAGCTCAAAGTCGATCCTCGATGATCAATACATCAAGGTACATCTCCAAAGCATGTCCCAATTCTGAGAGGCATGGACAAACATGAAGCAATAGGCTTCAGCCCACTGTTGTAGAACAGTGATTTATTGCTTAGAACTAAGTATTTGCAACCCTTATATTAGGCCAAAGACATGGCAAAGCACTAGCATTACATCCACCAATCAAAGAGCATTAATGGCCTAGTATATAGGCATCAAGTGAAGTGTAGATGATCTCCAATCTTCATGTAAAGGTCTGTGACAAACATAAACAACAGGTCTGCTATATACACAGTCAAAACTGGAGCTGAATATTAGTGCCCCAAAGCCTGTACAAGGCTCAAAGCATGATAGGGATCAATCCAAGTAGTGCCACAATGCCCAAGAGTCCAAGCATGATCATTAGCAAGAGCAGAGGAGCTATCTAGGGGTTGCACGAAATAGGTGCAAATCATGTTGATTTGTCGATGGATTCTGCTGCTGCTGCTAAGGATATACTAGGTGAAAGAGGGCTCAACCTTGAGCCAATGAAGGCCTAGTTCATTGGCTCAACCTTGAGCCAATGAAGGCCTAGTTCAAGCCTAAGGTAGCCTAGAAAGGCTTCAGGCACAATATGTTAGAAACAAACTTCAATGGTGGGAGCTATGGCTTCCCCTGATCTTGCAAATCCTACCATATCCGTGAACATCAATGAATACCTTTGTTGGAATTCCCTGATGATGCCCAAGGGGGCTGGGAAGGTGCTTAGGAAGCCGGGGAGTGATGGGAGCTCGAGAAAGTTGGCTATGGCTACCAGGAAGGAGACCCAATGAGTGTAGGTAATCAATAGGAACCTGAAGATGCCATGAACCAAGCTCGAGTAGTCATGAATCCTTGCGCTAATACCAATTGAAAGGAGAGAAGGATTGAAGCTTTCTTGGAAGAGCTATGGCAGGAGAGCAAGACCAAGAAAGATAGAGAGACCAAATGGGAACTCCAACAATCAAAATGTGTGACCGAGCCTTTCTTTATTCAAACTATCACTAAAAGAATAAAGAATAAAGTGACAATGAAGGGCGCCCACCACCTACAGTGTGCAATGGCAAGTACTATTAGTGTAGCAATACACAGGCGGCTAGGTGGAGGCACCTTTACCCCCAACACATGCTCTACTACTGGACCCTCTTAATTTTCAAAACCGCGAGTCTTATATGCCGTGCATCAGAGAAAAAATCCGAGTTTAGTGTATTACCAACCCTTAATACCCCCCTTTCCCCCATCGCTTCAGATTGTGCATTCGTCTCGGTGGTAGGTTTAAAGAGCATTTTTAATGTATTTTCATTTTATAAAAGCAATAAATACTAACTTTAACATAAATATAGGGCTGAACTAAAGCTAAACCTTATGATGTAGTCTTATCATACATTCACAAATACGAATGTGATTTTTTGGATGTAAAAAATCTAATTTTCTCTATTTTTCTATTTATTTAGTGATTTAAATTGATTTATCTTACGGAGAATTATTTTTCTACTATTACATTCCATCCTATACGAACACTATATGCACAACAAAATCCCAAAACTACATGATTTTCCTTAAAATCGTAATGTTGCGGGTTCTGCATGTTCATAAAGAAATTATTAAATGACTAATTTTTCTTGATTCCTTTAACATTTCTGATCAGTCATAGCATTGACAACAAAATGCAACCATTTTCAACCAAAATTATCATAAAACAATAAAATCTACCACTTACTCATAAAACCGCACCTTATAACGTATGTATCTCATGATTGGAGGCCTGTTGATGCTTTTCAACAGCTGCTAGCAATCCTTCCAACCTCGATCTATGCTCATTTGTGCTCTAGCATCATCCCACGATCAAAATCTCTCATCTCAGCCCACCCCTTCTCTTATAGAATCCATTGTGGAAACACACAACAAGAGGAGAGAGAAATATTGAAAATCAGCATTTTGATTCCTTGCATGATAATTTGTGTGTCCACGGTCAAATTGAAACCCTTGATGAGTAGATCAGAGATGTGCCATAATTCCTTAATTATTCCTAGCCTTAAAGAGGCACAAATTTAATAAATTTTGGGCTTAGAAAAATTTGCACCCCATCCTTGCCTTGATTTAGTTTTTTGAGTTTGAGCATTTGAATTAAGGCTTAAGGTTTAAAACTTAAAATATTTAGTTCAAGTTTTAAGGTTTCACATTGCATCAAGTGGTTTTTTTTTTTAAACAATGGAGGCCCAGACGAACTCCCATTCACGAACAGGCTAGACACCCAACTTCATGGCATTGAAATATATCAAGTTGGCCTCACTCATACACTTTTTGGCTCTTGAATCACATAGCTATTTTATAATGCGAAACCTTGCGGGGATTAAATGGGGGGAGGGGGGGGCAAACGGACTCCAATTGGCGAAGTGAGACTTGTATTGTGTTCCGTTTCATTTTCCATGCAAAATTGGTCTTTTTTGTCTGCAACCGTTTCATTTTCCATGCAAAATTGGTCTTTTACGTCTTGTGCGTCACTTTTTCACTTCAAAAATGGGCTCTAAAAATCCACTCTCAGTTACCTAAAGGTGCCTCTTGATATTATATGTTGCCTATATTCTTAAATGCAAGATTATATGCTAACTACCTATTGCCTTCACATTATGATCCTTTTTCTAATAAACTCTAAAAACCTCTAACTTACTATGGAATGTCAGGTTTTTTGAAACCTTGTACTCAGCTTTGGTTGATGCTTATGGATTTGGATAGCTAATGGAACTCAAACTTTTGACATCCTACGAGTTCAAAGGATGTTTGTCCTTTATATTTCCTAAAGCATGTAACACTTCTTGTCAAGTTTTGGATGCTTGTATAGGTAAATAAAGAGCACATCATAGGGGCCTCTTATATTCCTTATTATCATTTACTTTCATGCCATTGGACAGATGTACTTAAGTGCACCATCTCGATGCACATCATGACATGGATCCCATTGGAGCTATACCCAATAACCCTAGTTGTTGTTAAAATCACGGATCTAGAGCATGGCAGCTATGGAGGTTGGAAGATGAAGACCAGATTCATAGTGACATGGACAATGAATAGACCAACTGTTACACAAGTGAATTAGGTTCCAATATGGAAGCTTGGACTCATAAACATAATCTTGTGTAAGAGACTGATAATAACAATGATACTAACTAAAAATACAAAGCATCATGATAGTGCATTACTCACCTTGAAAGTGATAGTCAAGTACAATGCTTTATAGTAGTTGGGTTGTTCCATTCTCCTCATTGTGCATATAGGATTCAACAGATCTCTTCCTAGAGCATACATCATTTGTCATTTCTCAACACCCCCCCTCAAATGATGAGTTTCTACACTTGCTAGCTTTTCCCCCTCCTACATGATAACATGGCTTAGGAGACTAGCTCATAGACAGCTTAGTCAAGTTAAAGCTTGAAACTTTATATATTTGGTAAGGGTTTTCTTTTACAAAGTAAATCCACTAAGGGAAACAAAAAATCTACTATGGGAAAGATAATTTCTTCAAAACAATATGTCAAAGATGTTGTTGATGGCAGAAGCTTCTTCTTCTTCTTCTTCTCTTTCATTCATGAACTGATTCTGGTAGTTACCATTCTGCATCTATTGTGCTCTTTTACGGTGGAAACATTTACTGGCTATATGGCCACTCTTACCACAATAATAACATGTCATCCGATCTTTGTTGTCGGTATTGAATCCTTGATCTCTTCCTTTGGATCCAACAGCTCCTTTAGTGTATGAGAAATTTTCCCTAGATGATGGGACACCATCTTTTGCATTCTTGTTCTTATGTTTATTCTCTTCATCAAGAAGAGAGTGCTTAATATCTTTAAGTGAGAGACTTGGAACATTACTTAGGGTGGACACAAGATTCTCATATGGATCCTTATTTACACTTGCAAGCAGTACGGCTATTGCTTCATCTTCATCAATATTCTTCTTGAGAGTTGCAAGTTGGGTTTTTAGGCTCTTGAACTTGTTAATGTGTATGGTCATGGAAGCACTCTCTTTTATATCTAGTTTATAAAATTGCACGAGTAATTTTACCTTTTAATTCTTTGCTTGGGTACCAAAAATCCTGTCAAGTTCCTCCCAAGCAATTCTAGTATCTTTGATGCTAGAGATATGATGTAGCACATCATCACTTAGTCCCAAGGAAATGATATCTAGAGCCTTATTTTTCATCTTTTTCCACTCCTTTGTCTTGAGCTGCTCTTCTTCAAATGAACATGTCTTCATCTTCTTCCTTCTTGCTATCTGCATTATCCTCATACAGGTCCCACAAGTCCTTTCATATAAGGTGGTACATGGTCTTCTCCTTCTAGGCATGAAAGCCTTCTCCATTGAACTTGACTATTTGCTCAAGTTTAGACATTTTCAAGGAGGTCTTACCACGAGTGTACTCGGGCAGTGTCTATCCTTTTACAATGAGATTCAAGCTTACAAGAGATTTAATGAGTTGGGCATTCCACATTAAAAATCTTCATGTTTGTCATTGCAAGAATTGAAGTAAAACCAACAAATGAATTATTCTTGGATGTGCCAAGAAACACTAGGTTAGTATCAAGAGATACTAGCTTGATTTCAGGCTTGATGTTGCTTGATTTCAAGTGGTCTTCTTGATCTTCAGGTTCGCTGCTTGAATTCGGGTGAGTTGCTCTAGATCTTCTTCTTGAAGTTGCACTTGCTGGAATTACCTCCTTTGCTCATGTGATAGCCATATCAGTGCCAATAAGAGAAACATTACTCAATTGCACTTGAAGTCTAGCCCATGAAAAAAGTATTGGAGTTGAGAAACAACTGGAATGGGAATATAGGTTTGCAACTTATGAAATACTTCAATTTCTTGGCATAGCCTTGAACATTCTCGTGAGGTTCTTGAAATGTTGCATTGACAATACATAGCTAGTATTAATATTCACTTTGAGGGGGCCACAAAGAATAAATCAATCGTAGTTATGGTTCCAGCCTCTAGCTTGTGATACCATATTGGAGCTTGTCCTTTCAGAGTCATAATAAAGAACATTATCAAGTGTCTTTCTGATGCCAGGAGGCATATTCCATGGTGGATTCCGTGAGGTTTTGCGCGTGAGGTTTTGCAGTGGATTCTGTAAAATTTTATTTATTGTCAGGGCTCATACACAAGGTGGATTCCTTGTGCAAAAAGTCAATCGAGACGCTTGTCCTTTTCGGGCGTCTAGTTAATTTAATGTGCAAGTTGGTGATTCCATAGTGGGTGATTCCACAAAATACATATTTAAATTAATAGACATTTATGAGTTTAGAGGGCGCACTCGTAATAAAGTAAGGTTAGGATTGAGTTTTAACCAATTTATTTATTTTGTAGCTGAAGACTGCTAGATATTCACTTTTGTCAGTTTAATTTTATTATTTTCTAACAATTGTGAATGCTTCAATTGATGTGTAGAATAAGCAGCGGTGGCATTGGGAAGCATTGGTGGGTGATAGTGTGTATTCAAGTTATTTAAAAATTATTATTATTTTTGATGGACGCGCATCTTAGGCATAGCGCAAATATTTATTTTGACGCGTTTATTTATAGAAGCGCTTGATATTTATTTATTATTTTGTATGCGCATGGGCGCACGATTTAAATATTTGTATTAGACACTGTATTTGGGCACCATCCGACTCTTCGGACACCGAATATCTTTAATTTTTTAGTGGGACAAAAGTAAATACAAAAGCTAAAGCGTACTAATTGTAAGCTGGGCTATTTTTTTAGCTTGGAGATCAATAATATATCAAATACATGCTTTGTGGAGCGCTCACACAAGGCATGGAGGGAGATTGTACCCAATTAGTCTTTTGATTCATGTCATGCAAGCCTTCTCTTTGTTTTTTGTGCAAATGTAGAGTTCTTTTGTTCTTGGGGACCTTTTGGCACTCACTACATACACATAGAGCATCCAATCTGTGCACCAGTGGTATCAGAGTGAAGCTGAGATCGAGAGCTTCCAATCGCTTACTATGTTGCGCGAAGGCAGAGCTCTTGAAATGATCGGGCTCTATAGTTAGTCTCATGGCAATCCGTCAATACCAGCGTGTTCTTGGCAGTCAAGAACCCCCTGCTACGCACTTGGATCTCGAAGGACTGGTCTCTACAGGCGGAGGACCATGCAGAAAGCTTCTTCAATAAGACGTTTTTTTCTCTCAAAGAAAATAAGCAATTCATCATTAAGTTTGGATTAGCAAGCTTATTAAGCTTTATAAAAAGCTTAAGGCTCAAAATTTTTCCATTTGAGGTGGCAGCATATACTGTACATCACCGAAACTGCTGTTGACATCCTTTTTTCCTAACAATTTACAAAAAATCAATAAGCTTTATAATCCTAAAGCTTCAAAATCCCAAGCTTTCTAAGTTTCAAGTTTCAATTTCAACCCTTTTCCATAGCGGCAGTTCCCACTGGATTAAACACGAACTTGTCTTCAACCCTCTGCAAGCCCCTGTTCACACCTGTGGACTAACAGAGCCAAATTCCAGCAAATAGTTTGCAACACGCAGTCTGACACATGAATATCCTTTTGGAAGATGACCCTGACATCAAATTCTGCATCTGCAAAGAAGAAAAACTACAAAAAGCCATTTAAAAAAAGAAAAGAAAAAGAAATAAGCCTTGTAAACCTGACTTTGAGCTACGCTCATCCCGTTAACAACATTTTGAGTGTGTGAGGTCTTTTGGAATTTTACAGGATGTTCGATCAAACCATGGAAGATTTTATGGTTGAAGGGAACCTACCCGAACCAACAATGGAGCAAAAACTAGATTTGATTATGATGCATCTTCAAGAGGAACGAAGAGCACGCCAAGATGGACCACAATCTTGGTCGATGCAACACTTGAAGCGCAATCTATTCAGAAAGAAACAAAGATAAGAAAAATCAATTTCAAATTTTGTACTTTCAATGGGTCATGTGATGGAAAGATTGTACTTGCTTTTATCAGTCAATTTGATGATTATTTCCATGAAGAACAGTATGCTGAGAAAGACAAAATTAAGTGTGTCACAAATCATCTAGTGGACTGAGCATCCCTATGGTGGACAGTTGTCCGCAAGAGCATTGATTGTCCTACTACTTGGGAGACTTTCCAAAAGAAATTTTTGCAAAATTTCCTTCCACCCCAATTCCATGAAACATCTATCAAACAATGGGATCTTCTGTAATAGAGGGATCATGAGCCTATTTCACAATATATTGAGCGTATTTGGAATGCTTTATTGCAACTACGAATGCTTGAAGATATACCTGAGGTAACCCATAAATGCAAGTTTATGTCTGGCGGCTTACTTGGATATTTTTATGCAGAGGTAAATATGTTCAAGCCAACAACTCTCGAAGATGCAACTTCCTTGGCCCATGACACTGAAGAAAAAATTTGAGGACGAGAGAAACAACCACAACAATTTCAAACTAATGGTAACTTTGGTTCAAAACAATTCAATTCAAATTTTCGAAGATTCAATCAAAATTGTTTCCTTTCATCTTCATTCCGTAAATATTGGACACGACCACATGCTTTACCATCAAACACAAATCCAAACCCTAAGCCATCTCTCCAGCCAAATCCCAACATTTCTAAACTTTCTGCTATTACCAATAATGTATCCAAAGCCAAACCCATAGTTTGTTACAAATGTCATCAACCTAGACATCTAGTGGCGAATTGTCAAAACAAAAAGCCAACTATTCATATCAATTATTTGGGAGCGACAGAAGATGAAGAACATGAAGAAATGCCAGATTTCAGGGAAGAGGATGACGATATTGGTACTAACTTAGATACTTTACCAGGTATGCCAAATTCTCATTCTTTATTAACAATGAAATGTCTTGTGTATGATAAAGAAAATACTGTTTTACGTGATGATGGGAGCATACAAAACTTTATTTCTGTAAAATTAGTCAAAGAATTGAATTTACATACTGTTTCTACATATTATCGCATCAAGGCTGCATTCTTAGGCACTAGATACAATGGAACATAAGAAGTGCATGACCTAAAAATTAAAAATGGTGAATATGTCAAACGTAGAAATTGGTGATTAAGACGTGGCATCATCAGTACAATCCTAATATAGATTATTCCATGCATTCAATGAAGATTCATTCTAATGGGAAACAAATCACATTGCATGGTATGCGCACTTTCGATAATTTTCCATTGCTTAGTCATACTCAGGCTAAACGTGCATTATGAAAAGGTAGCAAATTCTAGTTAATATGGGTGAATGAAATCGAAGCTAAAGAAAATCAGATGCATCCTAGGCACGCACAATTTGTTTCACAATTTTAAGATTGTTTTGGTGCTGACTTACCACCTGGATTACCACCTATACGTCCCGAAGATCACAAGATAAACCTAATTTCTGGATCACAAATACCATATAAAGTACCAAATAGACATAACCAAATTGAACAGAAAGAAATTCAAGCCCAAATTGAAGAATTGTTAACCCGAGGACTCATTAGACCTAGTAGTTCTCCATTTGGTGCACCTTTCCTATAAGTGAAGAAGAAAAACAATACCTATCACATGTGCATTGATTATCGTGCCCTAAATATGATCACTATTAAGAATAGATATTCGATTCCTAGGGTAGATGATCTTATGGACAAGCTAGAAGGATCTGCAATATTTAGCAAGATAAATCTTAAATTTGGATACTATCAAGTAAGATTGGACACATCTGATATATTCAAAACTGCATTTAGAACACAATTTGGAGACTATGAATTCCTTGTTATGTCTTTTGGTTTAACTAATGCACCAGCCACATTCAGTCGTATGATGAATCGCATATTTTTGAAGCATCAGCATTGTGTCATTGTTTTCTTCGATGACATATTGGTTTTCAGTAAGAATGAGAACGAGCATTACGAACACTTATCTTTGGTTTTTAAATTATTGAAAGAGAATCAATTATATGCTAATCCAAAAAAGAGTCCTTTGATTTAGTGAAATATGCTTTAACTCATGCTCTTGTATTACAATTACCTGACTTTAATAGATCATTTTTTCTAGTAGTCACTCATGCTAGTGGATCTGGAATAGGAGCAGTTCTTATGCAAGATTCTCATCACATAGCAAACTTAAACCCTCTGAACTTAAGTATTCTACCTATGATAAGGAATTGCTAGCTGTAGTACAAGCTTTATGTTAATGGAAACACTATTTAATGGGATCAGAATTCATGATCAAAACTAACCAGTAAAGCATTAAAAATCTCCTTACTCAACCACAAATATCTAATCGACACATTAAATGGGTTGCTTTTATTCAAAGTTTTCATCCACTCACACAATATCAACTAGGAAAAGATGTTGCCAATGCTTTAAGTAGAAGACCAACTATTCATAATATTTATGTGATATCTTTTGACTCCACTACAAGGATATGAGGCTATAGCGATGCACGTTAGCGACGACAAATAGCGACACAAGTAGCGATGGTATCCAGAGAAAAAAAACGCGGGTCGAAATCCGAGCAGGTCATTTTTTGTGCATAATGAAAGAGAGAGCGCGAGAGGGAGAGCGACCATCTTGCTGAGAGGGAGAGAAAGAGAGAAAGAAGGCTTCTCACTGCCACCGCTGCTACTGCCGTTCGCGAAGACTAGGAGGAGGTGTACGGAGGGCGAAGAGGAGCCGCCCTCACAAAGAGGAGCCACCAAACCCTTCTTCGAGTCTTTACGGTTAGTGCATTGTCCATTCTTGCTTTGCTTTTTTGTTTTCTCTCTCTCTTTTACTTGTTTTTGGTATAATTCGTGTGTATTGAGAGAGACAGAGAGAGGAAATGAGAGAGAAAGAAAGGGAGAGGGAGAGGGAGGGAGAGGGAGAGGGAGGGAGAGAGAAAGAGAGGAAGAGGGGGAGGGGGAGGAAGAGAAAATGAGAGAGGGAGAGGGAGTTTTCTCTCTCTCTCTTTTACTTGTTTTTGGTATAATTCGTGTGTATTGAGAGAGGGAGAGGAAATGAGAAAGAAAGAGAGGGAGAGGGAGAGAGAGAGAGGGAGGGCTCTCCCTCAATCTTCCCTCTTTCTCTCTTTCTATACTCTCCCTAAATCCTTCTCTCCCCCTATCTCTTTTCTCTCTCTATCTCTCTTTCTATTTCTACCTCTCTCACTTCTCTCCTCTTCTTCTCTAACTTTACTCTCTCCCTAAATCTTGTCTCTCTCTTCCTCTCTATATAAGTAGTCATAGTCATAGTCGTGGTCGTGGTCATGGTCTAGTTGGAGTCATAGTCGTAGTCATAGTCGTGGTCATCGTAGTCGTAGTCGTGGTCGTGGTCGTAGTCATGGTCATGGTGGTGGTCGTAGTCATAGTCGTAGTTATAGATATGGTCGTGGTCGTGGTCGTGGTCGTGGTCGTGGTCGTGGCCATGGTCGTGGTCGTGATCATGGTCGTAGTCATGGTCATGGTCATTATAGTCGTAGTCATAGTTGTGGTCGTGGTCGTGGTCGTGGTCGTGGTCGTGGTCGTGGCCGTGGTCGTGGTCGTGGTCGTGGTAATAGTTGTGGTCGTGGTCATAGTCGTAGTTGTGGTTGTTGTCGTGGTCATCATAGTCATAGTCATAGTCGTGGTCATGGTCATGATTGTAGTCGTAGTCATAGTCGTGGCCATGGTCTTCATCGTAGTCATAGCCATGATCATTAAAGAAAATGAGAGAGGGGGAGAAAGAGAAAAAAGAAAAAGGAACGAGAGAGAGGGAATAAACATACATCATAATAAAGAAAGAGAAAAAGAGAGAGAGATGGAAGGAGAGGAGAACAATTTAAGAAAGAAAAAAAGAATGATAACAAAAACAAATTATTTGCCGTAACGTAGACAAAATGAAAAACGATGAAGGTCTTGTTGTTCAAGATTGCGAAGCATATCTTAATTAGTGTGTCCCATGTCCTTGCTCTCAATGCAAGCTCGCAATTAGATGAAAACGTCGATTGTCTATAGAGCACGTACGATGCTTCGGCGAGTTTCAATTTGAGATCATTGATCAAGCAATTCTGTATTTTCAGCAAATGGTAAGAAAAGTTAATATCAATCATGCATTATACTCACAAGATAATTGAATACCATATACAAGAAGGTTGGGTGTGGCTGGAAAATTTTCTATCCAGGGAGGTGACGTCTCGTCCCAAGGAGGAGTGCACCCTTTGTGGCCAATTAGAAGAGTTCGTGGGTGTGCGATGGATGGAGTGCATGAGCCAATCCACCACTTGGAAGGCACTACCCAATCTATACCGTCAATATCAGAGGAGACATGTAGCCTTCCAAACCTACCTACAATCATGGAGCCTGAGATGGAGGCAATGATCGATGCATTGATTCCCATGGATGTCGAGACTTCTGATCCGCTTAGAGAGAAAGCATCCATACCATTATATGATGGGTGCCGAGTATCTCACTTGAAGACACTGCTTGCACTCCTAAGTATGCAAGCAAAATACGAGTGGAGCGATGCAAGTGCGACCGAGTTGTTCAGGTACCTTGTACGTACGCTTCGTTGATTTCTTTTCGACACTATCATTAAAAACATTTGTGCTTTTTCAAGGTGTTTTATGATTTTTTTCAAGTTATTGAATCATATATTACCACTTGCAAATACCATGCTCGGATCTCGTGATGATGCATGACATGTTTTACGAAAGCTTGGCATGGACTACAACAACATCCATGCATGTATCAACGATTGCATACTGTTTCGAGGAGAATATGAGACTATGGAGACATGTCCAAAGTGTAATGCTCACAGGTATCCATGTGGTAAGTAGTTGACAGGTATCAACGATTGCAATGGATGGATACCTATGGATGGATGGATACCTATGGTAAGTAGTTGACAGGTATCCATGGAGGGCTCGGTCTTGCAATGGATGGCGTGAACCCATTCGGTCTGCACTCAACTTCTTACAGTGTGTGGCCTATAGTCGTTGTCAACTACAATATTCCTCCATGGATTTCTATGAAGAAAGGACATCTCATCCTTAGCTTACTTGTCCCCGGCCGCTACAAAGTCAAAAATATGGACGTGTATCTTCATCCATTAGTTGATGAGCTTAAGATTTTGTGAGAGGAGGGGGTCACCGTGCAGGATATGAGCAAGCGCGGTGGTCAATGGTCTGCCAATATTCGAGCCATTCTCATGTAGACGATGCATGACTTTTCAGGATTCGAAGAGTGCTCAGGTAAATAGGTTTCCATTCTCGTTCTCGTGTATCTATACTTTATCTCGTTCAAGTTTGTATTCACTGGATAGAGGTGTTGGAACAGGTCTGGTTACCTCAGGTTATCATGCATGTCCATTGTGCCAGCCATAGTTAGACTCCTAAAGGTCACGAACCATGAAAAAGATGGTATATCAAGGAAACACCGCTATCTTGCTAGAGGGTCATGAACTCAGGGAAGGTTTTCTTGGACGACCTCCAACACATATGAATGCCCTAAGCTGGTAAGAGCTGAAAATAGTCCACGAGGAGTCACATCCAAATGGAATGCGGCGGTTCTTAGTTTTCTATGAGTTGCCATATTGGACCCACTTACAGATCAACCACTTGTTGGATCCCATGCATATTTTCAAGAATGTGGGCAGCTTGCTATGGGCAACTTTAGGGTCAGGGAAATGCTATACAGATACGGAGGCAGTGAGCCCGTAGTCGGCACGGGATACAGGTGCGACTCCTTGCTCTCGTGGCGGTTCTAAGGAGCATGGCTCAGGTGGATGCTGTGGAAGCACGGACGCAGTGTCTCCGTCTCGTCATTCTGCTGGAGTTGCGTTATCTCCAGGATTTTTCACACCTGTGGGGACGTCTACTCCAGTTACTCTAGCTTTTGCTCAGCCATTTGCAGGTAGCACCCCTATGGGTGCTACTCCGATAGATACTACCCCCGTCGCTACACCAGATGTACAGGGGTCTCCTAGATATGCCCAGGAGCGTGGACACAGGTGGGAGAGGACCCATCTTAGGCATATCCCAGAGGGATATGCCTATCTTGTCGATGATAGGTCAAGAGCCATCATCATGAATGATGAGGGGAGGAGGGTGATGGCTCTCATGAGAGAGTTATGCTAACAAGTTTTTTGGCACAACGTCTTAGATCATTGAAAAAACATACTGGAGGGAAGCAAGGACTACATAGTAGCATCCTTGTATGAGGAGTTTCCAATTCCAGCCACAGCAAATAGATTTTTCACGGGCTGGATGATGGACTGCATGCGTGCATATATATCACACAGATGATCGGACGCACGCAAGGCACTTAAGAGTGGGGCTGCAAAGCTCGAGTGGCTAGACACGGATGACTGGCGCCAACTGAGAGAGGAGGCTACAGATTCTCTAGGACATTGGAGTCAGCAACGTGAGGCGGAGAGGGCACAACTAGAGGTCGAAGTGGTCCATCATCTTGGGAGTGGCGGCCACAGGACATATCTAGAGGACTTTGTAAGTTTTTCTTTTGTTTTGCTTACTTATTTTTTTGTAATATCCTTTGTATTGACAATCATGTTTCTAACAATTAGTATTTTATTTTCTTTGTAGCACTCCATTACAAATCGCGATCCAACTGGCCTTGAGACTCGATATGCAGAGAGGCACGGTCTCACTGCATTGATCGACTGATTGTATAGACATAGCAGCCCTATAAGTCACTCATCTTTATTGTCCGTAGTTACCATGTTTAATTAGAATGCACTATTGTATGGTGGACTGATGTGTAGTTGTTTCTTTTTTTGCAGAGTTCGTTCAATGCTCCTTTGTAGCGGGATGAGCTTTTGGATGGCAAGGATATGTAGCTCGCCCTTGGATCCCTGGAGCTCACACACCCTTCTTTTATGGTTGCCTAATATGTGTAGACATTTTCTATGTAGTAGTGATATCTTGTCATGATTATACCAGTCGCTTTGATTATGCGATCATGTATTTATTTTATATATTCGTGTTATGATTTCAGTACACTTTGTTTTTATTTACACGAGCATTGTACACAGTGCAGAAACTATCTGCCTTGCCACAAATTTTTTTTCCCCTATTACCGTCGCTATTAGCGTCGCAAATTTACTTGCACCCATCGTTATTTGCGTCGTTATTAACATTGTAGAGCATCGTTATCAACGTCCCTATTTGTGTCGGTATCAATGCGATGCTAATACCGACGCAAATAGCAATGCTGATAACGATGCTAATACCGACTGTTCTATGGCATCATCAATAACGATGCTTTTTGTGACAACGGGGGCAAATTTTATTATTTACATTTTCATTGCTTTTAACGTCAGTATAAGGCCTATATCTTATAGTGCTCTCTTTTCCCTATGAAAGATACTTAGACCAGGACCCTAGTTTTCAAGCTAATTGGAATAAATTAGTTACAAATAATTGGATTCCCATTGATTCATTATCTTACATTGATGGATTTATATTTTATGAAAAAAGATTATGTATAACTGTTCCATTTCGATCATTTGTTTTGCATGAAATTCATTGTTCCCCATACCAAGGCCACAGAGGAATTATTTCTACTTTGCATACACTAATTGAATATTTTTATTGGCCACATATGGAATCTGATGTATCTAACTTTGTCTCTGAATGTTTAATTTTCTAAAGAGTTAAAAGATACCATGGTAAACAATATGGTTTATTAATGCCTTCACCAATTCCAGAACGACCATGGGAACAGATCTTAATGGATTTAATCACTGGTTTGCCTAACACTAAAGCTAATCATGACATGATTTGGACTATTATTGATAGGTTTAGCAAACAAGCATATTTCATTCCATGCAAGAAAACATTAATTGCATCTCAAGCTACTCAATTATTCTTAAAAACTGTTTTCACTAATCATGGTTTGCTAAAAGTTATTATTTTTTACCGTGATTCTAGATTCTACAATAATTTTTGGATTACTTTGTTTGCTACTTTAGGAACAAAGATTGATTTTTCATCTGCATTTCATCCTAAAATAAATGGACAAACAAAAGCTACTAACAGTACCATTTTAGATCTTTTGCGTGCATACACAATTTCAAAACCACAAACATGGGATATGCATTTACATTTACTTCAATTTGCATACAATAACACACCACATACAGCTACACAGAAAGCACCATTTGAAATTATTTATGGATATAGATTACCTATACCTATTACATCATTGTCCAACAAAGTTCAAGCTATTGATGATATTGCTAACATGTATGCTACTATTTTTTATGAAGTTAAAGATATGATTGCCAAAGCCCAGCAATCATACACAAAACAAGCCAACAAGAAAAGAAAAGCTATGAGTTTCAAATTTGATGATTATGTTTGGTTACGAATTGAAAAGCGAAGATTACAAAGTGTTGACAAACACCCTGTTGTAAAGTTAGCTCCTAGATTTTATGGACCTTTCAAGATCATTCACAAAATCAATGACAATGCATTTAAACTAGAATTACCATAACACTGAAAAATCCACAATACTTTTCATATTAGTTTATTACGACATTTTAGATGCCAATTACATGTACATCCTATTTATGAAAACCCTCCTTCGCTAGAAGAAGAAATTGAAATCCTTGAGCCTAAAACTATTCTAGATACTGACTTTATGACCACTAGAACTGGCCGTAGATATTCTAGATATTTGGTTAAGTTTAAAAATCATCGTGTTGAAGAGGCCCAATGGATGCACGCTCAAGATCTAAGTGCTTACCCCTCACTGCTGGCTCCACATTTTGAGCTAATAGCAATTGAGGACAATTGATATCCCACCTCAGGGGTATGATGCTAGAGGCATATTCCACGGTGGATTCTGTGAGGTTTTGCGGTGGATTTCATAAAAATTTATTTATTTTCGGAGCTCATACACAAGGTGGATTCCTTGCGTGAAAAGTTGATGGGGACGCTGTCCTTTTTGGGCGTCTTGTTAATTTATTTTCGGGGCTCATACACAAGGTGGATTCCTTGTGTGAAAAGTTGATGGGGATGCTCTCCTTTTTGGGCATCTTGTTAATTTAATGTGCAAGTGGGTGATTCCATAGCGGGTGATTCCACAAAATACATATTTAAATTAATAGACGTTTATGAGTTTAGAGTGCGCACTCAAAATAAAATAAGGTTAGGATTGAGTTCTAACCAATTTCTTTATTTTGTAGCTGAAGATTGCTAGGTATTCACTTTTGTCGGTTTAATTTTATTATTTTCTAATAATTGTGAATGCTTCAGTTGATGTGTAGAGCAGGCAGCAGTGGAGTTGGGAAGCACTAGGCGATAGCGTGTATTCAAGTTATTTAGAAGAAATTATTATTATTTATTGGTGCACATCTTAGGCGTGGTACCAATATTTATTTTGACATGCTTATTTATTGAAGCACTTGACATTTATTTATTATTTTATATATGCATGGACGCACGATTTAAATATTTGTATTGGACATTGTATTTGGGCATCGCCTAACTCTTTGGGCACCCAATAGCTTTAATTCTTTAGTGGAACAAAAGCAAACACAAAAGCTAAAGCGTGTTAATTGTAAATTGGGCTATTTTTTGAGCTTGGAGATCAATAATATATCAAATGCATGCTTTATGGAGCGCTCATACATGGCATGGGGGGAGATTGTACCCAATTAGTCTTTTGCTTCATGTTGTGCAAGCCTTCTGTCTTGTTTTTTGTGCAAAAGTAGAGTTATTTTGTTCTTGGGGACCTTCCGGCACTCACTACGCGTGCATATAGCATCCGATCTGTGCACCACCTTCATCTTGGATTCCACAGTTGAACATTAAATTTTGAAATTCATTAATATAAAGTTCCACATCTTCCTCTATTAACCCATTAAAAATGGGTAGAGGAAATCCTAAGGCTTGCAAGTATGGCATTCCTACTGGGATTGCAATGGGTTGCACCATGGTACTGACAACCGGATTCACTAAAGGAGTTTGAATGGTGGGAACTATTACTCCACTCGAAGTGGACTAATGACTAACTAGAAGAGGAGAAATACTAGAACTTCTACCTCCTCCTACGGACTATGCATGGGGCTAGGGTTACTAAGACCCCTCCCTTGTAGGCTATTAGACCACTCTGCGGAGAATATCTCCTAATAATATCAGCACGTCATCAAGCCCATTTAGCTCTTTCTGACTTCTAAAGCTAGGCTTGATGGTCTTTTGGATCTATCTCATTGCCTTTTGGCATATACTAATAAGTCGGTCCCTATTGATCGAGATTCGGAGACCACCAGTTATTAGCAGCTCTCGGCAATGCACCATCTATTGGGACCTAAAATGGACTCAACATTGGCTTTATGGCACTAGCTGGGCCTTTATTACACATCCAAACCACCCCTCACAGCCTCGCGACCAGGAGTATCTAAGGGATATACTACCCTTACCTCTAATGTAGAACTTTGTATTTATATGGATTGTAATCCAATGGATAACCCTTTCCACACTCCTAAGAGGGAGTCCCTACACATGTCGGTGTAATACATCATGTAAGCATAAACAAAGGGAGCATCCCCCTCGGTTGATTTCCCAGCTCCACTATACGGCTCTCCTACACCTTGAGAATCAGCCCCAAGATGCACCATGAACACATAAAGTAGGTACGACATGCGCTTCACTCTTTTAATTGATCAATCAAAGAGATAATAGATAGTCCTCACTAAATACTCCCCAAAGGAATGAACCACTAATCCTACATCTTAGGGTAACTCATGTCCTCAATGTGCAATGCAATTGTGTATGGTTTATAGTGCTCGAACAATTTTCCTTATCGACAACTAACATTGTGAATGTGAAAAAACCATTTCTTTTCAAGCCTTTACTCTAAATGAGATTGTTGTGTTGCCTAGGGCATCAGTGATGAGCGTGCTAAAAGAAGAGAAAGATCGAAGCTTGCTTGGAAGAGCTATGGCAAATTACAACTACTCACAATTGGCCTGAGAATTGAGCATTGGCAAAGGGGGCGAGTCTTCAATTCCACAAAGCCCCTCGATTACCATGAGCCACCCCAATCGCAGCTCTACTTGCTTGGCAAAGGGGGCGGGTCTTCAACTCCACAGACTCGCCCCTCGATTACCAGGAGCCACCCCAATCGCAGCTCTACTTGCTTGCAGAGAATGAATGAATGAAAAGGAAGTAGCCTATTTGCCTGTAGGAAAGCTTCACACACCACTGTGGAGCAGGCTACCCTCTCTCTGATGAACTTTCCGGCACACTATCGTGAATTAGAGAATGGCCACATTTCTTTAAGGGACGGCGGACAGGGAGGCGCCACCATCTACAATGCCGTGCAACTCCAGTAGGATCTTATCAGGGACACAATGTAGCAATTGAATCACAAGGAAGCTAATCTCGTTCTGAAGCAAGAGGGAGGCGCAGAGTTCAACGTGGAGGGAGTCTTCTATAATTATAGCAGACAGGGTGCTTGCGCTGCAGTGAGAGGCAGCTCCATGTTGCAAGGACATTCTTATATCTAGAGGCCGGCCAGCCAGCTGGATACGAGCTGGGGGGGGGGGGCAACCGATCAAGAGCTTGAGAGGAGAGCTCGATCACAGGCGGCGGGCTTCTTGCCACAACAGGAGCAATATTTACCTTACCAGCTTGCAGTATTGTCATTTATCATCCATGCTGACTCCTTAAGGGGTCAAGAATAATTGCATGCTCTGACAGAGCTGAAAAGCACACTGTACGAAAAAGTGGAGCGTGCATCAAGCATCGACGAGAGTTGATTGCATTGTCCTCGGACTGTGAAAGTTATGTCATGAGACGTCGATTGCCTTTTCCTCTCTTCTGTGGTGAGTAAATGTCTGGTGCTCGACTCTTTCATGAAGAGAGAGATTGTAGTCTTGGATAGAAAGTATTTTCTTCTTGGTATTTTGATGGTTTTTGCTTTGCATGAGTGTTAATAGACTTTATTGATGTTATAGATGAAACGCATGCATTAATCCATGGAGTTGAGATTTAAAAGAACCCTCCTGCATGCACACACTGAAGGATCTAAGACCATTCGCTTTTATGAGAACTAAAAGCTTGAGTTTGTGATTCGTGGGGCTGTTATAGAATCTTACCTTTTATAGCTCTAAAAAGAACCTTGAAAGAGATGGATTTCATCCTCTGATGCTACTATCACTAAGGGCGGGTACACTCTCTTCTTCCTGAAATGGGCATCCACATCACGGTGTGTAACCGACCTAAGAAAGACAATAGAGAGTATGTTTTAATGAAAACCTTTCAACTACCGATGTTAAAAAATGGTTTCCTTGACTTCTTTGGGGTAATTTATTGAATGTCATCCTCCTGATTTTTGTGTCTTTGTTCAAGCCAACCACCTAGGATTGAGGTTTAAGGATTGAATCTTAGGGTCACACAATTCTTTGACATTCAAAGATTAAAGCCAGGACCTAAGACTCAAGATTGTATCTTCGTAGAGAAAGAAACCTACCTCAATAGAGAGGTTTGAAGCCATAGTTTCGAGGAAAGTATAGAAAATTCATGTTTAAGGATCCATCTTGCCAATAAAAACTTGTATACTTCATGAGAGACTCTAGAAAGAGATCAAACATGCTCATGTACTTCTATCTCAGAGTTATAGGACATTAGAGGTACATAAGGGTTGGTCCATCATGATCCAAAAAAGAGGGAAGTCATCTACCAGAGCTTTCAGATTTTGATGTTGGTCTTGTTCGATGGTAGATCAAGTCATACAAAATCTGACACCAAATCACTAAACCATACCAATACTCCTTAGTATCTCTTAACAATGCATTCTTATGTGGGTTTTCCTAGAAACTAAGCACCTGTCAACATGCGCCTATACTATGTATGTGAGGCTGCTATTTCATATGACCTAAGGAACCCTAATTCTTGTTTGTGAATGGTTTCTTATGCCCAAGTGAACAGTCCATCATGTGCACAGGTTCTAACTTCCCTATGCATATGAGTATCAAGTTTTCTATGTGTTAGAGTATGTAAGAATGTGCTCTATTGGGCCCTCATGTAAGTTACTCATGAGTATATGTGTGAATCACATGGGTTCAAAATAAGGCATTTTTAAAATACTATTTTTATACATTTTTTATATATAGAAGGGTGTAATATTAAGGGGTTATTTACAAATTGAATAGAAAAGGGTTGCATTTTATTTAGGAAAATTTTAGATATAAACATATTTATAAATAGGCCTTCAATGCACATGATGTAGAGGATATACATATAGTAACTTCCCCGAGATTGGGCCTTATGTGCATAGGTGCGCATATGAGAATGGGTATAGTAGGATACCTGTATAGAGGTGCTTAGACATGTGTGGCAAGAGTACCTAATCTATGTTTGTAAAAGTCCAAGCCCTACCAAGTATGAGTGAGTTCTACCTAAGTTATGTGTGTAAAAATGCAAGCCCTACCTAGGTTAGGTTATCATGTGGTCACAAGTTCAATAAAAGAATACATTGGGAAAGACCATCTATACAAATATTTTAACTATATGCATACAAGACATTATTTGCCTCACTTCACAAGGTGATAAGAACAATATTGAGACATGAATGGGAGTCTAACAAGAGTCCAACATGTGAAGGAAACATGAAGTCTTTTACATGTCTCAACCTATCGATAGGCATAATGCCCATACTTAGACAAAAAGAGGACTTTACTTCAATTAGCTATGCTTTTTTTAATTGTTTTGAATCATCATGGAGAAAAAACATAGATAGTAGCTCAACCCATATTTTTCACTTGTTTTATATTAAGAAAAAGGTGGATTATATGGCGAGCTTGCATAGGAGATGATTGGTCTTGGTCAGGATAGAAGAAAGAAGCATTCTATAGGGCATAGTTTACATATGTGAAGCTTAACAGTGAGAGATACTTCAAGGCTAATCGAGGGCTACTTTGAAATCTCTTGTATGCTAAAACATACTATTGTATATGTAGGAAAATAGGGTAGCACTACTATTCATAGAGTTTTCTCTCTGATCTATGTCTACATGTTGTTCTTGGGTATACCGAAACAAGGGAATAACTAGATTGCTTTGATGCATCTTGCTTCATTCATTGTATGGAATGCAAGTATAATATTTGGGGGAAATATATATTAAGAATTGCTGTTGTATATGTAGGAAAATAGGGAAACATTATTGCTCAGAGTTTTCTTTATGATCTATCCCTTATCTATGCTTGAAGACGACTCTTGGATGTCTCAATACAAGGCTTTTTGTAGACTGTCTTGATGCATCTTATTCTACTGTTGTAGTATGACAAAATATTTAAGTTTTGGGCCAAAACAAGAGCATATTAAGAACCTAGAATAGGGACCTATATCTCTATATGCATATGTTTCAAAATATTCATATGAATATATGGGCCTACTTTTGAGCCACAAATACATTGTTTGATATCTAAACTCATGTATGCTGGATTGAAAAGCATATGGGCTAAATATAAACAAGTTTATACTAATCCATAGTCTTAGTTCATACCTTATATGCTGATGTATATGTTGTATCTAGTTAAGGCATAAGCTTTTATGTAATAATCATAAACTACAATTGGTATTTTGGTATAGATTGTATTTCCATTGTTTCATACCACCTTCTTCTACAAAAATTCTTCTATTTATACTTTGAGCTCTTCTTACCTAAATCTCTAAGACTTTTGTCTATACACAATAAATATCCTAACATCTTTAACAAACTTGATGTGAAAGGCCAAAGGAAGACTTCTACAATATGATGGATAATACATGTCAAACTAATTATGGGGGCAATTGCTTTAGACTTTTACCATGTATTCGTAATACCAACAATAACAATAGTAGTAGCAATCTTATATAAGTATGAGTCAATTGTTACAAAAGCACTAGAAGTGATTAGGTAAGCTATATGATGAAAAGAATGCATCAAATTACTTCTAGGTGTATACAAAGAAATTATATTTTGTGGGATATCTACAAATTGGATGAGTTAATATTTTTATACCTTATAGTTTATGAATTAAAACTATGAATACATGAAATCTATATAAAAGGGTATATATGGGATGGCTTTATGAAAGCACTGAAAAAAGAAGACTTTGTTGAAGATGCATGATTAGTCATTTAAAAACTTCAATGGAGTGGATTGCAAAACCTAACAAATAGTTGGCTACTATAGACTCACGAAAAAACTCCTTTATTGTTTATTGTTAAGCCATCTGACCTTTATGAGACAACAAACAGCTTGCTACTATAGATTCACTAAAAAACTGCTTTATTGTTTATTGTTAAGCCATTTGACCTTTATGAGACATGGGGTGTTTGATGTACTTTGTTGTGCTTTCCTTTTCCAACCTTGATTCCCAATGTCTCTTTTATAAATTTCAAGTACATCCTATTCTTGACTGTTGATCTTTATAGCATGGTCAAATTCCAAGAAATAGATGAATCTTCTAGTCTTGATATTTGGATTATAAATTTTAATGAGAACCACATATATCATAAAATTAATGTGAGTTTCTATGGCCTTGACATAGTGGTTTAATCCATAGCTGGCTATGAGCTCCAAGTAGTTTGATACTTATCAATAAGGATTTTAAGATTGGTTAAGATTTGAAATGGTAGGGGACCCAATCCCCACACGCTTACGACCACATTAAAATCCTACCTTTCGTATGTATTAAACACTAATTTATCTTCATTCAAGAGGTTATCTAATCAATACTAGGATAGATGTGGCTCTCAGTGGAGAGGCTTGTTGAGCTACCATCTATAAATCAACCGAAAAAGAAAAGTGTCCATTATAATTATTTGTAAAAAAATCATCTTTACCTATTGACTCATTTGTCACAAAAAAAAAAAACTTCATGTGGGTGATCAAGGTCTTTATGTATGGGGGAGTTGGAAGATTTAGAGATTTAGGGAATACCCTATATCTATAACTTTTTCTCCCCCTACACAAAAGAATGCAAGACTCTAAGCTTGGGAACTCAATTAAAGTGTGTACATGATTCCTTTTTAGTTTTTTCTATAGCAATCATGATCCAATGAGATTTGGAAACATAATAGACTCTTTTGAAATTAGAAAATTATAGTCTATTTACTTTTCATGATATGGAAGCAAAGCAAGCTCCAAGGTATCATAATCAATTCGACTAAGCCAATGATCAAATTCATTCACTTCAAGCTCACTTAGCCTTATATAATGAGATATTGAAGGATAAAAAGTCTCAATATTTTGTTGTATATCAAATGAGACTTCATGTATTATACATCTAGTAAAAGTAGTAAGATAGTGAGTATATAGGGAAAATGATATTTCTAGAAAAATATAATTTATAAGAACAAACAAATTTAGATATGTTATATTTGAATCTAGCAAGAAGAATAGATTCATTCACTTCTCTCCTTTTATCCTTAAGGAATTAAACACATTCTTATTTGAAAGTAACATCATTTCTCTTATATATATCACAAAGCAAGAAGAAACACACATTGAAAACCTATTGGGTTAACTCTCTCAAGCATGTCAAAAAGCTTATCCTTTAGTGGTCCTATTTTCTTTGCTTTATTTTATGTTTTCTCCATTTCTTTGCTTATTCCTCTATAGCATTTTCCTTCTTCTTACGCACTCTTGTGTTTCTCTCATGTGTGATATCCTCTACTTTAGAACATATTTCTTGCACCTTCTTTAAATATGGTGGCACATTAAGAATCACTACAAGATATAGGCCTTATACCGACGCTAAAAGTGACGAAAATGTAAATAACAAAATTTACCCACGTTATCGCAAAATGCATTGTTATTGGCAACGCCATAGAATTGTCGCTATCAACGTCAATATCAGCGTCGGTAACAATTTGCGACGCTGATACCAATGCTCTGCAATGCTAATAACGACGCCAATAACGACACATGCAATAAATTTGCAACGCTAATAGCAACGGTAACAGGGGAAAAAAAATTTGTGGCAGGGCAGCTATTTGGGCCATACAAAATAGTTTTCGCACTGTGTACAATGCTCGTGTAAACAAAAACAAAGTATACTGAAATCATAACACTGATACATGAAATAAATACATGATCGCATAATGAAAGTGACTTGTACAATCATGACAAGATATCACTACTACATAGAAAATGTCTACATAGATTAGGCGACCAAAAAAGAAAGGTGTATAGGCTCCAAGGATCCAAGGGCGAGCTACATATCCTCGCCATCCAAAAGCTCGTCCCGCTGCAAAGGAGCATCGAATGGACTCTGCAAAAAAAAGAAACAAAAACACATCAGTTCACCATACAATTTTGCATTCCAATTAAACATGGTAATTACAGACAAGAAATATGAGTGACTTACAAGGCCGCTGCGTCTATACAATCGGTCGATCAATGCAGTGAGACCGTGCATCTCTGCATATCAAGTCTCAAGGCCGATCGGATCGCGATTTGTAATGGAGTGCTACAAAGAAAACAAAATACTAACTGTTAGAAACATGATTGTTATTACAAATGATATTGTAAAAAACTAAGTAAGCAAAACAAAAGAAAAACTTACAAAGTACTCCAGATATGTCCTCTGTCCGCCACTCCCAAGATGATGGACCAGTCCGGCCTCTAGTCGTGCCCTCTCCGCACCTCGCGATGCTGACTCCAACGTCCTAGAGAATCTGTAGCCTCCTCCCTCAGTCGGCGCCAGTCGTTCGCATCTAGCCACTCGGGCTTTGTATCCCCACTCTTGAGTGCCTTGCATGCGTTCGATCGTCTGTGTGATATATATGCATGCATGCAATCCATCATCCAGCCCGTAGAAAATCTATCTGTGCTAAGGCTAGAGCCAAAAACTCCTCATGCAAGGATGCTACTATGTAGTCATTGCTCCCCTCCGGTACGTTTTTCCAATGATATAAGACGTTGTACCAAAAAATTTGTTGGCACAACTCTCTCATGTGAGCCATCACCCTCCTCCCCTCATCATTCATAATGATGGCTCCTAACCTATCATCAATAAGATAGGCATATCCCCCTGGGGTATGCCTAACATGGGTCCTCTCCCACCTGTGTCCACACTCCTGGGCATATCCAGGAGACCCTTGTGTATCCGGTGTACCAACCAGGGTAATATCTGTCTAAGTGGCACCCATAGGGGTGCCAACCTGCAGACATCCCCATAGGTGTGACAAATCCTAGAGGTGATGCAACTCCAGCAGAACAATGAGACGGAGACACCACGTCTGTGCCTCCACAACATCCACCTAAGTCACACTCCCTAGAACCGCCACGAGAGCAAGGAGTCGCACATGTATCCCATGCTGACCGCGAGCTCACTACCTCCATATTGCTATAACATCCCCTTGACCTTGAAGCACTCCCTCCCTCTGACCCAAGTCTAGAGCATCGACCTCCTCTGCTCGAAGCTGAAGCATCTGCTCGTGCCGAAGTAGATCTAGCAGAGTGGCCTGACGATGTCCGAGACAGCTTCTGGTATGCCTTGTCTTTGAATCTCGTGATCTGATCTGGAGACATGCGCGTGAAAATATCTTGCAACTCCTCATCGCTCATCCCTCGACTCATCCTGAAAATGTCACTTGCACAAATAAAAAATGATGTTAGCATAATCAATTTAAATTATACAATGCATGGTAATATAAATCCTAAAAAAATGATCTCACTTAAAATGCATATCTTATGTATCCTTATAAGCGGTTAGTCAACGAATTGAGTAAGTGGATGCTCCAAGTATGAAGTATCCTATGGTCCCATGTCAATCTCCTGCCACATACACTAGAAGGTTAATAGACATGTCACCACAAAAGAATGAGTCCACCTCGTTCTCAAAAAATTCTTGGACTCCTATATTTCCATCATTGTTAGTTGATGCTGGCTCCTCTACATGCTCCAAGCTTTCAATGGCCTCCACCCCTTGCAATTTCGACCCCTCTATTTGCATATTGTCCTCATCTATACTCGAAACATCGCTTTGATCATATACTCTGGCACTTCGGGGAGCTGAAGGTATAACATACCACCATTAAGGTTGTCGAGGGTTTGGATAGAAGATTATCTATTCACGAACATGTACAAGAGAGATTAAACTATTGTGACATGTACCATGTCGTAATACAATTAACAAACAAATGAGTTCATGCACCTATTCACAATGGGCCAATCACACAAAGGTGTCGCACAAATCTGTCCATTTTTTTTCCAAATCTATTTTGAGAAATCTAGATGGACCTCGGCTGTTACTCTAGCTCCTTCAAGTACCACTTTGAACCACTGCACATCGAATAGTATCATGGAGAAGCTACAGTAATCCACCGTAACAATACCTTGCAAGTTTCCAAAATACTCCATCTCATCTATAACCGTGTTTGGATCCATTGCTCGTCGCCGGCTCTCCTACTCGAACCTTGCCATGATACCACAATCCATTGTGGAGTGCATTTTGTCAATACGCTCCACGCCAAAATGCTGTCCGCATGACTACGCTGCACTATATATTTTATACTGTACATTGAAACACTAAAATTAGTTGTTGCATATAAAATATAGATATGACAAATCCTAAACATCTCATTAGCTTTGGACTACATCCCCTCGAGAATTTCCACTTCTCCATTGAGACCTCTGCCACTTCGCGAGACATTGCAGTCAAAGCTCCATGTAACCATCGTGTTGACATGAACCGCGGCATCTCCTTCATACCCTTCGGATATCGAATCAGTTTGATGGCGTGTACTACGTCAAAATTCAAATCGCACTTCCTCTCGATCTTGCCTAGCGATTTGGTACTTGACGAGCTACGTCTCCATAGAGTCATGGTGCAACATACAAAAGCGATTCACCTTCTCCTCCATTGCAGCATCTATTCTTTTTTCTACCCCATTTCCAACCACCACATCTCCGGTCAGTCTATCATTGTCCTTTAGCGACCATAGCATTTTGTTGTTTGGATCCAGCGTTGGTAGCCATTGTGAAATATGTTGAGATATCGAGCTCCACTCATGATATGCCAGGGTGACCGTTGTGCATTTATGTCACCGACGTGTCAGTTGCAGATGCGGTTGGTACACCGCCCATGAATAATAGCTACATGACAGCTATCCTTATCTACTCTAGTTCGTGGCTCAGTTAGTATGCCACCTTAGTTAGTTGAGTTTGGTTTGAGACCCATATATAGGGTTCTTCTATTTCTTTGTATCAGTGTTCTTTTTGGCTTACACAACTAAGAAGAGGAAAACTATTTTCAGCCTCCACCTTTGTGTGTATTCCCCCATTGTGCAAGCAAGAAAGCTACAAGTGAGATTCCTTCCTTCTCTCCCACAATCTTGACTTGGTATCAGAGCCTTGTTCATGGTAAGGAGCTCAAGAAAGCAAGCCAAGCTCGCGATGTTCTGGTAAGAGGAGCAGTGTTGCTTTCATTTTCTATTTTCGGAGCAGATCTCTGCAAGTAGCACAGTCGGAAATTGCAAGAGTGCATTGTCTCAGGTTGAGACGCCCTTCGCGGTGAAGCAAGAGGGCAGCATATGCTGCGGGGAAAAGGGCTTTAGCCCCAGGCGACCATGTTTTTTTTATTTGAGGCCATTTCGGGGCCTGTTTTGGAGGCGGAAGTTTTCTGCAGGCACTCAGAAAAAGGCCCAGTTTTATACTGTGCGACCACTGTTCTACAAGTCGGTGAAAAGTTACTGTAGAAATTGCATCGTATGCCTGTGCATAGAGACATTGGGAGTTACAAAATCATCCTTGTTGCTTGTTGATGCAAAATCGTCACTAGAAAGTGACTATGTGGTTAAATACCACTTTCGTCAGTTTTGCAGATTTGCCCTTGTGAGGCTGAAGCTGTGTTCTTTGCAGTGACAATATTTTTTTCAGTATTCTGTAATGGCATCTGATTCTCTTTCACAAATTGTAACTGAAAAGCTTGACAAGAACAACTTCCAAGCATGGAAGTTTAGAATGACAAATTTCCTTATGGGAAAAGGATATTGGAAATTTGTTGCAGGAAATGAAGAAGAACCAGTTCTTCCTAATGTTCCCAATCAACAGTAAATGCAGGCATTCAAAGCATGGCATGAGAGAGCCAGGAAAGTTATGTACTGGCTATCTATCAGTATTTCAAACTCTATGATTGTGCATATTCAAGATGCAAGTACGCCAAAGGAGGCATGGGATACTTTGTCAAAAATGTATAGCACAAATACGCAAGCCAGGAAAATGCAGCTCAAGCAAGAGTTGCATAATGTGCAAAGAGAAAATATGAGCATCAATGACTACCACATGAAGGTGAAGAAGATTGCAGATGCACTTTCTTCCATTGGGTCACCAGTGGAAGATGATGATTTAGTTTTTGTGACCTTGAATGGTCTAGGAAAGGATTATGCACAGCTCCGAACATCCATTTCCGTCCGTGAAAGATTTCCTGATTTTGAGGAGTTGATTGCTCTTCTAATTTCTGAGGAGCAGAGAAATGGTGGTGCATCTTCTTCAGGAGGAACTTCAAAAGAAGCTGTATTCTACTCAAATGTTGGAAGAGGTAGAGGCAGAGGTAGAGGAGGCCGATTTGGAGGCCGTGGTAGAAATCAGAATATGCAGCAAACTCAAGAAAACCAGTCCTATGGAGGAGAACGTGGTAACTCTAGAGGCAGGGGGAGCCAAAGAGGTCGTGGTGGATGGCAAAGAGGCCAAAATGCAAACAACAATGTTGAATGCTACTACTGTGGTAAAATGGATCATATGGCTAAAGACTGCTATAAAAAGCAGAATGACATCATGAATGGGAAATTGCAACAAGGGAATTATGCATCTTCTAGTAGACAGGGTGATGACATAAATGAGCATTTGTTTATGGTGCAGCACATGAACAATTCTGTGACAAGTGCAGAAGAAAGAAATGATGTGTGGTATGTTGGCTCAGGTGCATCAAACCACATGACAGGTCATACAGAATGGATGGAGGATGCAAGGAAAATGGAAAAACCAGGATTTGTGGAGACTGGTGATGATACTGCACATCCTATTGTGCAGATTGGAAAAATTCATTTGTCTATGCAGGATGGGAAAAAGAAATACCTGTCCGATGTATTTCATGTCCTGAATATCACCAAGAATCTGGTTTCTGTTGGTCAAATGGTTGAGCAGGGCTTGCAGGTCAGATTTAATCCTCATGGATACTTTGTTGAGGATATGAAAAATAAAGGTCTCTTGATAGCAAAAGGAAATAAGAAGGGTAGAATGTTTACATTGGATGCAGACATGCCTGAATTGAGTGCAGCAATGTTTGCACATGGGACCGGTGTAGTTGCAGATATTGATATCTGGCATAAACGCATTGGTCATGTTAATGTACAACGACTTAAATCAATGCAGGCCCAAAATATTGTTGCAGGATTGCCTAAATTCAAGGTTGCAGAAATGCATAAGGTATGTGAAGCTTGTCAGTTTGGAAAACAAGCAAGGAAACCATTTCCTAGACATGTTCAAGAGAGTAAAAAGCCATTGGAATTAATCCACTCTGATATGTGGACTACTAAAGCTGCATCTCTTGGAGGCTGTCATTATTTTGTCACTTTTATTGATGACTATAGCAGAAAAGTTTGGGTGTATTTTATGAAAAAGAAAAGCGAAGTGTTTGGGCATTTCAAAACTCTTAAAGCTATGGTTGAAAAAGAAACAGGCCTGCAAATAAAATGCCTAAGGTCAGATGGAGGGGGAGAGTACCTCTCAAATGATTTTGCAAGGTTCCTACAGGAGCATGGCATAAAGCAGCAATATTCATGCAGTCATACCCCACAACAAAATGGAATTGCAGAAAGGAAAAACACGCATATTGGAGAGGTATCTCATGCCATGCTCAACGAAAAAGACTTGCCAGATTCTTACTGGGCTGAAGCAGTTGCTACAGCAGTCTACATAATGAACAGGACTCCCACTGCAACAATACATGGGATGACTCGAGAGGAGAGGTATACTGGTAGGAAACCTGATATTTCTCATTTGAAGATTTTTTGTTGCATTGCCTATGTTCATGTGCCAGATGGGTTGAGATCCAAGTTGGATCCAAAAGCTGAGAAGTGCATCTTTATTGGTTATTCTCTGCAGCAAAAAGGGTATAGATGCTATAACCCTTCTACTCGTAAGTTTACAATAAGCAGAGATATTGTTTTTTTTGAGATGAGTAGCTGGTATAAACCAGTAAATTTGATTGATAATGTAGATGCACAAAATGGTAATGCTGCACAGAATTCACAGCAGCAGTCACAAGATATTAGTGGACCTGGAGCGTCCTCTAGCAGTGGTTCACATTCTTCACCATGGACAGGCAGATTGAGATCAGGAGAATCTTCTCAAAGCAATGCAGATAGTGGTATGCAGGTATCACGAAAAGGAAAAGAGAAGGTAGATCAGCCCATGTTTGATGTGAATGCAGGTCACTCTTATGTGGATGGTGAATCCAGTGGCTCAAAACAGAGCATTGATGATGAGTTGGGTATTCCTTCTATTGTTACACCTGGAGTAAGGAAGACGAGGGATTTTTTGAGAGCACCTGGGAGTGAACCTACTTTGCGCAGGTCTACGAGAACTAGGTATCCTGTGGATAGGCTGAAATATGATGGATTTATAGCCATTCACTATGCATATATGGTCAAAGTGATACAGGAACCAGAACCCACTTCTTTTGAGCAAGCCATGGGAAAAGAAAAATGGGAGAAAGCCATGGATGAAGAAATTGATGCCTTGGAAGAAAATGCTACATGGGAATTGGTACCTTTACCTAAAGGTAAGAATGCAATTGGCTGTAAGTGGGTTTATAAGGTGAAGCACAATGCAGATGGTTTTGTGAACAGATACAAGGCAATATTAGTAGTCAAGGGGTATGCACAAACATATGGCCTTGATTATAAAGAAACATTCAGTCCGGTTGCAAGGATGGCAACCGTAAGAGCAGTCATTGCTATGGCTGCATCAAAGGAATGGTCTTTACATCAGATGGATGTAAAGAATGCCTTCTTGCATGGTGATTTGCAAGAAGAGGTCTATATGGAGCAGCCAGCAGGTTATGTGCATGCTGTTCATCCTGAGTTTGTTTGCAGGTTGAAGAAAGCATTTTATGGCTTGAAGCAAGCACCTAGAGCATGGTCTGACAAGATAGGACAATATCTTGTCATTATTGGCTTTCAGATTTCCAAGGCAAACTTCTCATTTTATGTGAGAAAAATAGAGAAAGGTATTATGCTACTTGTCATTTATGTTGATGATTTGATTATGACAGGTGACAGTGATAAAGATTTCCTTCATGTGAAAATGCTATTGAAGCAAAAGTTTGAGACGAAGGATTTGGGAGAGCTGCATTATTTCTTGGGCATTGAGGTGATTAGATCACCAAGTGGGATACAGCTCTTGCAGAGGCAGTATGGATTGGACATGCTGTCCAAATATGGGATGACAGGCTGTAAACCTATTTCAATTCCTTTGGAGCAGAATTTGAAGCTGAGTGTAGATGCAGGTGAGCTTCTGGAAGACCCTACTATGTACAAACGCATAGTAGGAAGCTTGATTTATACGACTATTACCATGCCAGATTTGAGCTATGTTGTTGGACTGGTAAGTCAGTTTATGCAGGCTCCAAGGAAACCGCATTTGGATGCGGCTAGACACATACTCAGGTATGTGAAGTCCACATTGCAGTATGGACTACTTTATGAGACTGGGGTTTAGATACAGTTGCATGGATACACTGATGCTGATTGGGCTGGTAGTATTTCTGATAGACAATCAACCAGTGGATATGTGTTCTCTTTTGGGAGTGCTACAGTCACTTGGAGCAGCAAGAAACAACCTACAGTTGCCTTGTCAAGCAAAGAGGCTGAGTACAGGGGCACAGCAATGGCTGCATGTGAGGTAGCTTGGTTGCATAAGCTACTTTATGATATGCATCAGCCTACAGAGGGCGAGTTGTCATTTATTGTGACAACATGAGTAGTATACACTTGGAAAAAAACCCAGTCTATCATGCTAGAACAAAGCACATTGACGTGCATTATCACTATGTGCGGGAGAAGATTTTACTAGGTCTTATTGATCTAGTTTATGTCAGCACAGAGGATCAGGTAGCTGACATATTCATGAAGGCATTGGGCTTAGGAAAGCTGCGCAAGTTCAGAGACCTGCTTGGTGTGTAGGAATTGGGATTGAGCTCGAGGGGAGTGTTGAGATATCGAGCTCCACTCGTGATATGCCAGGGTGACCGTTGTGTATTTATGTCACCGATGTATCAGTTGCAGATGCGGTTGGTACACCGCCTATGAATAATAGCTACATGACAGCTATCCTTATCTACTCTAGTTCATGGCTCAGTTAGTATGCCACCTTAGTTAGTTGAGTTTGGTTTGAGACCCATATATAGGGTTCTTCTATTTCTTTGTATCAGTGTTCTTTTTGGCTTACACAACTAAGAAGAGGAAAACTATTTTCAGCCTCCACCTTTGTGTGTATTCCCCCATTGTGCAAGCAAGAAAACTACAAGTGAGACTCCTTACTTCTCTCCCACAATCTTGACAAAATATGCACTAGCGCCTCAGACACCAACGAACCTTCAGCCATACTACCTTCAAGCCGAGCTCGTTATCGCACAAAGCCTTTCAGGGTTTTCATGAAGCGCTCCAAGAAGAACATCCATTGCGTATGGACAAGTCCAACAATCTCCACTTCATCTACAAGATGCACAAGAAGATGGATTTGTATCGTGAGCATGCTGGTAGGCAGGTATTTCTCAAAGAGACAAACCGTCTCCACTGCTCCCCGCCTCACGAATTCAATAGAGGATGTCTTAATCTCCTTTTGTGAGATCCATTGCACCAAAGTTGACAATTTATATATGGCCCTGCGTATTTCTGGAGTAAGACATCCTGCGATCGCGATCGGTAGTACAAACTGCCACAAATGAGAAAGCATTATGAACAATGGCTACACTCCAAATAGCAAAATGCGCATGCCAATTGCAATCCATTCGTAGTACAAACCTGACATATCTTATGCCAGTCATGGGATTTTAGCCCTAATAATTGGTCGTCTTTAGAAAATGCAAACTTGAGAGAATGCATCATACCCGTCAGAGTGCGGATAGACTTGACTACTTGCTTCACAATGCGCTCTTCTTTAGTGGACAAAACCCAAGGAGTGTGTGGTAGCTACACACGACAATCAAAACTCGACTCCGGCCAAAGCGCTTCCATCTTGCCTACCTCCTTCAAATCCATTCATGCCCCTATAGTGTCTCTCTTTCCTATGATGTGGTCCCATAGCAAGCTATCCACATTCTTGAAAATATACATGGGATCCAACAAGTGGTTGATCTGTAAGTGGGTCCAATATGGCAACTCGTAGAAAACTGAGAACCATGGCATTCCATTTGGATGTGACTCCGCTTGGACCATTTTCAACTCGTACCAGCTTGCGGCGTTCATACGTGTTGGAGGTCGTCTAAGAAAACCTTCCCTGAGTTCATGACCCTCTGGCAAGAAAGCGGCGTGTCCTTGATATACCGTCTTCTTCATGGTTCGTGACCTTCGGGAGTCTAGCTGTGGCCCGCACAATGGACATGCATGATAACCTGAGGTAACCAGACCTGTTCCAATACCACGACCCAGTGAATACAAGCTTAAACGAGATAAAATATAGATATTACCAACGAGAACAGAAGCCTATTTACCTGAGCACTCTCCGAATCCTGGAAAGTCATGCATCGTCCACATGAGAATGGCTCGAATATTGGCGGACCGTCGACCATCGCGCTTGCTCATATCTTGTGTGGTGACCCCCTCCTCCCACAAAATCTTAAGCTCATTGACTAATGGAGGAAGATACACGTCCATATTTTTGACTTTATAGCGGCCGAGGAAGAGTAAGCTAATGATGAGATACCCTTTCTTCATAGAAAGCCATGGAGGGATATTGTAGTTGACAAGGACTATAGGCTACACACTGTAAGAAGTTGAGTGCAGACCGAATGGGTTCACACCATCCATTGCAAGATCGAGTCGAAGATTCCTTGGCTCTCACGCAAAGCCTGGGAAGGTAGAGTCAATGTGGATCCATGCGCGTGAATCCGCTGATATTCGTTGAACTCCATCTGTGGACCTATTCTGTGCATGCCACGTTGTCAAGCTCACCATGCCGGACGTATGAGACATGTGGTTTATGCGGGGGATAAGCAGAAAGTTTCTGAGAACTTTTTGAGGGATAGTTTGCCCTTGTAAGTCCTGTTAATACTTGTGAGCACCACACTTTGGACATGTCTCCATAGTCTCGTATTCTCCTCGAAACAGTATGCAATCTTTGATACATGCATGGATGTTGTTGTAGTCCATGCCAAGCTTTCGTAAAACATGTCATGCATCATCACAAGACTTAGGAATGGTATTTGCAGGTGGTAATATATAATATTTCAATAACCTTTAAAAAATCATAAAACACCTTAAAAAAGCACAAATGTTTTTAATAATAGTGGTGAAAAGAAATCAACGAAGCGTATGTACAAGGTACCTAAACAACTCGGTCACACTCGCATCACTCCACCCGTATTTTGCTTGCACACTTAAGAGTGCAAGCAGTGTCTTCAGGTGAGATACTCGGCATCCATCATATAATGGTATGGATGCTTCCTCTCTGAGCGGATCAAAAATCTCGACATCCATGGGAATCAATGCATCGATCATTGCCTCCATCTCAAGCTTCAAGATTGTAGGTAGGTCTAGAAGGCTACCTATCTCCTCTAGCATTGATGGTATAGATTGGGTAGTGCCTTGTAAGTGGTGGATTGGATCATGCACTCCATCAATTGCACGCCCACGAACTCTTCTAATTGGTCACAAAGGGTGCACTCCTCCTTGGGACGAGGCGTCACCTCCCTGGATAGAAAATTTTTGCCAGCCACACCCAATCTTATTGTATATGGTATTCAATTAGCTTGCGAGTACAATGCATGATTGATATTAACTTTTCTTACCATTTGCTGAAAATCTACAATCGCCTGATCAATGATCTCAGATTGAAACTCGTCGAATTGACGTATATGTTCTATATACAATCGACGTTTTCGTCTAATTGCCAACTTTCATTGAAAGCAAGGACATGGGACACGCTGATTAAGATACGCCTCGCGATCTTGAACAACAAGACCTTCATCGTTTTTCATTTTGCCTACGTTACAACAAACAATTTGTTTTTGTTTTATCATTCTTTTTTTCTTTCTTAAATTGTTCTCATCTCCTTCCATCTCTCTCTCTTTTTCTACATTACGACTATGACCACGATCACGACTACGACTATGCCTATGACTATGACTATGATGGCCACGGCCACAACCACGACCATGACCACGATCACGACCACGACAACCACAACCATGACTATGACCATGACCATGACCATGACCACGACCACGACCACGACCATGACTACAATCACAACCATGACCATGACCACAACCACGACCATGACTACGACTACAACTACTTATATAGAGATGAAGAGAGAGACAAGAGTTAGGGAGAGAGTAAATTTAGAGAAGAAGAGGAGAGAAGTGAGAGAGGTAGAAATAGAAAGAGAGATAGAGAGAGAAAAGAGATAGGGGGAGAGAGAAGGATTTAGGGAGAGTATAGGAAGAGAGAAAGAGGGATGATTGAGGAAGAGAGAAGGGTTGAGAGAAGAGAGAGGAGAAAGAGAGAGAGATCTGACTAGAGCATTTGACACCCATAGTCAACACATCGTGGAAAACACAAGCACAAATTGACATTGAATTATGGCAAGAAAATCCACCACAAAACAATAGTTATAATACTCGAGGTAGGATTTCAAAGTCTTACTGATTTCAATCAGTCATGGATGCCATACTATGGGTAGGTTGCACTTACTAAGAATAGAATTGGTGATTCACCTCATCTTCTTTTCATCATCAATAGAATTCTCATTTATCATTTATAACTCACCCACCTTCTCTCCACATTATTGCACACTACAATCTCTATGAGGGCATGAGATTGGAATCTCCACAAATACCAAAGCATGATTTCTAGCTTGATGGTTGCATATATACTACTACTACTCATGGAATAAACCTTAAAATAGTTATTATGCTCAAATATATGCTTGTTAGTGCAGAAATTTGTTCCTAAGACTATTCTAAGGAAGAAAGAGGGTTAATGATAAAAGAGTGCCATTCCTTGCGATTTTATATTATATTTTTTAATTAAAATTCATAGTTGAAGATGAGTTTCCTAAGAGATATTGTGGTGATATTGTTTTAGTTTTGCGAAGCATATGAATGATGTTGTTTTAGTTTTTTGTATTTGTCTTTTTAAGAAGAGATTGATTTTTATGGAATATCCAAAGTTATTTTTGGATTTATGTTATGAAAAATGAATGTTTTTCTAACTGATAGGCTGATTTCCTTCGTTGTATACTTGCGTGGTGGAGGCTAGGACAAGCCCCATGTATGAGAGGTCTCTTTGTAGGAAGAATATTATGCTAGGAGACGCAAGTGTGCTAGGGTTCTCTAGCCATATATCCCTTAGGTTTGTTGAGGATCGGCCTAACCCCTATGAGCCTAGGATGAGCTTATTGTAAGGTCTTATTTCCTTTTCTCTCTTTCTCTCCCTCTCTCATTTCCTCTCCCTCCCTCACCCTCACCCTCTCTTTCTCTCTTTCCCTATTAGGTTTAATGATTTTTCTCTCTTTTTCTCTCTCCTCTCCCTCTCTCATTTTTTCTCCCTCCCTCACCCTCACCCTCTCTTTCTCTCTTTCCCTATTAGGTTTAACGATTTTTCTCTCTTTTTCTCTCTCCTCTCCCTCTCTCATTTTTTTCTCTCTCCTCTCCCTCTCTCATTTCCTTTTCTCTCTTTCTCTCCCTCTCTCATTTTCTCTCCCTCCCTCACCCTCACCCTCTCTTTCTCTCTTTCCCTATTAGGTTTAATGATTTTTCTCTCTTTTTCTCTCTCCTCTCTCTCTCATTTTTTTTCTCTCTCCTCTCCCTCTCTCATTTCCTTTTCTCTCTTCCTCTCTCTCTCTCATTTCCTCTCCCTCCCTCACCCTCACCCTCTCCCTCTCTTTCTCTCTTTTCCTATTATGTTTAACATATTTTCTCTCTTTTTCTCTCTCCTCTCATTCTCTCATTTTTTCTCTCTCCTCTCCCTCTCTCATTTCTTCTCCCTCCCTCTCCCTCCCCCTCTCTCATTTTCCTATTATGTTCAATGTCTCCCTCCCTCTCCCTCTCCCTCTCTTTATCTCTCTCTCCCTCTCCCATTTCCTCCCTCTCCCTCTCTCTCATTTTCCTATTATGTTTAATGTCTCCCTCCCTCTTCTTTTCCCATTTCCTCCCCCTTCTCCCTCTCCCTCTCTTTCTCTCTCATTTCCTCCCTCTCCCTCTCCCATTTCCTCCCTCTCTCTCGTGGCAGTTTGGAACTGCAATGGCTCCCTATGGTCACGACCGGACAGACTTGAGGAGATTTTACTCGACCATGATGTTATATGCCTCACAGAGACACATGAGAGCCCAAAGAGAGGGCTCCCACGCATTATAGGATTTGAGTGGGTATCTACATATCGGGCTACTACTAGGCAGAGCACATCTAGGGGCTCAGGAGGGGTGGCAGTTCTATTCCATCAAGGGATACAGAGACATATCCAGTCAGTGAGACGAGATGAGGAGGCCAGTTACATATGGATCAGAGTGCAGATATCAGATGAGAGATGGATCTATATGGCAGTATGCTACTTTTCACCACGAGGGTCCAGATATGCTACTACGCAGGGTGATATTCAGGCCAGAGATTCCCCCTCCCCTTATTCACAACTCTCAGAGGACATTATTCTGTATTCTAGTTTGGGTGAGGTCTTCCTTATGAGGGACTTCAACGAGCGCACACAAAGCCGACAGTGTGAGAGTTTTGATATGGAGCAGCCAGAGATCATGAGAGCATTAGACCCTGTGGAGTTGGGGATCAATAGGGAGTCAGCAGATACTGGGCCAGACGCCACAGGGTATGGAGGGCATTTACTTGAGCTTGGTAGTAGACATCATCTCATTATTTATAATGGGATAGCACGATGGCCATATTTAGGAGGTCCTACATGCTTCCCACATGGGGGGGCGAGAGTACTGTAGATTATCTGCTCAGACTGATCGATGGGATGTATACTATTGAGTCCTTTGGCCTTGGGAGACTTCCACTTGGTGCCGATCACACCTTTCTCAGTTTCTCACTCCTCACCTCATTACCATCACCACCTGCAGATATCATACCCCACATGCATACTACCATACACTTCACTCATGAGCTCTCACATGTTTACTCACAGCATCTGGAGGAGCACATCACGTCACTTGATCCATACGCACCCCTTGATACACTGACCACTGATATCACATGCATTCTGCATGACACTCAGTTTTCCACATCAAACATACACGCACCCCCCTCGGACCAGTACCATGCCACAGAACAGGTGGTATGATGATGAGTGCAGAGATCTACGTCGACAGCTACGCGATTTGGAGGCCAGAGGAGAGATCACACACAGACAAGCCCAGAGACGCATGCACCGCTTGACCCGCCATAAAAAGCGGGAATGGGAAGAGGAGAGATATTGGGATATATACCACCTTCTTATGAGCAGAGATTGTGCAGAGGCATGGAGGCAGATCAGAGAATCACGCTCACCCACACTGATACATGACCCTACATTATGGCATGGATACGCACAGAGTTTATATCATGTACCCACACAACCGCTGTTACCCACACCATGTACACCAAGACTAGGTATTTCATCCTTTTTCACCACTAGTATGGTGAAACATGCTATCTCACGGTTACAGCATGGCCGCGCTCAAGACCAGTTTGATCTTCAGGTAGAGCATATTATATGTGGCAGAGACACGTTGGCTCCACTCATTGCTCACGTCTTCAACCGTGCATTGTCTGAGGGGTTCCCTGACTCGTGGACAAAGCACACCATTGTACCTATCCACAAGTCACGGGATCCTATGGATCCTAACACATATAGGACCATCATGATTGGGCTAGTTTTGTTCAAACTTTATGGCACGGTGATGGAGGAGGAGCTCAGCACGCTGGCAGAGAGAGAGTGCATGCGCACACCCGGACAGGCAGGGTTCAGACGGGAATTTTCTACCATAGACCACATCTTCACTCTCCGTTGTCTGATCGACCAGACACAAGTGAAGAAATAGAGATTGTACTGTTGCTTTGTGGATTTCCGCAAAGCCTTTGACACGGTTCTGAGAGAGAGGCTTTTCAGACGCCTACTTGATCTGGGGGCGGATGATGACACGATGTGGGGTATTTATGCACTATATGAGCGGGTTACTAGCAGAATCAGATGTCCGGGAGGTATATCACATCCCCTTGTGAGCACCATTGGTGTGAAGCAAGGATGCCCACTCTCACCGGCTCTATTTGGGCTATACATTGATGAGATAGCAGAGTTTATTCAACAGCGAGCCGGTGGAGGTATAGATCTCAGTGGAGCCACAGTTCATATCTTACTATATGCAGATGACATTGTGTTAGTCTCTGACTCAGCTCAGGGATTACAACAACATTTATTAGCATTGGATGATTTTTGCATACAGAGAGGCATGACAGTGAACCTTGGTAAAACCAAGGTTCTTATATTCCATACATAAGCTCAGATATGCAGACAGATTATTTTCATGGCAGCAGGAGGGAGTATTGAGGTCACTAGATCATATGTATATTTGGGAGTCACCTTTACAGCAGCTTCAGGGACTTTCTCGATGACATAGGCAGCTCGTGACCGCCTCACTAGAGGATACTCAGCATTGGCTCTTATGGAGCAACAGTGTCATCAGGCACATTTCCAAGAGCCCTGCACCAAGGGGTGGCTCTTTGATACTCTAGTCACTCCAGCACTGATGTATGTAGCAGCTACATGGGGGCCAGGCCTTGCCAATTATGTATGGACATTGATGGAGAGACCTCAGGTGATCATGATATCTAGATTGATTCGCAGCAAGGCCTCAGTCCCACATGACATTGTGCGAGCAGAGCTTGCCACACCGCCCATGCTAGTCGAGGCATTATTTCAGATAGTATGCTTCCTACATAGATTTCAGGATATGGATAGAGATCGCATTGCATATAGAGAATATATGGCATCTCAGGAGATGGCTCGAGAGGGGGATACCACATCATGGTATGCACAGACTAGAGCTTGGTTTGACAGACATGGGCTGGACATTGATAGACTCCCACCTCTTCTATATGATACTCAGGCTCCCACTTACACCCTCTCTCTCTCTGAGAGGAACAGAGTCATCAGACAGGAGATATGGCATATTTATATACAGAGGACATGGGTCAGCCCTGCATAGCCACTGCCATCGAAGATGCACATTATTATACACAGTTCTTGAGGATATTAGAGCAGGGATTCATAGATATTCCGAGATATATGCAGATCTATATGCCACATCGATTGAGAGTTCTTATTGGACAGCTTAGGGTATCATCACATCAGCTTATGATTGAGAGTGGCAGAGCCAATGGCATCCCGCGGGAGGAGAGGATATGCCCCCTTTGCAGATCAGAGGTGGAGAGTGAGGAGCATTTTGTTCTCAGATGCCCGGCATACTCAGAGTTGAGATCTAGATACACATTGAGCAGCTCACTTCAGGGATGTATGACTGATATGGATCAGAGATCATTTGGTCATTTTCTGGGAGAGGCATGGCACATCAGAGAGCAGAGCACACAGTGGGTCCCAGTCAGAGAGGGGCCCACCCAGACGACTATTACACAGTTCTTTCAGACAAACAGAGTGAGAGCTACTATACTAGCCTCCAGCCAGACCTCCGGGCTCACACTACAGCAGGCTGAGGACCAGCGTACCCGACGCCGCACGAGGATCCGTGGGTTTCGGACCCCACAGCCACATCGACAGGAGATCCGGAGGATTCTTGATCTACATCGACAGCAGACTGAGATCCGACGACACTCGACACATTGGATCTCAGATCTCGAGTTTGCTCTTTGTCCACTGCCGATGTACCACATCCTGCATCCAGGAGGGATCACCTGCTATTAGCGACTTCGACGACTACTACTACATCCCAGGATAGTATATCTCCCTGCATCTATTACATATAACATCGCACTACTTTATCACAACCGACAATTGTTCCCCTATCACAGCCGACATTTGTTCCCCTTTTGTAGCCATTATCTGGAGTACCAGAGCTACATACGCACATACACATACACGACACTTATCACACTCACAGCACCGTATTTTCAGTTTCCAGTTTTTAGCTTTTCATTTAGCACTTTTATTTTGGATAGCTGGACCTCATCAGTTGTATCACAGTTTGTCTCATAGGCCAGTTTTGGTCTTTAGAAGACGTTAATATAACTTTCTTTCTTTTCTTTCTTTCTCTCCCTCTCTCTCATTTTCCTATTGTGTTTAATGTCTCACTCCCTCTCCCTCTCTCATTTCCTCCCCCTCCCCCTCCCTCTCCCATTTCCTCCCTCTCCCTCTCCCTCTCTCATTTCCTCTCCCTCTCCCTCTCTTTCTCTCTCATTTCCTCTCCCTCTCTCAATATACACAAATTATACAAAAAACAAGTAAAAGAGAGAGAGAATGCACTCACCGTAAAGACTCGAAGAAGGGTTTGGTGGCTCCTCTTCGCGACACCGGTTCCTATTCGCCCTCCGTACACCTCCTCCTCTTCTTCGCGAACGGCGGTGATGGCGGTGAGAAGCCTTCTTTCTCTCTTTCTCTCCCTCTCAGTAAGACAGTCGCTCTCCCTCTCGCTCTCTTTCGTGAATGCGCAAAATGTAACGCGCTCAGGTTTCGGCCTGCGTTTTTTTGCTCTAGGTACCGTCCCTATTAGTGTCGCATTTGCGACACTAATAGCGACGCAAATAGCGACACCACTATTTGTCATTGCTAATCGGTGTCGCTATGGCCTGATATCCTTGTAGTGAATATTGTATGTCTTCTCATCTATAAAAGGAACTAGTTCTAAGACCTTGGAGAATCTATATCTCAATGTTCTTAAGATAATCATATCCTTATCTATAAGTGTCACCCTATGTGCATGGATAGCACAAATATATACATCCTAGAAAAACTTAATTAAGAAATCCTCTATAACCTCATGGATACAATTGAGGCACTTCTTATCCACCTATAACTATTGAGACTATGCCTATCACAAATCTCCTTGACCACCCTTTGGAAATGCATTACCAAGAGCCTTCATTGCCTTCCTAATCTCTTAAAGTCATCTCAAACTTGTGAAAATCTCCTCTTATGTTTTTTTTGCACATTGGATACTTAGAGGACGGATGGATTTTCTCATCAATGTTCTTAGAATCAATCTTCTGCTTCCTTGTGATAGCTTTAGTTCTAGCCATAGGTTAACACACCAACTACAAAAAAAATATAAGTAAATATAGTTACTAACCACTCATTTGTACATTAATGTATGATATGCAAAAGCAACACCTAGCAATAAGAGGATCCTAAAATCACATTTCACCTAGATAGGCATCAAAGTCTGATGAAAGAACATATGAAACATGAAAATAATGACAAAGCAAGCATATTATTTTACATTTCATATGACAAAAGCAACACAAGTAAGCAAGAGGACTCATACATATAGAATGTGAGCCTTGGACTACATGTAGAAGGTCAACTAATCCAATCATATTTCATTCAACATGTATGCATAAAAAACCCAGTAATATTAGATTCTTTCAGCCATATGTAGGGACTTGATAAAGTTTTTAACTTGGAGGATTGAATTTTTCTTATAGAGAGTTGAGTGTTGCTTGGATACTCTTACTAGAGATGGAGAGCTTGTTCTATTCAAAATGAGCTTCCCTTGGAAAGACCAGGTTAAAATGAGTTTTTATTAGAAAGTCTAGGATAAAATGCTCAACTTTATTTCAAGTTTAAAAAAAACATTCATTACAGTGGTGTTTGATAATAGATACTCTCATTAACCACTTTCTGTAGATCCCAAAATAGCCTCAAGTGTGAAAAGTTACATTTAAATAAGAAAAAAAAATTAGAACTCTTTTTTAGGTGAAAAAATGTCATTTTGACACAAGTTCCAAGAATAACAGCTCTATTATTAGATGCTTTTTTTGGATTCTTTTAAGAGTAGCATCTCACAAAAAGTCACCATTTCTAGATGCAATCTTCTTGTATCACCATTAGAGTGAAGCAAAGTTATCCTATGTCCTATTGCAAGAAAAAGTAAGCATCCATTACCAAATCACACCATGTAAGTGATCAATCCAACTCATTTTTTATCTCAATGTCTTATGAAATCCAATTTTTTTAGTGATGAGTATGTTTCTCTGACTTCTAACTATGTTTCATCTAAACCAATTGTTAGTTAAGTTGTCTTAGGTTGTGTAGTATGAAACATGAGTTTAATATTGGCGTTCTCTATTGGTTGCATATTTCACATTTCATATGTCAAGCTTTTGTTGTGTGCATATCCCACTTAATTTTTCAACTTTTCTTGCTCATTAGGATATGCCTTGTAGTTGTCTATTTTTGCAAGGTTAGAATATCAAAGAGAAACCTATCCCTTAAGGGAATCGAGCAAGAGAATTTGAAAGACAATTGTAATGATAAACTCTTTGGTTTTCTTTAGGAAACTTGAAACTCGTCCAATTTTATGCACATGATTAGGAATATGCTCAATGCCCCTTTTGATTTGCAAGAGCTCTTGGGAGATCTTGAAGAGAAGCTTGAGGAGTACATGAAATTTTATGGTAGAAATGCAAAGTCTCTCACAATTAATAATTTCATTTCAATTATGTGATCCAAGAAACCACTACTCCTAAGATAACTTTTATTACCATCTATTATCTTATTGATGAGAAGTTTAAAAGGTGTGAAATAAACTACTCTTTTGATAGGGATCAACAACATTATGTTTTGACCTAAAAAGATAGGTTTTCTTGTGTATCTCTAATATATATATATATATAAATTTAGAGAAAGTGCAAGAAGAGAAGAAGGGAGAAGATGATGTGAAGGATCGGTCTTTAAGAAGCTTGTCTAGGATATATAAAGCTCTAGATATGGATGTGAATAAGACAATGATGATTGGAAAGTCATCACAACATCTTTTAGATAGTAAGATTTTCCTCTATAAGTTCATGTATATAGTGCCTACATCAATTAATTCATATGGTTTTCTTGAACTACTTAGGCTTGTCCATCTATCAATTCTTTGGAATGACTCATTTCGAATGTGTGGTTGCTTCAAACATTAAAATTGAAGATTACACATGACATTCATGGCTCACTAAAATTCAAGAGAGCTTTAAGATTAGTGGATCTTTCATGGTTTGTGTAGATTCATGCTTTTACTTATATCTTCAAAAACACTAATATGCATCAATGTCCCTTCATCTTTATTTATAAGTACATAAGTGAGAGTTTTCCTAATTCTAATTTGAAGAAGGATGGAATGAGATAGTGGGGTGAACAAAGGTGACTTCTTTTCATGTAAATATGGCGGTTCTCCCTACTAGTGTTACCTTTCATTATGTGATTTCACATTCATCATTATACATGCACTTCTATTAGGGGCATTGAATGAAGAAAGAAAGCTAGCCTTAGATGTAGAGAGGACACGAGTAACCCTAGCCTATCTAGCATGTTATGCATGTCTGCCCCTATCTAGCATGTTAGGAAAAGATAGCACAAGAAGAATTGCCTAGTGGTGGGGACATGAGTAACCCTAGCCTATCTAGCATGTTATGCATGTCCACCCCTGTTGCCTCACACACCTTCGGGAAAATATCTACGAGTCATAAAACCAAGAGCAATGATAGGAGAAACCCATGCACTGATCAAGATATAATATAGGGCATTGACAACTCTAGTTCCAAAAGATTGAGCCTAGCATCATTGCATCCTTAGCCTTCACAAATGTCACAATTCTATTAGAAATCTTGCAAAAAGTAATTTGAAAAGCCTTTAAGAATTGGATTGATGAAATGGATGCACCTCAAGTAGCTACTCTAGAGCTGCAACAACATAGGATACCTAATCTAATGACCACTCCAACTCTAAGATCCTTAGGTGTGAATACATTTTGGAATGTATAGAATGTTATGCAAATCTATTGCTTAAAGCCTTAGGACACTCCATAAGGTGAGGAATCATCAATATAGGAGAAAGAGTAGGAATCATTAACCAATAAGTTTTGCATGTCTAGGGGAACCTTCCTATTGAACAAGTCCACTTTAATATAACCCCATCTAATGGAATTAAGATTCATCCTTTAGAATTATTTAAAGTACTAGCTATTCAAGGTTACAAAAGTTAAATTTTTTGTTAACTTTGTCATAATAAAACCAGCTAATTATGAATTGTTCTCAGATATCCCAAATAAGGAATACAATACTTATCAAGAGCTACAGCAATGGTCAAGTCTTCCTAAGTGATAGGAAAAATACAATGAATATTGAAATGGAGACCTAGAAAACCACTTAAATCAACCTAGATGCAATCTCTAACATGTTGCATGGAGACACCACCTATCTTGTTTCCTACAAATCACTTAATCAATACATACCTTACCCCAAGATGAGCAAGATTTGATACACATTATTATCACCTTCAAATCTTTTTTCATGGAAGAAGGAGAATATCACAAACCCTTCGAGAACATGAGTCCAAAAGGAGCATAAGAAAACCACAACATAAACGAGTGAACCACAATTAGAAACCAGCTTAGTATCACTTCTTATGGACTTTGACTTAGCAACACCAAATCTAAAGAATACATCACCCTTATAAATAAGCTTGAGCTTTCAAACTTCTTAGTGAATAGCATTGTTTTCCCCAAGGAGCCAAAAGTGAACTTGTCGATATTTGAGGAGCTATTTACCAATCCTAATTAGCAATGGACTGAACTCCATCAAGTCTTATTTTATTATTACAATGACCTCTTTATCTTTCTAATGCAAGTGCAAGGTGTAGACAATGAAATCATCTCAAGAACACTTATGAAAATTCATATTGCATTTGCAAGGAGAATGGAGATTGCATAGAGTTGGAGAGAGAGAGAGAGAGAGAGAGAGAGAGAGAGAGAGAGAGAGAGAGAGAAAGAGATAGAGACGGAGAGAGAAGATGCTACATTTGTGACGCCTCTAATAGCTCTCTTGTGAGCAGTAATTTATTATGGTATGAGTCAAAGAATAAAGAATGAGTGTGTACATATATAGTTAGGATTAGTGAGTAAGATGGGCAATCAGCCACATTGGCCTTCACCCCAAAAATCCACTTAAAAACTAATATGCCTTTAAAAAATAAGAGAATATGTGATATATAATACATGTGAGTTATCCTCACATGATGCCCATCAACTCTCTGTAATGTGCAAACTTTTCAAAGGATGGACTCTGGGTGTGAGAAAGTCTACAAGATTATCATCAATATGCACTTTGAGAAGCCTAACTCGCTTATCCACAAGCACTTGATAAATGAAGTGATATCTCACTTCTATATGCTTAGTTTCTACATAATACACGATTATTTGCCAACATGATGGCACTGTGACTATCACAGTGCAACAATGGCATGCCTTCATTGAGGTCTAAGTATCCCACTAGACAAGTAAGCCATATGGATTCTTTGCATGCTTCTATGGCTATAATGTGTTGAGTTTAGGTTGTACATAATGCCGTGCATTTTGGCAAGTGAGAGATCTATGAGATTGCACTACCATATAAGGTAAAAACATATTATGTAGTTGACTTTCTATTGTCAACATTCCCTGCATACTCTGCATCTATGTATCCAAGTACACCATTGCTACTTCTCCCAAATAATATGCACATATCTCTTGTAGAACTCACTTACATCAAGATACCTTTCACTACTTCACAATGCTTCTTGCTACTATTTCTAGTACAAATGCAATGTCCAAACAAGTGGCAATCATAGCATACATAAGACTACCCACATATAATGAATATGGAACCGTGGCCATTTCAACCTTCTTCTCATCAAATTTTGAATGATCATCAACATTAAGTTTCATATATGGAGGCAATGGAGTATTAATTGCCTTTCTCTCCTCCATATTGAAACAGGTCTGAATGGTTGATTTTTTATGGATTTTGAGTGATGTATGGTTGTTAATGGAAGTGTTTGAGAGTTTTTTGGATGATATTGATTATGTTTTGGAATTTCATGATAATTTTTAGTGAAAATATGAAGCTCTGTGATGTTCTGATAAGTTCCGTTGAGGTTCTGATTGGTTTTGATACCTTCTGTATACCTTCTATTTTGTTCTGATTTTCTTCTATATGAAGCATGGATTAATGATTAAAGAAGGATAAGGTCTTTTGGAAGCTTATTAAAAAGTTTTTGATAGTTGGGAATGGTTTTAGTATGAGTTATGAGGATTTGTTGTTCTCTTATGACCTTCTGTAACCCTATGTAAACCTTCTGTAGAGCCTCTGTTTCTATTTTGTCTTTGTTCCGTTCTATTCTGTAGATCTTCTGTAAGTGTTCTATAGAATGTATGTGTGACTTTGGAAAAGTTTTATAACTTTTGGAAAGGATAAATATAAGTTCAAAAGAGCTAAAACAAATGGCAAAAGCAGCTACTAAAGAATGAAGAGAAGACTAGAGTGACAGAGACAGGAGTGAGATATGAAGGGTTACTGTAGTGGCTCTGGTGCCTCTTCGACACAGACATACCTCTTGGCAGGTGTTATCCACGACCAAAGAAGGATTATTGAGAGTCATTATTGAGTATTTTAGTGAGGAGATGATGTATTATTGAGAGAGAGAGAGAGAAAGAGAGAGAGAGAGCTAGAGATAGCTAATATATGAAAACTATGTATCTTTCTATGAGAGATTGAAAGAGAAAACTATGAAGACATTGAAGATGAATACTATGTAATTTATTTCCATTCAAAAATGGTGTATTATTTTATGTTCCTTATTCTATTGATGGATTTTATGAAGATATTGAAGATTATGGTTGATTCTATCAAATCCGTGGGAGATATCTACTATGATGCTGCGTGAAGATTTGTTGTTTTCTTTGTTTTGGTCATCAAAAGAATGAAACAAAAGCTTGTTGATGTTACAAGATAGATTTTCTTGCAGTAGAATCCATTTTTCCTTGATTTCTCTCTTGGGGCTCCATGTTTTTTATGCATAGCTGGGGAAGCTTACTATCAGCAAGCATCAGAAGAGGCTGAAAATGAAGGAAATGGCATTGCCAAGAAGAGGAGAATTCAATGGATGCTTGCAAAGTTCCTTATTCCATTGAAGAGTTGGAGATTCTTATTGCCAAAGCCACTTTCCACAATAATTTCATCCCACAATGGCAGAAACATGTTACCATCATGATGCAAGCTCTATGTGGTGGATTATTTCCTCTTCCTGTTGAAGCAACAGAGACATGCATCTTGATGGCAAATTGGTTGGGAATAAACTGAAGAGTAGAAATAGAGAGAATGACTATCCATGGAAGATTTGGTATTCATTGAGAAGTTTCCAAACATCATCAAGTGGGAGATTGTGAAGAAGCTTCAGGAGTCATGGTCTATGGAGGTTCACGAAAACAAAAAGGAAAACAGTTGGAATTTGTTCGTGGATGCTCAACAACAAGATACATGGGATGCTTGGTGCACTGACAATCTTATATTTGTCCAATTAGCAACCCACTGGAAGTTGGTAGATAGAGTGTTTTTCACAACATACACTGTTGAAACCCTTAGAAGCTGGCATTATTATAATGATGGCACAACAACAATCCTAAGAAGAATGAGTTTTGATACTTTCAGAATAGAATATCTCCCCCTGTGTAGTGGTTTGAAAGCCGAATTAAGAGATGTTGAAAAGAAGAAAGTAGAAGATATGTTGGCCAGAGAATCCCCTAGAGACTGAAGCTCCTCTCTGATTCTATTCTATTGAGTACTGAACAACTGGTTGAAGCCAAGCCCCCGATGAATTATGCAATCAAGAGGCAAGCATTAGAACGAGTCCAGAGGTACGTGAGCAAAGATAAGGCAAGAATCAAGGCTGAGAACAAGCTCACAGTAGAAGCCTCCTTTGACACCCTACAAGTATCTTTACAGAAGCCTCCTAGTCAGATTCGTACTGGAAATATTGATGACAGGCCAGCAAACGTAGTCCCATTGCCAAGTTTTAAGGGAGAGTATAATGAAGACCCTGATCTTCATGTAACAAAATTTATGTAGCATGTGTGGCTAACAATGCCAGAACCCCTGACCATTGGTTACCAAGCTTCCCCACCACTTTCAAAGGCGCGGTGTTTCAGTGGTATGAGAGACAAGCAGCATGAATTTTTGGCACATGGGATGACCTGAAGTTGGCCTTCCTCACTAAGTTCAAGTGTGAAGGTTTTGAAGAGCGGATGCGAGAGGAGTTCATGAACCTAAGTCAGTCCTCTAGAGAAAGAGTAGAAGCTTATGTCTCGCGAATGAAATCCATCCTGAAGAGATGGACTAACCATCATTTGGATGAAGGTATCCAGAAATGAGTGTTTCTCAAAGGCCTATAACCAGTCAATCTGCAAGCTACAGTGGAAGATGCAAGATTGTATGACAAAGTTGAAGCAAGGTTGTCAATGACTCCAGGAAGAGGAGTCTTACCTCCTGCCATGCTAGGAATGGTATACCCACCAAATGCAGTTCCAAGGATAGCTCCCTACCCCTATCCCCAAATGCAAACAGTGCCATAGTATAGTGCACCTAATTCACTATAGTCACCACAGACGACAGTGCCTCAAATGATGGTTCAACCATAACAACAGTGGCCTCAAACAGTTCCTCCAATGGCAACTCAACAATAGTGGAACCCTACCAAGTGGAATCAACAACCCGAAGTCTCAATAGGAGCTCTGAATCAGAACTAGAATAGAGGACCCTCTGGATCGACCCAACAAGTGTATGCAGTAATTACAGAAGTTTCACAAAACCCTACTATAAGTACTTCAAGAGGTGAAAATCTGAAGGACTACTTATTCCACTCAGTTGCAAGTATCAAGAAAGAGCTTATGGATGTGATTATAGAGCAGCTACAGACACTGAAGGTGAATACCGCTAATATATCTACTCCTGTGGGAGCTGGGAGAGATGTGATGCATTCTAATACATGGTGTGGAAAGTGCTATCATGTGGGACATTTAGCCACTAAATGTACCCGAAAACCAACTATTCCTGGAGCCTTATGTTCCTATTGTTTGTGAAAGAACCATATAGAGGATATTTACTCTCTGAAAGAGATGCACGAATGAAGACAGAAGGATGAAAATGCAATATTCAACTTGCTAGAATCCAAAATGATAACACACGATATTGGATCAAAGCCTAGGGAATTTGGTCCTAATTTCCGTCCAAGGAGGTTTCCCTCTCAAAGTTACAGAGGAAGACAGTCTGGTGGTAGTCACAGATCAGAGGTGGAATGTTATAGGTGTGGAGAAAAGGGTCATACCTTTCCGAATTTTCCAAACCCTAGACAATCTATGGATTACAAGCCCTTATGCAGCCGGTGCAAAGGAGAAGGCCACACTGCAAAGGACTGTCCAAGTCCAGAGCCAGTTGTCCAGAAAGACTATGAAGTTTAACCTGCCAATAGAGGGATAGAGCAGTACAGGACAGAACAGTGCAATACAGAGCATTGTAGTGCTACAAAGAGTCACAGAGACATTCCCAAAAACAGGACCAGAGGTCCAAGAGATAGACGATAGAGAAGCACTTTTAGAAATAGAGGAAGTGATGATGCTACCATTGTTATAAGAAAAAAGAAATATGAAAATGGATGTAGCCCCATTCCCCATTAGGTTGGAGAAGCCTGTGATCCTATCAAAGATTATGACTTGGTCAAAGACCTAGACACCTTTAACCCAAACCTAACATTCCGACAGTTGCTGATGATGTCTCCTAGCTGCCGAAAGAAACTCAAAAGCATCTTGACAAGAAGATGGATTGCTCCTTCAACAGCGACCAAGACCAATAAGGCCCCGGAGCCTGTAAAGGAAGTAGATGTAGCTAACGTCTTTCTAGATCATCCGAGAACCCCAGAGATTAGTGTATGGATAAAAGAATGCTTTATTTCAGATGCATTGATTGATGGAGGCTCATCAGTAAGCATAATGACGGATGTGACAATGAAGGACTTAGGGGTGTAGGGAATTCAACCTACACAATGGCTTATCAGATTGGCAGACCAAAGCAAAATTAAACCATTGGGCATCCTCCCATACGTAAAAACAGCCCTTGCAGGAAAAGATTACTAGCTCACCTATCTGGTGGTTAAACCAAATTCTTATGGGACCTCATACCCTCTGCTATTGGAAAGACCTTGGCTTTTTGAAGTAAGAGCCAGGATGGATTGGTTCAAAGGAACCCTAAACCTCGGCAGAGAACCCAACAAAGTGGTGTTGAAATTATATGGATCACAAAAAGGCAATGAATCCACATCCATTGAAGTCATAACTGACTCCTCCGATGAAGTAACAGATGGTACATCACGAGATGAAGAGGCTGTTAAACAAATCTTTCCCAAGAAAACAAAGGCACAGTCCCTAACAGTGGGCACTGTAAGCCAACTATTGAAGGAAGCAAAGTCTTTGTCCATGGGAGAATACCTCCTGCCTCAACTAGAATTAACTTTTGAAATCACCTCTGACAATGAAATAGAAGCATGGATGTACTATTCTCCCTGTTATATCACAATTGCAAAGACAAAAGCAGAGATAGAGCCAGAGACAGAAGCAGAAGCAGAAACAAACAGAGAGGCAGAAGATATGTTCTTCTCCTAGAGAGCCTCTACAAAATCAGAGACAAAGCCTCCAGAGGAAGAGGATGAAAATGATGAGGAAGAAAACGAAGCAGGATATAAAAGTGCAGATGAAGAATTTTCTTTGATAGTGGACAATCTTGTTGATGGCCCTACGGAGACCTCAGAGGTCGAAGATCTCAGGGTGTCGGATGGAATGACCATGGTTCCATTTGGGTTGACCAATGGACCACAAAGTATGCAGATTCTGCATAAGCAATGGATTAAAGGCATAAAAATTAACTTCACTAGTGGCTTCTGTCGCCCTGACCGTTCAGTCTAGAGAAAAGATGATGATGATGCCCCCTGCCAACGAAAGCCAAAGCCATCAAAGCCATGGCTTCTAGAAGGCCCGTGCTATGTGACATTCCTAGATGCGTCCTTTGAAGATGAATCCCTAAGTCTAGAAGAAATCACCACTCACACAGAAGCAAACAAAGCTCTGCAACAATTTCAACAGACAAATGAGTCATCTGTTCAAAAGGAGGACACTAGTTCTAGTGGAGCATCACATGATGACACTACTCTATTGAAAGAGTCAGACCTCTATCCAAAAGCAATCCGTGGGACATTTATCCACGAAGTGTAAGGTGAAAGACAAATGATGTTCCACAACACTGACTGTAATGAACGTCACCTAAAAGTGGGTCTCAATCTTCCAGAAGAAGAACTAGTGGTCCTGCGAGATCTACTAAAGGAGAACTTAGACATGTTTGCTTGGTTGTACAAAGACCTAAAGGGGATTGATCCCACAATATGCCAACATCACATTGACCTAGAGCTTGATGCCAAACCTGTAAGGCAAAGACAAAGGCGTATAAATCCTAATTACTCTACTGTGGTGAAGGCTGAATTATTGAAACTTCTTGAAGCTGAGTTCATTTATCCCATGGTTAACAATGAATGGGTTTCACCCATTGCAATTGTATCCAAGAAGAACGGGAAACTTCAAATATGTGTGGACTTTCGAAAGCTCAATTTGAAGATGAAGAAGGATCATTTTCCTATCCCTTTTACAGACCAACTGTTGGACACAATGGTAGGCCATGAGCTGTAGTCCCTCTTGGATGGATTCAGCGGATATAACCAAGTCCAAATAGCAGAAGAGGACCAATCCAAAAAGACCTTCACCACAGAATGGGGGACCTATGCCTATAGAGTAATGCCATTTGGGCTCTGTAATGCAACTTCCACCTTCCAACGAGTAATGATGGCTACCTTCCAAAATCATTTGCATGATTTCATTGAGGTGTATCTTGATGACTTCTATGTCTATACTTTAATCCGCGAGTACTGGGGACACCTAGAGCAATGTTTTGACAAATGCCGAGAGTATGGGATTTCTCTCAACCCCGACAAATTCGTCTTTCGCATCTCATTGGGAGTTCTTCTAGGCCATATTGTCTTTGCACAGGGGATTGCAACAGACCCGGTGAAGATTGAGAAGATTGCCACCTTGACGGCACCAACAAACCTCAAGCAATTGAGAGGATTTCTTGGCCATGTGGACTACTACATAAGATTTATTGCACATTTTGCAACCAAGGTAGCCCCTCTGCACAAGCTCCTAAGGAAAGATACAGTTTCCTTTGGATTAATGATTGTGAAGGAGCCTTTAATACCCTAAAATAATGCCTTATCCAAGCATCTATCTTGCAGCCTCCTGATTGGATGAAGGAGTTTCATGTGCACATAGATGCATCAGTTGAAGGGCTAGGTGTTGTCCTATGTCAAAAGGGCCCCTCTAAATTAGATCAACCAATATATTATGCAATCTGAAAAGTCAGTGATAGGGAACGGAACTACATGGTGACAGAGCTTGAGTGCTTAGCAATGGTATTTGCACTGGAGAAGTTTTGACACTATCTATTGTCAACGCAATTCAAGTTCTACGTGGATCATGAAGCCCTGTCCTTCTTGATGAACAAAGTAAATGTTAAAGGATGACTGATGAGATGGTTGCTCCTATTTCAGGATTTTGATTTTGAAGTGGTCACTAAGCCTGGTCGTTCCCATGTCCTATCCAATCATCTATCACGGATCCCTCAAACTGCAAGAGAGGAATAGGATGATCCAGACCTTCCTGATGCTTCCTTGTTTCTAGTTGAAAATTTTACTCCCTGCTACACAGACATAGCCAACCTCCTGAAAACTCAACAGTATCCTCCTGGCATCTCAAGCCATGAGAAGAAGAAGCTTCTGTTAGAATCAACCCCCTACACTTTGCTAGGTGGTGCACTATACAAGAGAGGCAAATATAAAGTGCTGAGAAGATGTGTTGCAGGAGATGAAAACAACTTAGTATTGAAAGCATTCCATGACGAACCATGTGGTAGACACTTTGCAGGAGAAGCAACAACCAAGAAGGCTGTGTTGGCAGGATACTGGTGGGCCGACCCTCCATAAGGATGCATATGACTACTGCAAGAGATGTGATGCTTGTCAATGAATGGGAAAACCCACCAAAACAAGTGCCATGCCACTGCAACCCATTCTCCCCCTAAATCTGTTCAAGAAGTGGGGGATTGATTTTGTGGGTCCCATTGATCCACCCATCAGATGAAAGCAGAATAGATATATCTTAATATGTACGGATTATGTCACAAAGTGGTGTGAAGCTAATGCTCAGAAGCGGGACGATGGCAACAGCATAGCCTTTTTTATGTACGAGAATATTATCACCCGTTTTGGCAATCCCCTCGAGCTGGTAAGTGACAGAGGTACTCATTTTCTTAACCAAATCATGGAGGAGCTGATGGAGCCATATAAGATTCGCCATTGCAAGTCCACTCCTTACTATCCCAGAGCCAACGGCCAAGTTGAAATCACCAATTGCATCCACTGCCTGATCCTAACAAGAACGATTGTCGCACATCGTCATGACTGGGACAATCGACTTATAGAGGCCCTCTGGGCATACAAAACCTCCCATAAGGCAGCTACATGACAGACCCCTTTCCAGCTAGTGTATGGTATAGAAGTTGTCTTCCCTGTTGAGCTAGACTTGCCCTCTTTGCAAGTGGCAGTTAAAGAATGCTTGGGAGATGATGAGCCACTGCAATGCCGCCTCCTACACTTTGAATGTTTGGATTAGATACGGCAAATGGCCTACAGTGTATGGAAAACACTCAAGCGTGATGCAAGGCCTATCATGACAGTTTCATCAAGCACAAGGAGTTCTAAGAAGGTGACCTTGTCCTAGCCGGCAAGTTTCCCGGCAAGCTTCAACAACAATGAATGGGCCCGTACAAGGTACTTGCTATCAATCCTAATGGCTCGGTTCAAGTGCATACCGTTGATCCCTTTGATGATCCTTTTCTGAGCAATGGCTATCATTTGAAGAAGTAGTTCCCTCCTTGGGGATCTTGACAATCACAATCGACCTACCCTCTCCCTTTTGGACATCGCACTGTCATTCTCTTCATGCTTCTAATAGCCCTTATGATTTTTCTCATGAGGCGGTCTCATCTTGCTAGCCCCTTACAGATACCTCTCAACCCTACCTTGATCTCTTCTTGTCTGATCCAACAATGGTGGTGAGGTTGGTCCTAACACATAGTATTTCTACCATTCTCTTTCTTAATAAAAATAAAATAAACAAACTATTATGGGAAAAAAGGAAGAAATTCCCTATCATAATAGGCCTTGTTCCAAGAAAATGTGACACCCTTGGGCAAGAAGCTAACTGTGGAAAAGGTGGTAACACCCCGCAATTCAAGATAGCTAACTCACCAGTAGAACCTTTCCAGCAAGTAATTTGACGTCGCCTCCCTTGGTGCGATGTCTCTGCAATATCAATCCGTTTGCCCTTCTTAACAGACGACCTTTCTTATAAATCATTGAAGTATCTAACTTGTTTGTAGTCTCCCTGGTTACGCCTCGTCTTCAATCTCCTGATGACAACAACAGTCGACACGATCTTCATCACCAACCCCTTGAGTGATGTGAGCTTTCATCCTAACAAGATGGGAATGTGTGTATGGGCTGCCGTCTGTATCTATCAGAGAATGAGACAGAGGGTGGGGTGAGTGACCAGTTTTTTCCTTCAAATCAAATGAGATGTGAGATGTGTGAATGAAGTGTTGCACGCAAAGGATGGGCCTCTCAATGCACAATGCACGATCTGTTCATGTGCACTGCACCATAAGGCTCACTAGCCTTCCTTCTCGCACTATATGCCGGCACAGGGCGGGATGCACTATTGCACCATCAAATGCGCATAAGGCATACAACCTCTGCAAAGTGATAGTGAGGATTGCATCAATGGGTTTCAGGAATGGGCTACCCTCTGAATATTTCAATAAAGTGTGAGACAGAGGGTGGGATGAATGTGACAGATGGTTCTTCAATCAATTATTAAGAGGTGAGGATTGAGGGACGTTACGACCATTGGAGTTAGGTATGTTTCTGTTTCCCTATGCACCCACAGGATGGGTCTCTGCCATCAGCACAAGACACATCACTCTGTTTTGTACATTGCACTGCAAGGCTCCCTGTCCTTCATGCTTGCACCTATGCCAGACGGGTTGGACATACTAATGCACCATTAATTGTGCACCTTGGCATACTCCCTCTGCCCCACCCCCTTGTCGATTCCTAAATTGGGTGTGAGATCTAAGTTTCCATCAATATTACCTCGAGTGATGTAAGTTATGGGGCGAGTGACTGTTCTCTCATTCCATTTGAGTGCTCGTGAGTTGAGTGACTATCCTTCATCAACAATACCTCCCCCGATGGACTTCATCAAAACTAGCTACCTCCCTGGGTGCTGCTGCATGGTCCTTGCCATGCTGGCTGAATGTTGGAGCAAGCCGTGGTACCTCCTGCAACCGACTCCAACCCTTCTGTAACAGTGACTATTCCTTCAACCATATGTGAACCGGGCCAAGTCTTTCTAGCCTTATCCTTATGATTGCACGTGTACATTATGTTTTAAGTGTGGGGACGCTAGCATTCAGTCGATTGACGAGTCCTAGGTTATGTTGTTGTATCTAACTCTGCCCGTCTTAAGTGTGGGGGCGCGTCCCTACGCATCTATTCTGTATCTCATCATGGAAATACATCTATCCACCTCCAAATGCAAAAATTAATTTTCTATGCTCTGATGGGGTCCCTTCCCCACTCATCCGTTCTATTTCCCCTATCCCCAAAGTTGTTCCTTATCTGTTTACCTTTATCCTTTGTTTTGCTATTTTTCCATGTGAATGCATCCTACGTTCACTGAGACTCACATCCAACTTTATATCCTTGTTTTTCCCTCGAAATTGGCCATTTTTCCTTTTTATACACCCTAGTTCTAACTTACGGTTCATCCACTATCCCATTTCGAACAGTTTTATGTATTTCCATGTGAAACGCATCCTACATTCACTAAACCTGATATCTGATGTCATAACCCAGTTCGTTCCTTTGACTGAGACACTTTTCCTTTTTACATCCCTTGTTTCGGCTTAGTATTTTTGAGTTATTAATTTTTGAAGCAATTCCCACTAATTGTATATACTTCCATGTGAACGCATCCTTCTCGCTTCAAAACAACAATCTAACATACTAGCCCTGTCCTACGCCTTCCCTTGGACATATTTCCTTTTTACACCATGTCCTTCTACTGTACGGGTTGTCCGTTATTAATTTTTGCGAGTTTTTGTGTCTTTTTCATGCATTGTTTTGTCATTTTTTCATGTGAACCTGCCCTATTCTCTTTGGAATTCCATTCTGACTGGATAGCCTTGTTCGTCCATCCTTCTTGCACAATTCTTCTTTTTTATCTGCCCTGTTTTGCTCTCTAGATTTTTTGTTATTAATTTTCATTGGTATTTTTTAGCTCTATTTTCTTTTTTTTTCATGAGAATGCCTCCTAACCCCATCCAAACTAAGATTTGATATGACAGCCCTGAAAATTATATGTGTTCGGACATTCTTCCTTTTTATTGTCCTCCATTCCGACGCACGGATCATTCCATATTAATTTTCGAATCCCTTTTCGGGTACGATTTTTGGGTTTTTTCCATGTAAATGGATCTCATCTTCATCGGAACTATGTTCTAGCGTGATAAGCCTGTTTGGCATACCTTTTTGCACATTTTTTCTTTTTCCCGCCTTTCATTCCGGTGCACGGTTTGGGTTTTATAAAATTTTCGGCTCATTTGCGCCTTTCGTGCCTCTTGCGTTGCGCGTGACCACCCGTTTTTTTAATTTTTAATCATGATGACGCATCCGTCGCATCCTCTCACACCCGTGCTGCCAGCCTGCCCCCGTTGCTTCCCGTCACTACAAATTTTTTTTGCCCTCGCCCCGCACTTATGCGCGGGACGAGGGGGTGGGCTTCTTTTCATTATGTCCCTTAATTTTATTTATTTATTTATTTATTTATAATATATTAATTCAATTTTTATTTTTTTCAAACCCCCCCTCCCCGATGGTTTCCCACCCCTCCCCTTCTCCTCTCTCTCTCCTTTTCTTTCTCCCTCTCTTCTTTTTCTTCTCTCTCCCTGACCCCTCCCTCTCTCTCCCCTCTATCTCTGCTTCTTCTTCTTCCCCTTCTTCTTCTGCTCTTCCCTCCCTCTTCTCCTCTTGCAATCCTCCTTGCCCTCCTCCTCCTCTCTTTCCCTTCTTCTTTCTTTCCTCCTCCCTTCTCCTTCTTCCTTCCTCTCCCCCTCCTCCCTTCTTCTTTTCCTCCTTCATTTTTCTTCTTCCCTTAACCATGTACAAATTAGATTGTAGTTCATTATTAATTAACCATTAATGCATAGTAAGTTGATTCCGCAATCCCAACCCCTACTTAGACTGACTTGACTGACTAGGGGTCTCTAAAAATGCAATTCATTGTTACAACTAACGTGATATGTGGCGCAAAGCGCATGCATACGTGACGGCGAGGGTTCATTTTAATTACAAATAAATTGTGTTTGTAGCACGTATGCACGTGCACTGTGGATTTCTTTTTAGAAAATTATGTGGGTTATTGTGCCATGTGCTCCTGCAATGGCGGGGTTTCTTTTACAATTAACGATCAGGTTTCTTTTAAATTAAAAATTAATTAAGTGCATTCTGTTTATTTGGTGGGTGCAACGGTCAGTTGATTTTATTACAATTACATGTGTGTTACGGTGCAACGTGAGATAGGGAAAAATAGAAAAAACTTGGCAATGGGTGGGGCTATCTGCAAAGTCTGATACCACGTCCTCAAAAGAAAAAGAAAAGGCGCAATCCACAAATATTCCACACAACGGACAAAAGGTTGACTAAAACTAGTCATCCTGTCATGTAGAAAAATGAAAAAACAAAAAACAAATTAGCCAAAACAAATAATGAAACAAATGATACATATGACCAAAACAAAAAGATGGATATGTGGGGATGTTGAATTGATTGGGATTTATGAGTATGATTTTTTAATTTTTTTTAATAATAGATTTTGGTTTTTTTTAAAAGGAGGTGAACATGAAATTTCAGCAAACCAATCATGAACATCAAGTGTGAAAAAGATAATCTAATTTACTTCACATTATTTAGCTCATTTTTTAGATTTAAAATGAATTTTACATGAATTTAGGCATCAAAATCAAGATTTTGTCTTCAAATAATGCTTTGGCCAATTAAGAAATCATTTTCAATCGGTCAAATATTCTCAAAATGTACAAGGGAGTTTATGAAAAAATTTAAAAATTTTTAAAAATTGTCAGTATTTTTATCAAATTTTAATAAATTTTGACTAGTTTTTTAATATTTTTTAAAATAATTTTCAATTTTCGAATTTTCTACAAAAAAAATTCTGAGATTTCTAGTTTGAAAATTATTTCAATTGTTTGCAAAAATATTGGAGATTTTTTAGGAAATATTTTGTACATTTTTTTGATTTTAAGACAGATTGCATTCGTCGTGCTGGTCTTCGTTCTTTTGTGGCTTTGAAGTTTCCGCCAGTGGGGACAACAAGATTTGCTACTCCTTCATGGCATCTTACAAGAACTAGTCTGGCTTGATTTATAACCGACGCTTTTTCTTATCCACATCCAATATTAGTGATGCGTTGTGTTTGCCCCTTTCAGCGTCTTTCGTCCCTAGTGGAAATCAATTATTGATAGTTGAGGAGATCCTTTCTCTCCTGTAGAAAGAAACATCTACTCCTTTGGTCTCCAGCAAAGTTATCACTAGTTCTGGGGTTTCTGTAGTAGCTCACATCTCCTCCTCAGTATGGAAGAACTTTGCTAGTTTCTACAAGACAGGTTCATGTCAGGGAAGCCTACTTCCAAATGTCTATCCAAGGAGTTGTTCACTACTTTTGTTAGAATCCTGGAGGGAGCCAAAAATTGGGCAACATTCATGCTCGCAAAGATGGATCATCATTTTCAAAGAGTTCCAAAAGGTCAGGGCAGTAATGTCTCCTACAGTGTTTTTCTTCAGAAGATTATCAACCTTGCACCTCCTCCTGGTGGTGTGCTAGTTCCTGATCCTGCTCCTCTTCCGAAGTAGCCTCCACCTTCTGTTCCAACTCCTGCTAGATTCTCTCGCAGTAAAAGAATACGTACTAAAGGGCCCCTTAGTCCTATTTCTACTTCAGTTTCTGATTCTCCTGCATAGGACTCCATTCCTCATGTTTCTACTAGTTTCCTTCCTTCATTCTTGTCATGTCCTAATCTATTTGTAGCACAAAGGGATGGGCAGTTGGATAAACAGATCCCTGCTTCCTTACAAACAATGTTAGTTGGACCTTTTCTTCCTCAGCTAGTTTCTGGTATCCAGGCTACATTGGAGACTTCACTGACGACTTGTCTTCAATCCATTTACACAGGGGTGTATACTTCCTTACATGACAAAGTGGATTCCCTAACTAGTCAATTAAGTAAGGCTTTGGAGGATCTAGCATCTGAGAAAGCCGCCCTCACGGATATTCACAAACAAATGACTGAAGCTACTACCCTAATGGATTCCCAAAAGGCCACCATTCAGAAGTTTGAATCTCAAGTAGTTACCTTGGAAACAGAGAATGCGTCTTTGACTAAAGAGAAGAATTCTGCCCTTGAGGAGATGATCGACTTAGCCAGTAGGATGGGTACTTGTGAGGGTCAGCTACAGTCTTCTCAAGAAACTATTGAGTTACAGAAGAAGATGATTGTAAAGCTTAATCAGAGATTGTTCCTCCACCTCCTGTGGTTTCTTCTATAGTATCTTACAACAAGGAGCTTGACCAGTTATAGCAAAAGGCGAAGTTGTATAATGGTTTTTCTGCTAAGGTAGAACGCCTTCAACAATGTATGAACTATGTGCAGGATTATTTTACTAGTTATGCTGAGATGGTGTCACCCCCACCATCTTTCTAGATCAAGTCTAATCAGCGATGTTTTGCCTTGTACATCTCTTTGAGCAATGTGGATTTAGAACCTCCAGAGAATGTGTGGCAGAATTTGTGGTCTGCAGATTTGTTGAAGTCTGTGTTTGACAGATTTCTTGATGAGCTGATTTCTCATGAAGTACAATTGTTGTCTTTCATGTATCTTACGGGGCATTTGCAGATTCATGATGAGGAGGATTTGAATTTGTATGTGGGAGATGTCATCTTACAAGCAGTGATGTATGTGCACTGAGTTGAGCTCCTGCTCTAGCAGATAGTTTGAAGCATCATCATGAGCAGACATCTTGGTATAGAGGACAAGCCTGGCATCTACCTTTGGAAGATGTTGCTTTGGAACCTCGTCGTCTCAGGGGTGTATTCCACAAATCTGATATCCAGCCCTTGCAAACTCAACGGTTGCGTCATATTGTTGATCATCCATTATTCACTGATTGTTTTTTCCAAGATCTTACTTATCATTACTCTTTTTATCCATTAGATTCCACTGATCTTTTGTCTTATTCTCTTATGTCCTATCGTTTTCCGTTATATATTTCCCTCCTCACTTCCAACCCACCCTCACACTATTCCTCTGTTGTCTTTTACTCCTTCTAATTCCCCTCACGTTCCTATTTTTACTTTTTGTCCTTTCATTGCCAATCCGACATCATTGCCTACCCCTTCTGAACCTCCTCCTGTAGTTCCTCATGTTCCTTCTATTTTCTTAGCAGATTCCCTTCATAAGTTTTTGCTGAATTTTCCATCTCTTTCATCTTCCTTATCTCTTCATTTCCCTTCTTTTTATGATCTATCCTATCCTCCTTTACAATGCTCTCCTCTTATTCCATTCCCCTCTCCTTTACATTAACCTTCCTCCTCAAACAGTGCTGGATATACTAGGGTATGATAGTGATATACTTCATCGACAACAATGGACACTGCACGATTCTGTGACACGACTAGTGTTTAACTGGCCTTTCATTCCAGGGTCCTGAGACACCTATGCAGCATGTTCGAACTCTTACCTTCATTTTTCTTAGGTGCATGCTCATTCTGAGGATACCTCTATACGTCTTGCAGCTCATTTTTGCTGATACCTTGTTTTATGCATCAATAGTCTAATCTGAACACTCGCAAGTGTATCCCCTGTTTGATCATCAATCCGAATGTGGATGTGACTGCTGCTCAGATGAATATTCTGTATTACTTCGCACAAGATTTTCCTACCCTGTTTCTTATTTTGCTAGAGAGGATGTGTTGTATATAGTTCCTCTAGAATGTGCCTTTGCATTTTGTAGATGAGAGTAAAACTCTAGAGCATCTCAAGTCTAGCATGCAGTTTAAGAAGAAGTGTCTACATCCTGCTTTTAGCAGTGGAGTTCTTTTTGGATGTATCAATTCTTTTTCTTTAATGGAAATCTTTTTCTGTACTCTCCATTTTTTGGGGCCATGTGCCATTCAGATTACCTGGTATTGTGTTTGTGTGAGTTGTATATGTGGTATATATATATTGTTTATCTTTGTTGGATGGAGTTGAAGTTGAAGATGGATTGATGAAGAAAATGTTGGACTACAAGCTAGCAGAAGATGATGTTGATTCAAAGAAAACTCTTATATCCTTTATGACTTTGTGATTGCTAACATTTTTTTTAAAAAATAGAGATAATATCCAAAATGGTGTAAAATTCCTTTCGTTGTAGTATTATCAGATGTACAGGTGATAAGTTGGGGTCGTGGTGGAGTGATTATTGAAGATACTAAAGAATATCAAATTGAACTATTTATTGAACTTACATTCTTCTTTTCCTTAGGTCGCGAGGACGCTTTCTTTCTAAGTGTGGGGATATGTTGAGAGTGGAAAAAGACTGAAATTTTGACTGATTTTTGTTGTTTTTGAGGTCTGAATGGTTGATTTTTTATGGATTTTGAGTGATGTATGGTTGTTAATGGAAGTGTTTGAGAGTGTTTTGGATGATATTGATTATGTTTTGGAATTTCATGATGATTTTTAGTGGAAATATGAAGCTCTGTGATGTTCTGATAGGTTCTGTTGAGGTTCTGATTGGTTCTGATACCTTGTGTATAGCTTTTGTTTTGTTCTGATTTTCTTCTGTATGAAGCATGGATTAATGATTTAAGAAGGATAAGGTCTTTTGGAAGCTTATTGAAAAGTTTTTGATAGTTTGGAATGGTTTCAGTATGAGTTATGAGGATTTGATGTTCTCTGATGGCCTTCTGTAACCCTTTGTAAACCTTCTGTAGAGCCTGTGTTTTTGTTCTATCTCTATTCTGTTATGTAGATCTTCTGTAAGTGTTCTGTAGAATGTATGTGTGACATTGGAAAAGTTTTCTAACTTTTGAAAAGGATGAATCTAAGTTCAAAAGAGCTAAAACAAATGGAAGAAGCAGTTGCTGAAGACTGAAGAGAAGACTAGAGTGACAGAGACAGGAGCGAGATATGAAGGGTACTGTAGTGGCTCTGGTACCTCTTCGACACAGACATACCTCTTGGGAGTTGTATCCACGCCTAAGAAGGATTATTGAGAGTCATTATTGAGTATTGTAGTGAGGAGATGATGTATTATTGAGAGAGAGAGAGAGAGAGAGAGTCAGAGATAGCCAATTCTATGAAAACTATGTATCTTTCTATGAGAGATTGAAAGAGAAAACTATGAAGACATTGAAGATGAATACTATGCGATTTGTTTCCATTCAAAAATTGTGTATTCTTTTATTTTCCTTGTTCTATTGATGGATTTTATGAAGATGTTGAAGATTATGATTGATTCTATCAAATCCGTGGGAGATATCTACTATGATGCTACGTGAAGATTTGTTGTTTTCTTTGTTTTGGTCATCAAAAGAATGAAATAAAAGCTTGTTGATGTTACAAGGTATATTTTCTTGCAGTAGAATCCTTTTTTCATTGGTGTCTCTCTTGGGGCTCCATTTATTGACATAATTCTTTTGGGATGGATAGATCAATCTCTTTGTTCTATCTCTAATTATACACATTCCAAGAATGTGATTTACATATCCAAAATCCTTCATTTAAAAAGTTTTGATTAACCTTTTCATTAGGGCATTAATCTTATACTTGTTTTTGATAGCTATTAAGATATCATCCACATAAAGTATCCACACTATCAAGCTTCCATCTTTAGCATTTCTAATGTAGTCTCAAGTCTTCTCTTATAGCCATGAGATTACATAAAGGCATGAAACTTATTGTACCATTTCCATGGATATTTCTTTAATCCACAGAGACATCAATAAATTTGAAAAAATATTTGCTCCCACTGAGACATATGTTTTGTATAGACCCTTATGTATGCACGGCATCAAATATATTTCTACTCTCATCTCTATCATGAAAAAAAGGTTGTCTTGCTTGCATAGCAAATTGGCATGCCTTACACATTTTATAAAATTGTGTAACTCTAAAGGCAGGCAATCTTGTAAGCATTAATAAATGTGACAAAATATTTTCTGCCACCAAGAGATATATTCTATGTAGGCCCACAAACATCTATATGCACAACATCAAGTATATTTCTGCTCACATGTCTATCATGTGAATGATAATGCCTTGCTTACTTACCAAACTGACAAGTCTCACACACTTTATGAAATTTCGCAACTCTAAAAGCAAGCAACCCTCTAACCAACCCTTTGGATTGCATTAATTTCAACCTTTGCACATTTGCATATTTAATACATTTGTGCCATATTTCAATGTCTGCAAACCACTTCTTTTCTGTTAGTATACATAATAGTATTCATAGCAAAAATCCCATAATCTAAAGTGAACATGTGACCAACTCTACTTTCTTATGTTTCCAACCTACACTTATCATTAAAATCTTTCACAAAGTAACCTTTTATATTAAATCGAACCTACAACCCTTGCTCTACCATCTAACCAATAGACACTAAATTATTTGTGATGGATGGCACATGTAATACATCTGAAAGACTCTTTGTTTGACTATCATGCAAGGAGGACAAGGAAACTTCCAATGTGTGAAATTATGTGGCATAAATAATCACCCATCCACACATAACTTATATTTTTAAAATCATATATCTCTCCAAACCATTCCGCATGGTTGGTCATATGGTTAGATACACCTAAATTAACATACCATACATCATCATATGTCCCATTTCATGTAATAGCATTCATCATATGCTACATAACAAAAAGATTCTCATTTTTTTCTTCATTTTGTCATGAAGATGATGCATGATTTTCTTGTTGCAATTTATCACTATGGATATTATCATTCTTGGCATAACAATGGACTACAATATGACTTGTTTTGTCACAATAATGACAAACAATACCAAAATTTTTAGAACCTCTATTTTACCATCCACCTCTTTATCTAGAGATTTGAGAGAGATTCCCTTACCTCTAAAGTTTCCACAACCTCCTAAAACTTTCATTTCACCGAACTGTCAATTCAACTTATTTTATTGGTTATCACCAATACATTCCATACCATAGCCTCTTGAACAGGATCTACCATATCCCCTTTCTAAAATTGAGTAAAAATATTGGACCTAATCACCACTCCTTTCATATGATTCACCTTCCATTTGATCTCTTTAGTGATCATGAGAGAGACCAACTAATTAAAAACTGGAAATGGCTTACGCACATACACAAAATTGACAAAGGATATCCAAGCCTTCTCATTATTGAGGCCACCCAAAGGAGATCAAACCAGATTATCATCATGCATTGCATCAATAGTTGCTGAGGCATCTGCAATGCTTCTCACTTTCAAAACATACTCATTTATAAACATCTTTCCTTTCTTCAAGATATTGAATTGAATCTTCTATACCTTTGTATTTACTGAAACATGTTCTCAAAATTGTCCAAGCTCTGAATGTGAAGTTTGTGCATTTCTGATATATTCCAACATAGTGTTGTCAACAATGACTAAAAATTGCCAATACATAATCTTTTTGTCCTTTGTGTTCCATTCTTTCCACACCTTTAATTCTTTTGCAATTGTAGGGTCATTCATCTCTAGCTTCTTTTCTTCACCTGAAACAAAATTGAAGAGGTCTTTTCCAATAAAAGGAAGTTTGCCACATATAATTTTTATGATGAATAATTGTTCTTATCCAGCTTCTCAATAATGGGATTTCCACTGTTCTCTACCATTATCACAACATTGATACAAAACAACAAGTCTTATGCAACCTTTCACATTAAGTGCACAACAATACACTAAGAAACCTTTTCACATATGTAATTTGCAATCTATTTGTAGATAAAACTTGTGTTTGCTTCCTAGAAAACACCTTAGAAATTACACATTGGAAATCTATAACCTGTGCACTCACTTTCCATCAATCTAACTAAAATCATCGTATGCCTAAAATTATTATTCACAACCTTTTGGGTCTAAAATAGGGTCTCAGACGGTCTTAGATGGCTAACAAATAATATATAGTGCTCTGCTTGCACACCAAATCTCACAACAATCTAAGACTTTTGCTTTGCCCTACTTCCAATGCATCCACAAGCTCTATCCAAAAGAAAGAGTGGAAGAATGGGAGAGCTTCTTACCCATTGCTTGCTTGGTTGAATCCTTGCTTCTTCTCCTTCGTTTCAACCTTCAAAACTAGCCTCTCTTAGTGGTGTTGCTCTGAGAGCATGTCAAGAATTGTGTGGTGGGAGGGGACTTGCTTGAGCTGCTACACCAAACACATACCATATACACAAGAGAAAACTCACTCAAGCAAACAAGATGAGAGATGGAGGCCAAAATGTTTTCTTGTTGGTTTCTTCTTCTTCTTTCTCACAGAATACAATGTGCACAAAGTTTGAATAGGATACAACATAAAGCAAAGTGGTCCACTAAGTCAAATAGTAAATTCTTATGCACATTATTGTCTTCTATTAAAGTTGATATAAAATGCATGTATTGTACTCAATACTAAGGTATAGTCTATGATTTCTTGATCAATAATTTTTGGGTAAAAGTTATCATATCATCTGAAATGCTCTATGGACAAATGATGGTTCTAAGTGAGGGCTATGGGGGGATAAGGTAATTGAGATATGTCTCTTGATCCCCAATATGCTGGTCCTCATAATTACTCACTTTTGCTACAATGCAAGTAACACCAAAATTTTTATTGATATTTGCTAACTCTATTGCCTAATTTCCTTCCTCTCTCTCTCTCTCTCTCTCTCTCTCTCTCAAGAGTTATATATATATATATATATATACCCTTCCCTCTTTCTTTGTCATTTCCTATCTCTATCTCACTTTCTCTATGCATGTGTGTGTTCCTCTCTATCTCTTTTCCTCCCTATCTCTCTTTTCTTTTGTGAAGAAGTTTAAATTAATGTATGGAAATATTTACATTATGCCTTTAGGCCAACCAATCAACACCACACGTGAAGCCAAATGGATATTACAAGAACACTCTGCGATAATAAAAAGCCTCTAAGAGGCTATCAAGCACCATTTTATAAGAACCAATGAAGGGCATCATCAAGAAGACACAATTGGGATTGAGCAAAAAATATCCATACATGGAGTAGGCACCTCTCCAATTATGAGTTCAACTCAAATCATTGAAGAAATATACCATAAAAGCATATCTTACAGTTATCCCACATGGCCATAGATAGTTGAGCTTGAATCAAAGATAAAAACATTGTGAGTCTACCATTTGTGCCAAAAGACTAGTCCATCACATGAACTAGAAGAGGCAAGGATGATGATACTATAACCTAGCCATGGAAGAGGACTTGCCTAGGACCCAATAACTAATATGCATTCTCTTACCCATCAATGAGGTCTACACTCTAGAGATGAATTCCCAAACTTATCTGGCAATTGGGCAAGAAATTAAAAGATGAATAAGGGTCTCATCACAAGTAGTACAAAATACACACTTGCCTCTATATATCTTTTGGGCCCACAACATGTTGCCAGTTGGGTAGACCCCCAATGAGAAGCCTCCATAGAAAAAAATTTCCTTGATAAGGGAAGCTTTGACTTCCATAAGTGAAGTAGTTGATCGTGTCACTTAACTACACTATCATGAACTCACTAAAATTTGTTAGCTTTCTCGGTGATCCATCTCTTATCCTCCACCAGTTTTTGGTAAATTTGATTAGTTGAGCACATTAAATCACAAAGGGCCAATCCAACCATGATGATAAGGGTAAAGAACTAGGCAAGGAAAAGTGCCTCTAAAGTTGGTCCTAAAAGGTGGACGAGAGCAGCCTATAACCTCTAGGTATTTGGAAGTATTGGTGAATGCGATGGAAAGAATAGACCCTCCCACCCTACCTGAGATAATAGCATCTTGGATACTTGTCAAGCCAATCTTGCTATCCTATTAAATTTAACCCTTTGCAATAGCTAGTCAAGAAATTGAATGTAGCCAAAACCTTTTCTTGCAAAGAATTCTCTTCCTTTATAAAATCCAGAGAGCATTATATAGTAAGGCGAAGGGACTTTGGTCATGATCCAATTAGAAGGTGGGTAAGAAGAAAGGATTTCAAGGTTTTAAATGGCTAAGTGAAATTAAAACTATTCCACTAGGAGGCCTAGAAGCTAGTGCACCCATGCAAAATGCCAACCTTCTCTATAAAAAAACTTGGCAATATCAATTCAAGGGTGATGTTGAATACACAAAGCTTGTTAAAGAGAAAACCTCAAACCCATCATGTCCATTTCAATATGAAATAGGGCAGCATCACCCAACTATTTTAGCATAGTAAAATGTTTCTACGATACCCACACTTGGCCCATTTGATTTCCTAGCATTTTCTAGAGCATAAAGTGGATAGCTAGCACTAGATCATGCAATGCATTTTGCGTCCATGGAAGCAATGGAAAAAAATATCAACTCATGCTCATCATAATTCTTTGGACACTTTCAGTTGCACGTACAAATGCCAAAACCTTGGGACTTCCAGTACATTAACTTATCATGATTATGTAAAGATATGCAGTTGAGCTAAGGGGATGAGGATCCACATCCTGCCCCATGAGATAACCTAAGTATCAAATTATCTCTGGGAAGTTACTATATGTATATCCTCTACATCACATGCATTAAAGGCCTATTTATAAATATGAAAGGTGAGAAGGATCGAAGCTTGCACTCGAGAGCTATGGGGGGAGAGCAAGAACATTGATAGGGCCTTCCTTTATTCAAACTGTCACTAAAAGAATAAAGAATAAAGTGACGGTGACGGACGCCCGCCACCTGCAGTGTGCACTAGCGGTGACTGTCAGTGTAGTAATACACGGGCGGCTAGGCGAAGGCACCTTTACCCCCAACAACCTCCCACTTAAAGGCAAATCTGCCCTAGTGAGGAGTAAAAAGAAAAAGAAAAAAAGACATTACAACATGTACACATGTACAACAGGATGAGGAAAGACGTCATCTCATCCCACGTCCATCAACCTCCTGAGGAAGGCAAAGTGCTCTATAGAGAGGCTTTTCATGAGCAGATCTGTAGGATTCTGGTCAATCATCAAGATCTTGACAAGATCAACAGACTTGTCCTCAACGAACCCACATATGAAGTGATACCTCACCTCAATGTGTTTCGTCTTTGCATGGAAGACCAGATTCTTGGCTAACTGAATAGCACTCATAGAATCCGAATGCAGTGTAGGGATAGCATCAATACCAAGGTCAGCAACCAAACGACCCAACCAAATGGCCTCCTTGCAAGCCTCAGTGGTTGCAACATACTCGGCCTCTGTAGTAGTAAGGGCCGTGCATTTCTGCACCCTAGACATCCAATAAATAGCACCTCCAGCATATGTGAATACATAGCCGGAAGTGGACTTCCTACTATCTACATGTCCTACATAATCAGAGTCAGTGTACCCCATGACTCATGTATCCTCGCTGCCTTAGCATATGCACATATCTGCAGTGCCCTTCAGGTACCTCATGATACCCTTCATGGCATCCCAATGCTTCTTGCCAAGTGTAGCCATATAGCGTGCCACACACCAACTGCAAAGGCAATATCTGGAAGAGTGGCTATCATGGCATACATAAGACTGCCCACTGCGGATGCATAGGAAATCTTGACCATCTCGGCCCTTTGCTCATCTGTATGCAGACAATCATCCTGTGATAGCTTCACATAAGAAGGCAATGGATAGCCAATAGGCTTTACGTCCTACATGCGGAAGCACTCAAGGACTTTATGAATGTACTCCCTCTGTGAGTAGAGGAGTCCCTGATGCCTGTCATGTCTAATGTGCATACCAAGTATGTGAGCAGCCTGTCCCACATCTTTTATCTCAAAGCTCTTCTTGAGCTAAGCCTTAAGAGTATCTAGCTCATCATGAGCTTTACTTGCTATTAGCATATCATCCGCATAGAGTACCAAAATCAATAAAGAACCCTCATGGGCTTTCTTCGAGTAAAGACACGGATCCATAGCACTCCTGCTGTAGCCCTATGACTACATAAAGGCATCAAACTTATGATACCACTCCCTAGGTGCTTGCTTCAAGCCATAAAGACTTTTCTTCAATTTGCACACTAGGTGCTCCCTACTAAGTTCTGCAAAGCCCTTAAGCTGCTCCATATAAATCTCATCATGCAAGTCCCCATGTAATAAAGCCGTCTTGACATCCATCTAGTATAAATCCAAGTCAAGCTGAGCAACCAAAGTCAAGGCTAAGCGCAGGGTGGTCATCTTAACCACAGGAGAAAAGACCTCATCAAAGTCCACACCATGATCCTACTTAAAACCCTTTGCTACCAATCTAGCCTTGTATGCTGGCTTGGGTTGTCCAGGGGTACTTTTCAGCTTGTACACCCACTTTCATGGCAAAGCATTCTTGTCTGTAGGCAAGGAAACCAAATCCCAAGTCTCATTCTTATGTAAGGGGTCTATCTCTGACTGCATAGCCCTCTCCCAGGAGTGATTGTCACCCATGCGCATAGCCTCATCATAAGTGAAAGGCTCTCTTGTATCTATAACCAAGACATAATGCATCAAGGGCTGAAATATATCAGGTGGACGTCTGTCTCTAGTAGACCATCTCACGGTAAGCTTTGGTTGCCTGTCCAACACCTTGACCATGAGCATCTGCTGTAGCTGTAGGCTATCCAACTGGCTGTGTGGGAGCTCTCAACTCCTCCTGAAATATGACCCTGCGGATCTCAACAACTCTCTCAGGCTGCCAATGTATCTTGTCTTCATGGAAGACTACACCATGACTGCGGATGACTTTCTACGCTTGCAGATCCCAGAGACGGTAACCCATTTCGTGTGCATCCCCATAACCAAGGAAAATGCATTTGACACTTTTAGGATCCAGCTTACTTCTCTTATCCCTAGGCACATGGCAAAATGCCTCACATCCAAAGACACAGAGATGCACATAAGAGGGAGGTTCTCCAATCCATACCTCCTCTGTAACCTGGAAATCCAAACCACTAGAAGGTGATCTGTTTATGACATGCATAGCCGTACTAACTGCCTCAACCCAAAAGCTCTATGGTAGGCCTATGTGGCTAAGCATACTATGTACACGCTCCTGGATGGTTCTATTCATTAGCTCCATTCTTGGGGGGGTGTAGGGGGTGGTCAACTAACGCTTAATACCCACATAACTGCTCAAAAGCATGTGAGGCATTCTCACCCCCATTATCTGTCCTTAGGCATTTTAGTCTATACCCAAACTAGTTCTCAACCAATGCAAGCCATCTCTGAAACACAGCCAAGACATCGGATTTCAACTTAATGGAATAAGCCCAAACTTTTCGTGAAAAATCATCTATGAAAGTAACAAAATACTTGGCACTACCCATAGACTGACAAGGCATGGGTCTGTTAGAAAATCAAGCTCTTTCATTTGCGTTTGACCATGAGCTGGACACAGCTAATCTAGCTATATTAATGATGGGACCTGAAATGGGCCGGCACTGGCTCATACACTAGCCGAACCTCTATCATGCGCTCAACAATCCCACGGCCTCGCGGCCAGGAGCGTGGATGACACATACATCATCTTCCTAAACATCTTGTGTTTGTATCACGTATCATAGTCCAAATCTAACCCAATTAACACTCCTAAGAGGGAGTCCCAGCACATTGCCAAATAGCATGAAGTACAAACATAGAAGGTCCTCCCACGGCTGACTGTTGCTACCTCAATGTGACTCTCCTACACCTTGGGGATTGGCCCCTCGATGCGTCGCTAAACATATACAACACATAGAAACACAAACTTCTCTCTTTTATGATTCGCGTATTTCCAGGAGATATACCATGCTTCCTCACTTTACTTTCCCTTAAACCCAACGCCTAGCCTACAGCTTGGACAACCTTACTCACTCAACGTTGGTCATGTTCCTCTAGAAAGCAATTGCCATGCATCCAAGAGGTAGTGTCTAATACCTTTTATCATTTTATGCTTCATGCAAATTGTGAATGTCCACGTGCTCAAACAATTAAGAAAATCAGCATTGGTGCAGATGTGGAAAACATTTCTTTCAATGATTTTCACTATCGCTCATATGCAGCGTTGCATGAACCTAGCACCGAGAAGACCTCGTGCTACTAGGTTCTTAATTTTGAATTATCGAACAACCTAAATGGTATGCATAAAAACTAGCAAGATTTTCATCATTTCATTCAACATTTAAACACTTTTTATACACTCCACCCCCTCACCCGTTTAGGTTGTGCATGGTGTATAGGTTTAGGGTTCATTTTCATGTTTTTATTATATGAAAAGCAATAAAAACTCACTAAAACATAGAGGTGGGGCTGAACTGAGGCTAAACCTCATACTTCAAACCCCCCACACATCCACAAACATGAATCTTATTTTTCCTTAATTTTCAGCACTCAAAATCTATTTTTTCCCTATTTTTACCCATTTTTCCTATTTTTCTTGTATTTTTTCACAACATTAAATAACTGAAAAAACAAAGTGAGTTATGGGCTGTGGCCCTTAGGTTCATTTGTAGAAAGTACACAAGTTTAGTTGGTGTGTCTTATTATATTTTCCATTTATATCTCAAAAACACCAAATTTCTCCATATTTCACGTGTTTTATGGGTTTTACACTATTAATTCCATCCACAACACTTATGATTTTCTGATTTTCTAATTTTCTAATTTCAAACAGTTGGAAGATATTGCAAACAACATTATAATGCATAATCATCCCATGGGAACAAGTATCCATGAAGCAAATTGCATAAACCATCAATTTCCTTTGTAAAAATGAGATTACCGTTCTTTGCGGGTTGCGGGTTTTTATTTGCCATATCTTGGGACTGATTTCCAGCCACCATTAATGCTCACGACAGTCCTCAATCAGTAATCTTCCTTCCTCCTGAACCACGGAGCAATCCAGTCTTCATTGGACAAGCATCCGTCATCCATTCTTCTTCTTCTTCTTCACCACATGAATCTGCCCTTGGAAGAGAGAGAGGGAGGAGAGAGAAATACTAAAATCAGAATTCTTCATAGAGACCGCCATTGGAGGAGCGAAGCACGGCGATAGAGTCAGCATCCAAGGGGGATTGAAGCCCCATGATCAATTGGGGGGGTTGTTTGCAGCAGCCATGATGCCTCCTCCATCCAAGAAGCGCAAATTTCGGGCGCTATTTTCCTCCATGCCTCCTCCACGTTTTTTCACTCATATGCATGAAAAGTTTCATGCTACATTTAAATTTTGGGCTCCCAAGGGTCACTTGCCCATTTTGGCCAAATTTTGTCCACCTCTTCACATCTTGACCTGTTTCTTGGCCATTTCCCCGTCCGGACTCCGAATTGAGCTTTGAAAAATCCTGGGCGTCCAGCTCGACATCCCACATTAGCTAGTAACTCTTGTCAACCCGCACGGCAGTCTGAAAAATTATGCAAAATCAACAAGTGTCGCTCGGGCGCCTTTAAAGCACTTTGACGCTTAAAATCGTCCTAGATCGATCCGCCACCTTCGACGTTGAATATTTTTCCCTTGATATTCATAATTTTTAGCTATTTTTAAGCTCTTCTCGGCACCAAAATTCCGCTCTCATTGGCGACCATGGGATAGGGCAACTCAGTCCGTCAAACCCCACAGTAGATCTGCACAAAAACAACCAAAGGAAGCATCAAGCTGATACAAAGTAGATACATACTAAACACAGCACAATGCTTACCCTACCCCCTGACAAAACCAAGGCATGACATCCCCAAGGAGTAGGCCTAGCATAATCTGATAAAAGATCCAAAGCTAGTCACTAACCCACTGCTCCAACACAACCAAACTAAAAAGAACTGTCAAAGAGGTTGCCCTAAGTGGTGGTCTGAACTACCTACCTAACTAAGGACAACACAATTAGGAGTTCCTACTAGGCGAGGACTCCTATAGCCTGATCAAGAAGTATTTTCTTTAAGCACATCTCTTCTTTTAGGGTATTTTATTTTATTGACATACTCGGGTATGTAAAAAGGAGGGAGCTGAGCGTAGTGACCCAAGGAGAACAAGGCATCGGCCTCAGGACTTGTCTCGGTACCCAAGAACCTACCAAGCCCGCGCAAGGCGACACTTAATCCTTTTTTTTACGCTCACTTTTATTTTCACTCCATCCTTCCTTGTTTCTTCTTTTTCAGCAAGAAGCCACCCCTAGGAAGACAAGGTATCGGCCCCGGGTTTGACTCGTCCCCAGGAACCTACTGGCCTTCGCAAAGCAATGATCGTTTGCGGATACATTTTCATTTCTTTTCTTATCTATTTTTAGAGAGGTTAGAACCCTTTTAACACACCTTTGTATTTATTATCTTGTCAGATATTCAGGGTTTTTTTCCTTTATCATCTTTATTTTCCTTCCGCAGGCTTTTCTAACTGCCTCACAAGTAACAAGAACTCCTAGAATGGCCGCCTAGTAGGCTAGCAGAACAGGATCACTAGAACTCCCTTCTGAAACAGGTCTTTCAATGCTTGACAATGTCTTTACAGGAGGCAACGACTACTCAAACCTCCCACAAACATACTAAACCAAAACCTCAGGACTTCATGCCTTGGACACCGGTCCCCAACAAGAAACGAAAAATGCCTTAACAAGTACACAAACACATATAACATAAAAACCACAGTACTCATAAAGGAAAGATATCACCTAGATAGGGCAATGAGAAGCTTCCATGCAACAAAAGGCTCCTTCCAGCTCCACAGAATCTGTCTAGCACAAAACTCAACCAAGAAACCATGAACCGTACCTGCACTAAACAGTCAACACAACTGGCCCTCTTGGCATAATGAAATAAAACACTTCTCTACAAAACTTAATCGGCCCTCTTAGCCTAATGAAGTAAAGCATTCAAAACCTCGCAACACTGGCCCTCTTGGCCTAACAAGAACAAACAAAATAGCACCTACACATCCCTCCTTGGAAGAATCCATATATATAATAATAAGATCCTTTCCAAGGAGAAAAAACAAGCTCGTAGCCCTAAACTAAATGCATAAGGTTATGACCCATCCCTCTTGCATAGATAGCAAGAGGCGTACCCATAACATGTTGTCTAATCAACCTATGGGTCCTAGATAATAACAATAGATTGTCTCGGCTACTCTTTGCATCACCCATATCAACCATCGTCTGCCATATATTGCATCTTCTGATAACATACCCCACAAGCTACCGGGTCCTGTTTCATCACTGATAACAATATCCAAACTAGGACCACAATTAAAGAAGAGGTCTTCTTCATAAGCAAGATTTGCTAATGAATCCGCAAACTGATTCCACTAATGTGGGATCAGCTGAAAAGACACTCTCTCAAACTCTTCTAGTAGGGTCGTTGCAGTCCGATGATACATACGAAGAATGGGATTCCTCACTGTGTATGTCCCATCTAGCTGATTCAGGATCAACTGGGAATCCCCTTTTACTAACAACCGAGGAATACCACCTTGCTTGGCAATATGAAGTCCCATAATCAAGGCTTTATACTCCGCCATATTGTTAGTGAATCCTACCCCAAGATAAGCAGCTAACTTCATTGTCACTCTACTTCAAAGATCTCGGATTACTACTCCAACACTTCCTTTTTTATTAGGGCCCCTGGACGCTCCGTCAAAATATAATGTATACGTCCACAATGGGTTTACACAGTCGGCCATCGCGAACTCCTCTATTCGTAATTATGATAATCAAAGTTTAGCATGTTGAGAGGATGAACTGACGGATCCATCCCACCTTCTTCATTGAACTCAACAGGGATACTCGTCAACAGTCGTAAACAGTGATGGCAGAAGACTTTGATCTCCCACACAAAAGTTCTGTCTTCTTGCTCAATCACTTTATATCCTTTGCTCCACCAGATGAGTTTCCCCTGATGGTATCTCTGCTCCAGATATGGGTGCTCCAAATAAGGGATTAACCGACCCATCAACCGTCTTTTAAGCTCTTTCACAAGTCTCAGATCATCCCCAGCATGGACCTGCAATGCATTTCTTTGTATTAGCAGACTTAGAAATAGTAAGGTTTAATCTTATTAAGATTAACCTTATTCTTAAACTCTACTCCCTGTAGATCAGCTAATAGGGCTGTAGACCTATTCTTCCCTAGCCTGACAATCTTGTAGGGCTCATCCCATTTAGGCTCCAATTTTCTTGGGAAAAGCTCCCGACGCACATCGTAATACAAAACCAGTTGCCCCTTCTTAAAGGTATACTTCTTCGCTTTCAGGTCATGCAACTGTTTCATGCGACGTTTAGCCACCTCTTGGTGTAATAGACTTTGCAACTTAATTTCATCTAGGTGTGCTAAGGTCGTAAATCGCTCTAATAGGGCGTCCTCATTACCCAAAGAATGGTTTATTGCGAATCTAATGGTCGGCAACTCAATTTCTAAGGGTAAAACGCACTCCTCACCATAAACTAGTTTGAACGGCGTGTGGCCAGTGGCTCGCTTGAACGTGGTATTATATGCCCATACTGCCACATACAGCTTCTTATCCCAGTCTCGTTTCTTTTCAGATACGACTTTTGATAGGATACCCACAAGCTACTTGTTGGTACTTTCAACCTGCCCCTTTGTCTGCGAATTATAAGGGGTCGTTTTATTGTGCTTGATTTGCCAAGCCTCAGTCAAGCTTTTGATCACCTTATTCAGGAAATGGGTTCAACGGTCCGACACTAATTCTTTCGGGGGACCAAAATGGCATATTATCTGCTCTAAAAGGAAACTAGCAGTTTCTTTAGCATCATCTTTCCTTGTTGCACGTGCTTCTGACCACTTTGTGAAGTAGTCAGTTGCTACAATAATATACCTCTTTTGCGCAGTCGACGACGGAGTAATAGGACCCACAAAGTCTATTCCCCACTTCTCAAATGGAAGTATCACCATAATAGGGGTGAGTGATCTTTTCCTATTCTCTCGACTATCATGTCGTTGACAAATATCACATCTCTTAACCTACGCGAACGCATCCTGGAAGATGGCAGGCCACCAGTAACCTGCTCTTAAAGCCTTTTGTACTATAAGCTGTCCAGCAAAATGACCTCCACAAGCGGAATCATGGCACTCTTCCAAAATGAATGGCACCTCGTCAGGCATCACACATTGGCGATAGATGTCATCAACCCCTTGCCGATATAGTGTACCTGCGATCAAGGCAAACTTTAATGCTTGCTGCTTAATTTTCCTTCTCTCAGCTTTAGATGGTTCGGATCCAGCCTCTGCTGTCGATAAATAATGCGTTATTGCAGCATACCAGGATGGAATAGACGCTGTATCTATCTTAAATAATGACTCCATGTCACTACTTTTAGCCACAGTTTCTTTCGGCTCGCCAAAGTCCACAAGACATTCCACAATACCCTACAACCTTGGTGGCTCACTCCTGATCTCATAATCAAACTCTTACAAAGTGATTAACCACTTCGCTAGACGATCAGGCGGCTGCAGCTTATTCATCAATAATCAAAGCCCCTCCGCCTTTGTATAAAGCACAACTTTCTCATAGAGGATATAGTGCCTGAATTTCTTGGTCCCAAAGACTATCGCAAGACACAACTTCTCCATGTAGGTATAATTGATCTCTGAAATGCCCAATTTTCGACTAGCAAAGGCTATTGGATGATACCACTTTTCCTCCCAAATTTGGGCTAAACAGCAGAGCTGATACTATGCATGGTGGCTGTTGAAAATATATAGAACACCTCGCCTCTTTTAGGTGCTTTTAAAACGGGAGCTTTGACTAGCTCCTGCTTCACATCCTCGAAAGCTACCTTACAGGGGTCGCTCCATACAAACACACAACTGAAGGACAATAGATTTGTAAGTGGCAAAGTTCTTTCTGCCAAGGCGTGACAATCCTTATCCTTGTTTGGATTGTCAAACAAATGTTGTTGCTGCCATGAGCCTCTGCCATGGGAGTTAGATTTCCCCCTGCCTCGAAAATTTCCACCACCTCTTGCATTTGATGATGGCGGCGGCTAATTGCTATTACCATAGGATGCATTCTGCTGGCCTCCTCTGCCAGATCCATAGCCCCTACCAGGGCTTCCACGACCACGTTGATTCGAGTAAAAAACTGCATCCTTATTCTTTGAACTGCTTGACCCTGTAGCTAAGCCAAGCTTCACCTCTTCATGAATCAATAATGCAACCAACTCATAAAAGTCAGGCATTTCAACCCGCACAGACACTGAAGTGTCAAAAGACTTGTATTCAGGACCCAAGCCATTCAAAGTCACTGCAACCATATCTTCATCTTCAACCTGTGAACCAACAGATGCCACCTGATCTGCTATGGTCTTAACCTCTGTGACATAATCCTGTATGGATCTGCTCTTTCTCTCCATGTTATTGAATTTCTACTATAATTGTATCTTCCTGGCACTTGTGGTTGTGCCATAATATTTGACCAATATGTTCCATGCATGTGCTAGGGACTTACAGTTCATGATCTACATCACCATAGCATCCGAGATGCATAATGACAGGCAATGTAAAACCTTGCGAGCTCTTTCTGTCCAAGCTCGATGCGCTTGTCTTTGATCAGCTGTAGGATTCCTTTCTCGAACTTCAGGTTTAGCTTCAACACCTGTCACTAAGTCCCAGTATCCCTTGCCTATCAGAAAGTTCTCCATGCGGAAATTCCATATTATATAATTGTTGCTATCAAGCTTTTCCCCCACAATCTGGGTTATGTTGTCAGTTCTATTTGCATTTGCCATTTTGTAAACACTGCTTGACTACCTGCAAACCAAGGTCTTCTTAACAGTTCAGTTTCAGCCTGCAACTGTTTATGACAGTTTTTTGCAATTAATTGCAGTAAAAAAATAGGGTATTGCAGCCCACTAACAACCCAAAACAGCCCACAAACAAGTGGCTTGACCTGTAGGTAAAATAGTCAATACATATGCTATGTATTTGCTTCAGTTTAAACTCCTGCAACCTCACTGCCAGGGTACATACATGCAGTCTGAAAACTATAATTTGTGAGTGACCAACAGTGGTTTCAAGCCCAAAATTGAGTGGTATATGATCCAAAATACACCTATAGCATTTCAGATGTTAACCTCTGCATACGAGGTTCCAAACAAGTCAATCTGACACTTTATACATGTACTGCAAGTACAAAAGCATAGTAATTTGGCTGTCAACCAAAGACATTCAATTACAGTGCGTGTATTTCAGTCCAAGAACTCCAAATACATTCCATACATTCAGTACTTGATGACCAATTCAATATATGAGCATTTGGGTAACCACAGATAACCCGTCTTCAAGGAGTCAAACCCGTCTTGAAGGAACCAAGTTAGGAGATGCATCAACTGTTTGTAACCAGCCCATACATTGTTATTACATTTATTCTGTGCTCCAGATTTTAGTCTTTCAAGAGCATTCAATGCTCATCTCAGGTTGCATAGTAACTGTCAGACATATTTCAAGTCATACATCCAATTGACACCAACTAATGTAATGAAATGCTTCAGATGAAGACAATGCTTGTTGCCCACAGACTTTGACAATTTTCCAGCCTGTTTACACTTCCAGATCTGAGTATTTTCTTCAAGGAATTTCAGCTCAAAGGCATGAAGACAGATACATATGTCTTCTAGAGTGCATCTAGGATTCAATGAAGTCCACAAAGCATGTCAGCGAGCTTCAAGCTCCAACCAAGATCAAATATAAGCTGCCCTATCACTGTTTACAGCTGGACTGCTCCTGTTTCAGATCTGTAGCTCATAACTAAGCACACATCCAAGTACTAGTATGCCAAGACCTTCAACCACCTTCCAAGGTGTATATGCAAGATGTAGATTGCTTGATAAGCTCCCAATGCCTTGTTTTGTAGTCAGATATGTCTTCAGCCACAACAGGCGCAAACACGCAGACCTGTCTGGAGTATGCAGCAACAGCATTTGATGACAATGATGATCATAGAGCACACTCTAGTGCTTAATGAGGCCCTGAGAGACTGCCCAACAAGCTATAGCAAGCTCTTGCATAGATAGAATGCATAAACCTTGACACATACCTTGATAGAGTAACAATGGCAGCCTTTCTTCTTCATAGAGACACTCTGTCTTCAAGCTTCAAGTCTTCTTTTCCAGTGCATTCCACCAGTGAGCCCATTCATGGCTCTAATACCATGTTCGCTTTCATGGATGCAGACAGAGAGCAACACACAGAGTGAAGCAACATGCTTCCTCTTTCATTCTTCTCATTTACTGAAAGAACATAAGTCAAGTATTTACAAGTCACGAAGGACCATTCACACCAATCATAAAGACTAGAGCACTGACTTATTTAATATACATGACTAATTGAGAGTGGAATTTTGGTGCCGAGAAGTGCTTATAAATAGCTAAAATTTATGAATATCAAGGGAAAAATATTCAACGTCGAAGGCGGCGGCTCGATCTAGGACGATTTTAAGCGTCAAAGTGCTTTAAAGGCGCCCGAGCGACACTTGTTGATTTTTCATAATTTTTTAGATTGCCGTGCGGGTTGACAAGAGTTACCATCTAATGCGGGATGCTGAGCCGGACGCCCAGGATTTTTCAGAGCTCAATTTGGAGTCCGAACGGGGAAATGGCTGAGAAACCGGTCAAGATGTGAAGAGGTGGACAAAATTTGGCCAAAATGGGCAAGTGACCCTTGGGAGCCCAAAATTTAAATGTAGCATGAAACTTTTCATGCATATGAGTGAAAAAACGTAGAGGAGGCATGGAGGAAGATGGCGCCCGAAATTTGCGCTTCTTGGATGGAGGAGGCATCATGGCTGCTGCAAACAACCCCCCCAATTGATCATGGGGCTTCAATCCCCCTTGGATGCTGACTCTATCGCCGTGCTTCGCTCCTCCAATGGCGGTCTCTATGAAGAATTCTGATTTCAGTATTTCTCTCTCCTCCCTCTCTCTCTTCCAAGGGCAGATTCATGTGGTGAAGAAGAAGAAGAAGAATGGATGACGGATGCTTGTCCAATGAAGACCGGATTGCTCCGTGGTTCAGGAGGAAGGAAGATTACTGATTGAGGACTGTCGTGAGCATTAATGGTGGCTGGAAATCAGTCCCAAGATATGGCAAATAAAAACCCGCAACCCGCAAAGAACGGTAATCTCATTTTTACAAAGGAAATTGATGGTTTATGCAATTTGCTTCATGGATACTTGTTCCCATGGGATGATTATGCATTATAATGTTGTTTGCAATGTCTTCCAACCGTTTGAAATCAGAAAGTCAGAAAATCATAAGTGTTGTGGATGGAATTAATAGCGTAAAACCCGTAAAACACGTAAAATATGGAGAAATTTGGTGTTTTTGAGATATAAATGGAAAATATAATAAATCACAACAACCACACTTGTGTTCTTTCTACAAATGAACCTAAGAGCCACAGTCCAAAACTCATTTTGTATTTTCAGTTATTTAATATTGCGGAAAAATACAAGAAAAATAGGAAAAATGGGTAAAAATAGGGGAAAAATAGATTTTGAGTGTCGAAATTTAAGGAAAAATAAGATTCATGTTTGTGGATGTATGGGGGGTTTGAAGTATGAGGTTTAGCCTTAGTTCAGCCCTACCTCTATGTTTTAGTGAGTTTTTATTGCTTTTCATACAATAAAAACATGAAAATGAACCCTAAACCTATGCACCATGCACAACCTAAATGGGTGAGGGGGTGGAGTGTATAAAAGGTGTTTAAATGCTGAATGAAATGATGAAAATCTTGCCAGTTTTTATGCATACCATTTAGGTTGGTCGATAATTAAAAATTAAGAACCTAGTAGCACGAGGTCTTCTCAGTGCTAGGTTCATGCAACGCCGCATATGAGCGATAGTGAAAATCATTGAAAGAAATGTTTTCCACATGTGCACCAATGCTGATTTTCTTAATTGTTTGAGCACGTGGACATTCACAATTTGCATGAAGCATAAAATGATAAAAGGTATCAGACAGTACCTCTTGGATGCATGACAATTTCTTTCTAGAGGAACATGACCAACGTTGAGTGAGTAAGGTTGTCCAAGCTGTAGGCTAGGCATTGGGTCTAAGGGAAAGTAAAGTGAGGAAGCATGGTATATCTCGTGGAAATACGTGAATCATAAAAGAGAGAAGTTTGTGCTCGTATGTGTTGTATATGTTTAGCGACGCATCGAGGGGCCAATCCCCAAGGTGTAGGAGAGTCACAGTGAGGTAGCAGCAGTCAGGCGTGGGAGGACCTCCTATGTTTGTACTTCGTGCTATTTGAAAATGTGCTGGGACTCCCTCTGAGGAGTGTTAATTGGGTTAGAGTTGGACTATGATACGTGATACATACACAAGATGTTTAGGAAGATGATGTATGTGTCATCCACACTCCTGGCCGCGAGGCCGTGGGGTTGTTGAGCGCATGATAGAGGTCTGGCTAGTGCATGAGCCAGTGCCGGCCCGTTTTAGGTCCCATCAGTGGTGCGTCTGCCGAGAGCCGCTTAGAAATGGCGGTCCTGGAATCCTGGTTGTCTAGGGACCAGTTAGCAGTTTATGCCAAAGGATACTAAGATTGATCCGTTATTCATCGATAAGCATCGTCTGGCCGAAATCCAAAAGCAAGAGAGAGACGAAAGAGCTAGGCGACGTGCTAAAATTTTTAGGAGGTATTCCCCTAAGCGTAGCGGTGCTGAACCCTTACAAGGGAGTGGATCTAGTGGTCTTGGTGCCAGAAGCAGTAAGTTAGGAGAAGGTGGAAGCTCTAGTGCTCCCCTTTCTTCCATAAGCTAGTCTACATCAAGTGCGGTAGGTGTAACCCCACTGTCCCCTATTTTTAGTGCAAATCCAATTTTCATCATGGCGCAGCCTATTGCAATTCCTGCAGGAACAATGGATTTGCCGGCTCTAGGTTACCCGCTACCCATTTTTAATGGGCTAGTTGAGGAAGATGTGGAATTCCACATTAGGGAGTTTCAAAAGTTGATGTTTAACTGTCGCATCCAAGAAGAAGGACATTTAATGATGTTCTTCAACATGACTCTCAAAGGAAGAGCTACCATATGGTATCATGGTTTAGAAGCCGGAACCATATTGAATATTGATGCATTTTATGGAGCTTTTCGAAGGGAGTTTGCCCCTAAAAGGGGTGGGCAATATTGGTTGCATGTACTCAATGTGACCTGCCAAGAACCACACGAGGATATTCGTGCTTATGCAAAGAAACTAAAAGAGGTTTTCCATAAGTTGGACACCTCTATTCCTATCCCCGCAACTACCCAATTGCAATATTTTCTGCATGGTTTGGACTTTAATATCCAGTTGCAGTTGAGTAGTGTCCCTTTGGGGGATATAGATACTACCATTACACGAGCACAAGAAGTGGAATCCCGACTACAAGCAGCCTATGCCTCTCGAGGCAATTCAAATATGGGTCTAGCATTGGGAAATAATATGGCAATGGCCAATGGCAGTAGTAGCCAAGGGATAGTGATGGCTAATCCTAATGGGAAAGGGAACATGATGCAGAATGTGCCTTTATTACCAGCTCCCCCTAGCATGTCGATACCTACGGGCAGTCAAATGGCTCCAAATGGTGGAGGCTAGGCACTTAATCCTAATACCATGCATGTGGTTCAACAACCAGTGCCTAATCGAATTGTTAGGCCGATGGAATGACAAGGTAATGATCAAGGCTACAAGTTGAGTGCTTCCAATGTTCTTGGCGAGGTTAAGGACATGATGAAGCATTATATCGACATGATTACAGAGCAGTATCAACAAATAGCCATTGATGTTAACTTCCTTAAAAAACAACAAAATTTTATAGGAAGTAGATACCCAGATGAGGGTGCACCTTCGAGGTTTAGTTGCAAATGGTGTGGTGGGCAACATTATCCACGAAATTGCCCAAATGTCAAGTGCGATATCTGTGGAAAATCCGGCCATTTAGCAACCACTTGCTGGAGTAAGATTAGTTCCCTCCAGCGAGGTAGTTGGCAACAACCAGGGCCTCTTAATCATCATGCGCAAGGAAATGATTCCCAGCGAGAAGACAGGCCTAAACAAATACTCCAACGACCAAAGACTACAGTGAAGGAGCTACCTAGTGGTAGTGGGGTTAGTTTGATTGAGGCGGTGCGTGTTAATGACGCTGAAACCTCTAATTTGCGAGCGGTCCTTACAAGAGGTCAAAAGGGTAGAGAGGATGACAAGGATAAGCCTGTTGACGGAAACCCTAAATAGGGCGACAAAGGAACGCAAGTTCTGGATCTTGCCATGGAAGGGGGACCTCTGAAGCCCGTGGAGAGTAAAGCTGATGTTAAGAAGGATAAGGAACCACCGAGGAAGAAGGTGAAAGTTAAAAAAGAGGCAGTAAAGCAGGTTCATCGACCTAAAGAACGGATGGTTTGGCATAAAAAGCAAACTCTGCTGAACTATTGTGAATTCGATTTGGCGAGCTCTCTTTGTGAAGTCAAGCCGGATGTGAACCTTTTACAGCTTATTAAGCTTTCCCCAAGAGTACGCAAGGAATTTAGAAAGATCATGCGTACTGGGTATATCGTAGAACCTTTGGGTATTGCGCGAGCCGATAGAACGATATATGCATAGTGAATGGTTGTAAATCCATCATATTTCAGCCTATCCACAGGATACCTAGCTCTCGTAGACCTCGCAAAGTAGGTTCACTCCCAAGTGCTCTCAAAACATCCCTAGTCTTCCTTACTCCAGGTGTAACAATAGAAGGAATACCCAACTCATCATCAATACTCTGTTCTGAGCCACTGGATTCACCATCCACATAAGAGTGACCTGCATTCATGTCAAACATGGACTGATCAACCTTCTCTTTTCCTTTTTGTGATACCTGCATACCACTATCTACATTACTTTGAGAAGATTCTTCTGATCTCAATCTGCCTGTCCATGGCGAAGAATGTGAACCACTACTAGAGGACGCTCCAGGTCCACTAATATTTTGTGACTGCTGCTGTGAATTCTGTGTAGCATTACCATTTTGTGCATCTACATCATCAATCACATTTACTGGTTTATACCAGCTACTCATCTCATCAAAAACAACATCTCTGCTCACTGTAAACCTACGAGTAGAAGGGTTATAGCATCTATACCCTTTTTGCTGCAGAGAGTAACCAATAAAGATGCACTTCTCAGCTTTTGGATCCAACTTGGATCTCAACTCATCTGGCACATGTACATAGGCAATGCAACCAATATTACTGCAAAAAGTATGGGCATATTGCAAAGGATTGCTGGAAGAAGCAGGAAAACCAGAAGGGCAAACAGCATGGACACTATGCTACGTCTAGTCAGGCAGATGACTCTGGTGATAGACTGTTTGCCATGCAATATATCAAAGATAAGGCTACTGAAAAATCATCTGATGATGCAGTGTGATACATTGACTCAGGGGCGTCGAATCACATGACTCCTCACAGTGACTGGTTCACTGATATGGTTGCTGAAAAGCATGGCTATGTATGCATAGGTGATGACACGCAGCATAGCATTGAGCATAAAGGCAAAGTGCCTCTTGTGGTTCATGATGGCAGGAAGAAAAATTTGCATGATATCTTGGAGCAGAACTTGCAAGTTAGATTCAATAAGCATGACTGCTTTATTGAAGAGTTTGGCAATTGCTGCAAGTTGATAGCTCGTGGTCACAGGAATGGCAGAATGTTTACTCTTGATGCTTCTTTGCCAGAGCTGAATTCAGCTATGTTTGCCCATGGTTCTGGCACTGTTAGGGATTTGGAAATATGACACAAGAGAGTGGGGCATGTCAATTTGCAAAGGCTGCAAATTATGAGAAAAAAATAGCTGGTTACAGGTTTACCCAAGTTCCAATATTCAGATATTGGTCATGTATGCGATGCTTGCCAGTTTGGTAAGCAGTCTAGATTGCCGTTTGTCAGGCATGTAAGGCAGAGTACATGTCCATTGCAGTTAGTGCACTATGATGTTTGGGGGCCAGCTCATAATGCATCTATGGGAGGTTCCAGATATTATGTATCTTTCATTGACGACTACAGTCGCTATACCTGGCTTTACATATTGAAAACAAAAGATGAGGTCTTTGCTATTTTTCGGCAATTTAAAGCACAGGTTGAGAAGGAGTTTCAATGCTACATCTCTTGCTTGAGATCTGACAGTGGTGGGGAGTATGTATCAAATGAATTTGATGATTTCTCAGCTGAAAATGGCATTCGTAGGCAGTTAACCTGCAGCTACACTCCGTAGCAGAACGGAGTAGCTGAAAGAAAGAACAGGGTTCTGATGGAAGCTGCTAGGGCCATGATGAATAAAAAGCATATGCCGCTTTACTATTGGGCAGAGGCTGTTATGACAGCCATATACATTCTGAATAGGACTCCCACTGCAGGTATTCATGAGATGACACCATTTGAGAAGCTGTATGGCTATAAGCCGGATGTAAGTCACATGAAAGTCTTTGGCTGTCTTGCTTATGTGCATATTCCAAATGAGAAAAGGAAGAAGCTAGATCCCAAAGCGCATAAGTGTGTTTTCATTGGATATTCACAGAAGAAGAAGGCATATAAATGCTATGATCCCTCTACCAGGGAGACTTTGGTGAGCAGGGATGCTATCTTTGATGAGATGGGCTCTTGGTATGTATCACCAGTTGCAGTGCCATTGGATATGCCTTCCACTCATGTCTCTATAGTTGATTTACAGCAAAGCACTGCTATGACAGGATCTAGTAGTCAGATAGTATCCCCATGGACAGGGAGATTGAGGAGCTCACCGTCCACTGACATCACTATGTCAGTGAGGGGGAGATATGATGTCTTGGACAGCAAAGGAAAAGAGAAAGCTACTGAGGATGCACTGGTATGATGACACCTGGCAGAATGACTTCTAGCTATGAGTCTCCTGATACTTTAGACAGCGAACTTGGTATTCTGATTATCTATACGCCTAGCACAAGGTAGAGCAGGTATATTCTGCCTCATGAGAGAGGGGAATCGAGTAGTGCACCACAGCTTAGATGCTCACAGAGGGTCAGATACCCTATTGATAGGTTGACATACAGTGGCTACTCCGCAAAGCATTATGCTTACATGATGAAAGTGATGGAGGTCAAAGAACCAGGTACATATGCTGAAGCAGTGAAAGATGAGAACTGGTGTGTAGCCATGGACGAAGAAATGAATGCCTTGGCTGAAAATAAGACATGGGATTTTGTGCCACTGCCTGAAGGGAAAAAGACCATTAGCTGCAAATGGGTCTACAAAATCAAATGCAAGTCAGATGGCAGTGTGGAGAGATACAAAGCTTGGCTGGTCGCAAAGGGGTATGTCCAACAGTATGGACTTGATTATGAGGAAACATTCAGCCTTGTTGCCAAGATGGCAACCATACGCACTGTGATTGCCTTGGCTACTGCTAAAGGCTGGAAATTGCAGTAGATGGATGCTAAGAATGCATTTCTTAACGGTGACCTAGCAGAGGTTGTCTATATGGTTTAGCTGGAAGGGTATGTTCACCCTGATTTTCAGCATTATGTATGCAGGCTGAAAAAGGCACTGTACGGGCTGAAGCAGGCTCCGAGAACTTGGCATGCTAGGATCAGTAACTACTTGCAGAGATTGGGTTTTGCTATTGGCAGGGCTGATCACAGCCTATTTACAAAGAAGACTGACAATGGCTTGGTAGTGCTAGTCATATACATTGATGATTTGATAATCACTAGTGATGATGACTTGGGCATACAGCATGTAATGAAGATGCTGAAATCTGAATTTGACATGAAAGACCTAGGAGAAATAAAGTATTTCTTGGGCATTGAGGTAGTTCCAGCTGAAAATGGTTTATGGCTGATGCAGAAGCACTATGCCATGGAGATGCTGAAGAAGTATGGCATGGCTGAATACAAACCGTTGGATACACCTCTTGATCAGAATGTCAAGTTAGACATGAACACTGGGGCTGAAGTAGAGGATATGACTATGTACAGGCAGATGGTTGGCAGCTTGATTTACTTGACCATCACTAGGCCTGACTTGAGCTATGATGCAGGGCTCATAATCCAGTTTATGCAGAAGCCTAGAAAGCCGCACTTGGATGCAGTTAGATGCATTATGAGATATGTTAAGTCCACCATAGAGTATGAGCTGTTCTATGTCAGAGATAAGCCCTTGACATTGACTGGATACACGGATGTAGATTGGGCAGGTTGCTCATATGACCGTAGATCTACGAGTGGATATGCATTTGGATTTGGTAGCGGTATGATTAGCTAGAGCAGTAAGAAGCAGCCTACAGTTGCTTTGTTGAGTACTGAGGCAGAGTATAGGGGTGCTGCATTGGTAGCATGCGAGATTTCATGGCTGCTCAAGCTTATGGCTGATTTGGACATACAGGTAGATGCTCCAGTGAAGTTACTATGTGATAATCTGAGTAGTGTACTCCTGGCTATGAATCCAGTCTATCATGCCAGGACGAAACACATAGACGTACAATACCATTTCATCAGAGAGATGATTCTTGCAGGATGAGTTGATCTTATGCATGTAAAGACAGATGAACAGGTTGTGGATATCTTTACCAAGTCCTTGGGTAAATATAAATTTTGTGGTTTTAGGCAGATGCTTGGTGTACTGATGTTGTCTTGAGCTTGAGGGGGAGTGTTAGAAAATCAAGCTCTTTCATGTGTGTTTGACCGACATGAGCTGGACACAGCTAATCTAGCTATATTAGTCAGGTATATTAAATAAGTCGGTACTCTAGTCTTTATGGTTGGTGTGAATGGTCCTTCGTGACTTGTAAATACTTGACTTATGTTCTTTCAGTAAATGAGAAGAATGAGAGAGGAAGCATGTTGCTTCACTCTGTGTGTTGCTCTCTATCTACATCCATGAAAGCGAACAGGGCCCACAAACATCCGAATGTACCAATGCCAAGGGCTCACTCATGCATGGCCTACCAAACTTCTTATGCATAGACCTAGTCTACCTGCCATAAAGACAACGCTCACATGAATCAAAACATGCATAATCAAGGGGTGGTATAAGTATTGCAAACCAGAAAGCATTTTCATTCCCTTCAAAGACATATGGCCCAAACGGGCATGCCAAAGAGATACATGTGGGATAGAACCCACAGACAAAACATGATCAAGGGAAGAAGATGATACAATCAAGGGATAGAGGCTTCCAGCCTTGGCACCTCTTGTAATCACAAGTCTGCCATGAGTGATATTCCATACAGAGTCTCCAAAAGATAAATGATAACCTGCATCATCAAGCTGTCCAGCTAACATGAGACTACGTGTCAAAGTAAGTACATGACGTACATCCTGCATAACAAAACTACTGCTAGAAGGAAACTGCAGTCTAACATCACCAATGCACACAATATCAAGAGAGCTATCATCACCCAAGCGCACAGAACCCGAAACAGTACGGTATGAATGAAACCACTCTTGGCAAGGTGTCACATGAAAGGACACACCTGAGTCCAAGAGCCAACACTGTGCATACATAGAGTGTATCTCTGTCATCTGCAAAGCACTAGAAGAAGCTGCAAGGATATAATCATCATCATCAACATCCTCAGGCTGCATAACATTGATCTCTTCAATTTTAACACTGGACTTTGCAGGCACTATGCTGCGATCAGAAGAATTATCCTACACTTTGTCTTTCCCCTTATCTTTGTGCCTTTCATTGCGCAGTTCATGGCATTGTGGCCTAATATGGCCCTTTTTTCCACAATGGTGACAAGTAACATTTGCATTCCTGCCACAGGATTTGCTACGTGACTTCCCACGAGACTTGGACCGAGATTTCTGAGAATCCCGTCCACGGCCACTGCCATTGTCACTACCATGCTTTCCATATCCATCATTCCTACCTCTAACTGTCATAGCATGTGACATACAAGAGGCATCCAAATTCTTACAGTTAACCTCTTTCTACAGAAGAGCACTCTCAACATCAAATAATTTCAAAGTAGCAGTAGAGGCACATAATGCAGTGCGGAATACATCCCATGACTCATTAAGAGTACCAAGCAAGAAAAGAGGAGTGACATCCTCTGCAAAAGTGATGTCCTGCGAAGTCAAGTCCTTTAGTATAGTATGGAACTGGCTCAAGTGAGCAGATATAGTCACATTCTTCTTCATGCACGAATCCATAAGCTGCTTCAACCAATACATCTGACTCGCTAGACTTTTCTTGTCATAGAGATTCTTGATTTTATCCCACAACTGCCATGCAGTGTGTTCTTCCTCAAAGACATTGTAATGAACCTATTCTATACAATAGTGGACTTGCATAACTCATCAAGCTCAAGCCATTCCTCATCTGGCATAGTTGCAAGCAGATGCCCGCTCAACCTCAAAGGTTTGATCTGCGATTTCTGCACCAACACCTACCAAATCTGGCTCTTCCAATAAGAGTAATTCGTACCATCAAGCTTGGTGATGTTGAAAATAGCATGTTCAGTGGACGAACTCGCCATAATGCAGACTAGAAGACTGTAGACAGTTCAAAACTGCTTGCTGTTTACTACGGAAAATGACCAAAAAGTCACCAAAATCAAGAGAAAATGGCAAGAAAAGTGTAATCAAAGCTGCTATCCACCAAGTACTAGTGAAAGTACATCATTTTAGAATATTTCAGCATGAAAAATCCATGTCAGTCCATACATATATGCTTGATGTAATAAATTACAAATTTCAGTAAATGAGAGCTAGGCATATGACAGTTGATAAGCATGAATCCAACACCCAAACGTGTCATACAAACATCTGCCAGTGAGTAGGCACACCTCCAGTCAACGGGGAAAAGTGTTCCTGCCACTACCAAGACTTGACACAAGTAGGTGTCATCTCACAAAGAGAGGGACCCAAAGCAAAGAGTCAGCTCATAAGCATTAGAGGAACCAAGACATATGAACCATGCATCATTCTAAAGGGTAAAAGATCCCAAATAGTCCCAAAAGCTCAAAGAGCATAGACCTCATGCTCAATGGCTGTAAGCATCCAAAGACGCTCCCACTAGCACAAAAGTCATAAATATCAAGCAACAAAGCTCGGACAAAGCATGTACAAGCACCAGTGATAAGTGTCCAAGATCAAGCATCAATGGTACATCCTAGACATGTAGGCGGTAGAGCATTCATATGTAGCATGCATAAGCATGTAAGAAATCAAGTACATCCCAAGATACAACTCTGGCAAGCCAATAAATAGCTCAAGTAAGCTCTGGGAATCCAAGGTCAAGCCAAGACTGAGCTCCAGTAGCAATAGGCTCCAAACAATGTAACTAGCATGTAGTAATGGCATAGGCTAAGCATGTGAAGACCGGTCAGACATAAGCAACATAGATGCCATAAGTACATCCAAGATGGAGCATCCAAATTTTTTGCAAAGCAATCTCAAAAACCAAGCTCTATGTCTAGCCCCAAGTGTCAATACATCACCACATATGCTCGAAACATAGCCCGAAAAGCATAGGCATAAGTATACATGAGTAAAATGACTTTAGCTCAACTATGTATAGTAGTGATTTACTGTTCAAAACTGAGAATTTCAACACCAAAATCAGCTCCAAATGGGTACCAAACGATAGGCATGCATTCTCCTAACATCCGGCTATCAAATGGGACCAACCGGGCATCAAATGACAATGCCAAACAAGATGTAGCATCAAATGTCAGTGTAACACTGTCATAAACTGCATGTGGACTATTATGAGAGTCCCAAAACAGTGTTAAATCATTCCAAATGCTATGCCAACACATCAACCATCAAAATCAAGCATCAAAGCATGTTCATATGCCCAAAATGGAGCCTTTCCAAGTGCCAATGGAGGGGGGAGAGCTGTTGTTGTGATTGTCAATGTTGAAGACACATATGGGAGGGCCGCGTGATTGCGCCAATTGTAAATGTTGGTCCTAGGGTTGCAAAAAATGGTGGCCAAGCTTCGAAGGGGTACGGTTAAAGCCAAGGAAGGCCTCAAATAAGCTCCAGCAAGGGGAGAGCAGCCCACATATGAAATGAGAGCTGGGAGTGTAATGGCTGCCCTGTTTCAAAAGGGCTGAAAACTGAGGTAAGCCCTATAAAGAGTGAAGTAATACCTCTATGTGAATGCCTTGAGGGTGCCCAAAGGGGCCGGGAAGGTGCTCGGGAAGTCGAGGAGTGACGAGAGCTCAAAGGAGTCGTATATGGCTACCGAGAAGGAGACCCAATGCGAATGGGGAGTTGATGGGAAGCTCAAAATGCCACGAACCAAGCTCAAGAGTCGGGAAGCTGAGCTCTAATACCAGTTGAAAGGTGAGAAGGATCAAAGCTTGCACTCAAGAGCTATGGCAGGAAAGCAAGAGCAAGAAAGAGAGAGACAAGAAATGGAAACTCCAACAGTCACAATGTGTGACGGGGCCTTCCTTTATTTAAACTATCACTAAAAGAATAAATAATAAAGTGACGGTGAACGGGCACCCGCCACCTGCAATGTGTAGTGGCGGTGACTGTCAGTGTAGTAATACACGGGCGGCTAAGTGGAGGCGCCTTTACCCCCAACAAAATATCCTTGTCTGTGAATTTTTCTTGAATAAAACATAACCATTTTCTATTCAATCTGTAAATAATCCCTTTATATTACACCCTTTTGTATGTAAAAAATGTATAAAATTTGTATTTTAAAAATACGCTATTTTGAATCCACATGATGCACATATATATTCATGAGTAACTTACCCAAGAAAATCATCCCACCTGAAAGAACCACACATCCCAAATTATTTAAATCACTCTCTATACAACCTATTAAATTAGATTTTCTTTATGTAGAGGCCCAAAGTAAGGCCAAATAGGCTACATATTGCCAATGACCTTTGCCAATTCAATCTTTTACCCTTTAGGTACACAAATAAATTATTAACAAGGGAATGTCTATGACATGCCCACTTAGAGACATCCCCAACATCATGATTTGGTGGTCCATCAAGATGATTTTCTAGGTGACGCTACTTGTGTTGGTACTCTTTTGAATAACATGACGTTTGCTACCTAGACTCTCTCGAATCCACTTGACAACAAAAGGTCTTAGTCGTTATCATGAGTATCGACCTTAATTTTGAGCTCTAAGTAAACTAAGGTCTTATATTCAGATTAACTAATGTTGGTCTTCAAACATCTTCTTGTGCTAGATTGTCCGAACTGAAGTTGACTCATATCGAGTGAGAAATGAGGGGATTATGGTTACGTCAATCTCTTCGTTCCTCTAAAACGATATGGAATCAAGGTTCTAACTGATTCTAAGTGGTCAATATTCCCTATACTATAATACATCAAAACATAGAGAAACTCTTGGTTTACCGAGACTACATTGCCTTAGGGTGGATTCGTCAGGAATCTTGCCCTCCCACTTCTCTTAGTTGAATAGTTTAATTGTCTACTTACTTAACACATTTAAGCTGTACAAATAAAATTACCTTCCTCAATTAGTCCTTTATCAGAGTATTTATTTATGTAATTTAAGTCACAACACACAAACAATGAAAACAATCCATTGAAATACAAATTTTTCATTTATAGAGAATTTTATACAAGTGTTTGCCTTATTCAGATGGAAGAATGACCCAAAGGCCTTTATTTTACCAATATTTATGTCCCGAACTAGTACCAGGACCCTCAAGAAGTCCATCCTGAGTCATTCAAGGGTTTGACCATTCCTAGATCCTAAGAGTTTACTGGTTCAAGTCCCCCTCTAGCACTCTCAACTCCTCCTATCCACCAAGGATCCCCTATGGAGTGACCTCTTGCCACCACCATGTTTGGTCTAACCTCTCTAGAGGTAGTAAAAACCAATTCCCCTTTACTGAAGGGATCCATATCAAAATTCTATTTTTTATAATTTTCATAATTTATAAATTCCAAAAACAACATTGTTGATGCAATTCTAAATTAAAAATGTATTTTGATGCACATTGTTTATATGTAGCTAAAGAACACTTTAATTCAAAGCATTGCAAGTGGTGAAATTTATCCTACATTTCCAAAATTAAAATCTAAATTAATAGTTCCACTTTATTCTATCATTCCTTTCTTGTCAAATTATCATTTTAAACTATTTTTTAAGCTACAGATTCTTCCTCAAATATTGAGAGACCTGTTATTTATATTCCTAATCCTTGTAATAAATGAGCATTAACATATGGAAGAACTTGGGTTTGTGTTGCGTGCGACTGTGTGTTGTCCACATTTGCCACCACATTCATAACTCCCACACTCCCCACTCCAGAGTATCATCTCTTCAAGGTCATCACAAATAAGGTCCTTGTACACTAACCTTTCGAGGTTCATCAGTCTTGAAGATATCGTTGGAAACCTTGAGCATCTAGGTGGATTCCTTGTGAGATATGGAGACTTTGTAGAAGAGAGAAGGAATTGTTTCGAAATCCTAGAGGCAAGAGGGTGCACGAAGTTTCTACAAGACAGAGTGGTGCTCTCTTACATAATAGTTGTCGATGATGATGGTCTCCTATCATTATTCCCATTTCTTTACTATTCCCGCTCTTTCTCTTTTATCTTTCTTCTCCTCCTACTATTCTTCTCTCTTACTTTTCTTTTTCTTTCCTCCTACCTTCTCCTTCTTTTCTCTTCATCTCACTCCTATCTTCTTCTTCTCTCTAAGAAGTAAAAATGGGTCCGCAAAGTTAAAAAAACTAGCATTTTCCTAAGCCTTTTGGATAAGGCTTGTTAGCCTTAGCTTCGGGTAAGTCTCTCATGAATATATGTGTGCATCACGTGGGTTCAAAATAATGTATTTTTAAAATACCATTTTTATACATTTTTTACATACAAATGGGTGTAATATAAAGGGATTATTTACAGATTGAATAGAAAATGGTTACATTTTATTCAAGAAAATTTCACAAATAAGGATATTTATAAATAGGCCTTGAACGTATTTGATATAGAGGATATACATATAGTAACTTCCCTGAGGCCTTAGCTAAGGCTAATAGTGGTATTATTATCACATACTTGATTGGGTAATTTCTTCGAGCAAATGGGTGAACGCATGATTGGTTCAATTCCATTAATAAGTGATTGATAATTATATAGATCACTTGAGCAGATAGTCGAGATAAGATCAAAATGGATGTTGTAATCGATGCTGGCATGATCAATCAGTAGTTCGACAGTTGCTTTTTTCCCTTCCCAAAGCACTAAGGTTTAAATCTTTTATTTACCTCATCCTCTTAAGCCCCCTTCAAATGTAGTTTTTTGGGAATATTACATCATTTTTCCCTTAGAGGGTTTGAGATGTTCTCACCTCAAAATTATGAAATATGTTGAATTGTAGGATTTGTGGGTTAGGACCCATCATGATTCTATTGCGCTACTTTGACTACATACAATATTAAAAATTCAAAGGAATATAATTATTACAAGGATAAGGTAAAATAGCCATTGCAAGGTAGTTCTTATTACAAGTGTAGGCCTTATTGCATCTCATGAGGTTCTTTCTAATATTTCTTATCATCTTCAAAGTTTTGAGTAGCTTTAGTCATTCATCACAAAAGAAACTAGGGATGTTGTCTACATAGAGTATCTTCATCCATCCAAGTGGCATCCTTTTCAAGATAGTCCTTCCACTAGATGAGATATTCTTTGAGGATTATGGTTTTAAGTATGTGTTCCATTACATCAATTATTCTATAACATTGAAGTGTAGGGACTTCTTGGCTTGGCATTACAACCTGCTGATCATCAAGAACATAATTAAGATTGGGCACATGACCTTTTAGTAGGCTAACATGAAATACATTTTGAGCTTTCAAGTGTTCAAGAAGTTGTAACTTGTAAGGATTGAGTCCGAGACACTTGAGAATTTTGTATGGCCCACAATATTCTTGGGCTTAACTTCTTGAATCACCCCAAGGATAAAGAACTCTTTTTAGGAGGGACATGAACAAAACCCATACCTCATTTCTTGAAGACCCATTCTCATCTTCCTAGATTAGCTTATGCTTTTTGCCAATCCTTGGAAGCCATAATATCTTGTTTGATAGCCATATCTTGTTTATCCATCTCTACCAATATCTTCTTGGAAGCTTCTACCTTTAGGATAGGGTCAGAAACATTCAATGGGGTAAGGCATTCTTACCCATACAAAGCTTAGAATGGCATCATTTGAATGCTTTGGTGATAGGATGCATTGTAGGAAAACTCTACCAAAGGTAGATATTGTATCTACCACTTAGGTTTCCTAAAATAGTAAGCTCTAAGTATGTCTTCAATGGCTTGGTCAACCCATCCAAGTTTTCCATTAGTTTATGGATGATAATCAATGCTAAAACAAAGTTAGGTATCTAAAGCCTTGTAATTGTTTTTAACTGTCATAAGGTGAGAAACCTTAGTTAACATATCCCCACAATCACTAGGATTGAATTGTATCCTCCTTGGACACAAGGTAATCCCACTACAAAATCCATGTTGATAAATTCCCACTTCATTTGTGGGATGTGGTTGTAGCTTTCTTGGCATCTTAATGCCTTTACCCATTGGCAACTCAGGCATTCAATGACATATTTAAGCATATTTCCTTTGATATTTTCCCTATGGAAGCTTCTTCTTATAGCGTTAAGAGTCTTTGCATAGCCTGGATACCTTGAGAGAAAGGGAAATCATGGCCTTCCCAAAGTATCTTCTTCTTGAGATCTTGACTCCTTTAGAGTGCACAGTCTTGTCTAGAAGTAGAAAACTCCTCCCTTTGTAGAGAAGTTTAGATACTTGAATTTGTACTTAGGATTTATCTCCTTGGATAGGATCTCTTTTATCATTTATTCATGCCTTGGATCTTTACATGTTTCTTCTTTGGTCATTTCTATGATCGGGTTATTGGGCATTGATACCATTCCTACTAGCGATCTTTCCTTAGAGGGTTCCTCTAAGATAAGGGCATTGAGAAATGATTTGTAGCTTAGGGCATCCACAATGGCATTCTCCTTACCCATATGTACTTTCTCTCAAAGGCACACTCTTGCAAGACTTGAATCCATCATTGTTGCCTCATTTTTAGGTCTTTGGTTTAGTGAAGATCCATTTGAGACTCTTATAGTTGGTGACTAAAGTGAGCTTGTTGCCAAGCAAATGGTATCTCCAAAGTTTGAGAGCATGAATTATAGCAAGTAGCTCTAGATCATGGGCAACGTAATTCTTCCCATGATTCTTTGGCTTCCTACAAGAATAGGCAATCAGATTGCTTTCTTGTATGAGTACATAACCTAATGCAAGAGAGCTTGCATTAGTGACAACTTTGAATTCTTGGTTCGAGTCACGTAGTTTCAAGATAGGATTTGTGATCAAGCTTTTTTAGGTTTTTCAAAGCTAGATTGTTCTGTGTGGCCACACAATAGCAGTCTACTTCTTGAATAAATCAATTAATGATGTGGCAATCAAGGCATAGTCCTTGACAAAAATCTTGTATCATCTTGTCAAGCCCAAAAAACTTCAGACTTCCTTAACCATTGTTGGGGGTTACCATTCTTGCATATCTTTAACATTGATAGGAACTACCACAATCCCTTCGTTAGAGACTATAAATCCAAGATACTCATGCTATGTCTTAAAGAAGGCACATTTCTTCTTCTTGGCATAAAGCTTGTGAATGCTCATTGTTTCAAAGACAACTCATACTTGGGTCTCATGATTCTCAACTTTCTTTGAGTAGGTTAGGTGATGGGACCTAAACTGGGCTGGCACTGGCTCATGCACTAGCTGGACCTCTATCATGTGCTCAACAACCCCATGGCCTCGCAGCCAGGAGCGTTGATGACACATACATCATTTTCCTAAACATCTTGCGTTTGTATCACGTCTCGTAGTCCAACTCTAACCTAATTAACACTCCTCAGAGGGAGTCCCAGCACATTGCCAAATGGTACGAAGTACAAGCATAAGAGGTCCTCCCACGGCGGCTGACTGCCGCTACCTCACTGCGACTCTCTTACACCTTGGGAATTGGCCCCTCGATGCGTCGCTAAACATATATAACACTATATCGCACATAGTTCCACTCAAGGTACCAATTGATCGTATCTAGGAATGTACCATTTTCCTCACTTTCTTTCCCCTAGGACCCACGTCTACCTACAGCTTGGGATATCCTGTCTCTCACTCAACACGGGTCGTGTTCCTCTAGAAAGCAATTGCCATGCATCCAAGAGGTATTGTCTGATACCTTTTATCATTTTATACTTCATGCAAATTGTGAATGTCCATGTGCTCAAACAATTAAGAAAATCAGCATTTGTGCTTAGTGCAAAAGCATTCTTTCAATGAATTTAACTATCGCTCGTATACGGCGTTGCATGAACCTAGCACCGAGAAACCCTCATGCTATTAGGTTCTTAATCTAAATTAACCACCGCTCTATATGATATGTATAAAAACCAGAAATCTTTTCATCATTCCATTCAGTATTTAAACACTTTTCATACACTCTATCCCCCCACCCGTTTAGGTTGTGCATTATTGATCGGTTTAGGGTTCATTTCCATGTTTTTTGTTGTACGAAAAGCAATAAAAACTCACTAGAACATAAAAGTAAGGCTGAACTGAGGCTAAACCTCATACTTCAGACCCCCCATACATCCACAAACATGAATCTTATTTTTCCCTAATTTTTGGCACTCAAAATCCATTTTTTTCCTATTTTTTTCCCATTTCCCCTATTTTTCTTGTATTTTTTACAATATTAAATGACTGAAAATATAAAGTGAGTTGTGGGCTATGGTCTTTAGGTTCATTTGCAGTAAAAACACAAGTTTAGTTGGTCTGTCTTATTATATTTTTCATTTATATCTCAAAAACACCCAATTTCCCCATATTTCACGTGTTTTACGGGTTTTATACTATTAATTTCATCCACAACACTTATGATTTTTTAATTTTCTGGTTTAAAACAGTTGGAAGACATTGCAAACAACATTATAATGCATAATCATCCCATGGGAACAAATATTCATGAAGCAAATTGCATAAAAACACCATTTCCTTTGTAAAAATGAGATTACTGTTCTTTGCGGGTTGCGGGTTTGTACTTGCCATATCTCGGGACTGATTTCCAGCCATCATTAATGCTCATGACAGTCCACAATCAGCAAATCTTCCATCTTCTTACACCACAAGGCAATCCTGTCTTCATTGGACAAGCATCCATCATCCATTCTTCTTCTTCCTCTTCACCACATGAATCTGCCTTTAGGGGAGAGAGAGGGAGGAGAGAGAAATACTGAAATCAGAATTCTTCACAGAGACCACCATTTCTCGGGCGAGAGGCGGTGATAGAGTCAGCATCCAGGGGGGATTGAAGCCCGATGATCATTGATGTGGGTTGTATTGAGGCTGAAGATTGCCTCCTCCTCTCCCTAGCGCATTTTTCGGCGCCTGTTGATGGCACCTTCTTCTCCTTCATCTCACGTTTTTTTTCATGCCCTCTTGTCAAATGGCATAAAATATTGGGCTCCCAAGAGGCACTTGCCCATTTGGCCACTCTAATGTCCACCTCTTCGCATCTTGACCGATTTCTTGGCCATTTCCCTGTCCGGACTCGAAATTGAGCTCTGAAAAATCCTGGGTGTCCGGCTTGGCATACCGCATTGGCCAGTAGCTCTTGTCAACCCGCAGGACTGTCTGAAAAATTATGAAAAATCAACGAGTATCGCTCGGGCACCTTTAAAGCACTTTGGCGCTTAAAATCGTCCTAGATCGAGCCGCCGCCTTCGACGTTGAATATTTTTTCCTTGATATTCATAATTTTTAGCTATTTTTAAGCACTTCTCGGGACCAAAATTCCGCTCTCATTGGTGACCACGGGATAGGGCGACTCAGCCTGTCGAATCCACGAACATATCTACACATAAACAACCAAAGGAAGCATCAAGCTGATACAAAACAAATATGCAATAAAACACAGCACAATGCTCACCCCACCCTCTGACAAAACCAACGCATGACATCCACAAGGAGTAGGCCTAGCATGATCTGATAGAAGATCTGAAGCTAGACACTAACCAACTGCTCCAACACGGCCAAACTAAAAGGAACTGTCAAAGAGGTTGCCCTAAGTGGTGGTCTGAACTACCTACCTAACTAAGGACAACACAACTAGGAGCTCCTCCTAGGCGAGGACTCCTATACCCTGATCAAGAAGTATTTTCTTGTAACACATCTCTTCTTTTAAGGTTTTTATTGCATACTTGGGCATGTAAAAGGGAGGGAGCTAAGTGTAGTGACCCAAGGAGAACAGGGCATCGGCCTCAGGACCTGTCTCGGTACCTAAGAACCTACCAAGCCCTCGCAAGGCGACACTTAATCCTTTTTTGACGCTCACTTTTATTTTCGATCCAACCTTCCTTCATTTTTTTTTCCAGCAAGATGCCACCCCTAGGAAGACAAGGCATCGGCCCTGGGTCTAACTCGTCCCGAGGAACCTACCAAGCCTTTGCAAAGCAATGATCAGCTGCTTATAAATTTTTGTTTCTTTTCTTTTATTTGATAGAGGTTAGAACCCCTTTTTACACACCTTTGTATCTATATTTATTATCTTGTCAGATATTCAGGGTTTTTTCTCCTTTATCATCATTATTTTTCTTCTGGTAGACTTCTCTAACTTCCTCACAACTAACAAGAACTCCTAGAACGGCTGCCTAGCAGGCTAGCAAAACAAGGTCACTAGAACTCCCTTCTAAAACAGGTCTTCCAATGCCTGACAATATCTTGACAGGAGGCAATGACTACTCAGACCTCCCTCAAACATACTAAATCGAAACCTCGGAACTTCATGCCTTGGACATCGGTCCCCAACAACAAACGAAAAACCCCTTTAACAAGTACACAAACACATATAGCATAAAAACCATAGTACTCATAAAGGAAAGATATCACCTGGATAGGGCCACGAGAAGCTTCCACGCAACAAAAGGCTCCTTCCAAGCTCTTCTTCAAACCTGTCTAGCATAGAACTCAAACAAGAAAACATTAACTACACCTGCACTAAACAGTCAACTGGCCTGCTTGGCCTAATGAAATAAAACACTTCACTACCAAACTGAATCGGCCCTCTTGGCCTAAGGAGATCAAACAGAATAACACCTACACATCCTTCCCTGGAAAAATCCAGATATACAATAATAAGCTCCTTTCCAAGGAGGAAAACCAGGCTCGTAGCCCTAAACTAAATGCATGAGGCTATGACCCATCCCTCCTGTATAGATAGCAAGAGGCGTACGCATAATATGATATCTAATCAACCTATGGGTCCCATATAATAACGGTAAATTGGTCTCGGCTACTCTTTGCATCACCCATATCAACCATCGTCTGCCATATATTGCATGTTCTAATAACATACCCCACAAGCGACCGGGTCCTATTTCATCATTGATCACAATATCCAAACTAGGACCACAATTAAAGAAGAGGTCTTCTTCATAAGCAAGATTTGCCAATGAGTCCGCAAACTGATTCCAGTAATGTGGAATTAGCTGAAAAGATACTCTCTCAAATTCCTCTAGTAGGGTCATCGCAGTCTGATGATACATACAAAGAATGGGATTCCGCACTGTGTATGTCCCATCTAGCTGATTCAGGATCAACTGGGAATCCCCTTTTACTAACAATCGATGAGTACCACCTTGTTTGGCAATATACAGTCCCATAATCAAGGCTTTATACTCTGCCATATTGTTAGTGAATCCTACCCCGAGATAAGTAGCTAACTTCATCGTAACTCTTCGTCGGGGGTCTCGGTTTACTACTCCAATACTCCCTTTTTTATTAGGGCCCCTGGACGCTCCATCAAAATATAGTGTATACATCCACAATGGGCTTACACAACCGGCCATCACGAACTCCTCTATTCATAATTGTGGTAATCAAAGTTTAGCATGTTGAGAGGATGAACTGACGACTGCATCCCACCTTCTTCATTGAAGTCAACAGGGATACTCGTCAATAGTCGTAGGCACTGATGGCAGAAGACTTTGATCTCCCACACAAAGGTTCCATCTTCTTGCTCAATCACTTTATATCCTTTGCTCCACCAGATGAGTTTTCCCTGATGGTATCTTTTCTCCTGATATGGGTGCTCCAAATAAGGGATTAACTGACCCATCAACCAGCTTTAAGCTCTTCCGCAGGTCTCAGATCATTCCTAGCATGGACCTGCAATGCATTTCTTTGTATTAGCAAACTTAGAAATAGTAAGGCTTAATCTTATTAAGATTAACCTTAGTCTTAAACTCTACTCCCTGTAAATCAGCTAATAGGGCTGTAGACCTGTTCTTTCCTAACCTGACGATCTTGTGGGGACCATCCCATTTAGGTTCCCATTTCCCTGGGAACAGCTCCCTATGCGCATCATAATATAAAACCAGTTGTACTTTCTTAAAGGTGTACTTCTTCACTTTCAGGTCATGCAACTGTTTCATGTGACATTTAGCCACCTCTTGATGTAATAGACTTTGTAACTTAAGTTCATCTAGGTGTGCTAAGGTCGTAAATCGCTCTAATAGGGCGTCTTCACTACCCCCAGAATGGTTTATTGCGAACCTAATGGTCGGCAACTCAATTTCTAAGGGTAAAACACACTCCTCACCATAAACTAGTTTGAACGGCGTGTGGCCAGTGGCGCTTGAACGTGGTATTATATGCCCATACTCCCACATACAGCTTCTTATCCCAGTCTTGTTTCTTTTCAGATACGACTTTCGATAGGATACCCACAAGCTGCTTGTTGGTACTTTCAACCTGCCCATTTGTCTGCGGATTATAAGGGGTCGTTTTATTGTGCTTGATTTGCCAAGCCTCAGTCAAGCTTTTGATCACCTTATTCAAGAAATGGGTTCCACGGTTCGACACTAATTCTTTCGGGGGACCAAAATGGCATATTATCTGCTCTAAAAGGAAACTAGCAGTTTCTTTAGCATCATCTTTCCTTGTTGCACGTGCTTTTGACCACTTTGTGAAGTAGTCAGTTGCTACAATAACATACCTCTTTTGCGCAGTCGACGACGGAGTAATAGGACCCACAAAGTCTATTCCCCACTTCTCAAATGGAAGTATCACCATAATAGGGGTGAGTGGTCTTTTCCTATTCTCTCGACTATCATGTCGTTGACAAATATCGCATCTCTTAACATACGCAAATGCATCCTGGAAGATGGCAGGCCACCAATATCCTACTCTTAAAGCCTTTTATGCTGTAAGCTGTCCAGCAAAATGACCTCCGCAAGAGGAATCATGGCACTCTTCCAAAATGAATGGCACCTCGTCAAGCATCACACATCGGCGATAGATGTCATCAACCCCTTGCCGATATAATGTACCTACGATCAAGGCAAACTTTAATGCCTACTGCTTAATTTTCCTTGTCTCAGCTTTAGATAGTTCGGATCCAGCCTCTCCTGTCGATAAATAATGCGTTATTGCAGCGTACGAGGAGGGAATAGATGCCGTATCTATTTTAAATAACAACTCCATGTCACTACCTTCAGCCACAGATTCTTTTGGCTCCCCAAAGTCCACAAGACATTCCACGATGCCTTGCAACCTTGGTGGCTTACTCCTAATTTCATAATCAAACTCTTGCAAAGTGATTAACCACTTCGCTAGACGATCAGGCGGTTGCAGCTTATTCATTAATAATCGAAGACCCTTCGCTTTCGTATAAAGCACAAATTTCTCATAGAGAATATAATGCCGGAATTTCTTGGTCCCAAAGACCATTGCCAGACACAAGCTCTCCATGTAGGTATAATTGATCTCTAAAATGCCCAATTTTCGACTAGCAAAGGCTATTGGATGATACCACTTTTCCTCCCAAATTTGGGCTAAATAGCAACTGGTACTGTGCATGGTGGCTGCTGAAAATATATAGAACACCTCACCTCTTTTAGAGGCTTTTAAAACGGGAGCTTTTACTAGCTCCTGCTTCACATCCTCGAATGCTACCTTACAAGGGTCACTCCATACAAACAAACAGCTAAAGGACAATAGATTTGTAAGCGGCAACATTCTTTCTGCCAAGCCATTTATGAATCTACAGTAATAACCAACCGAAGACAGAAAGCTATGAACTTCTTTCGAAGTGCGTGGTGGACCCATGGCAACTATGACTTTGACTTTCTTGGGATCTGTCGCAATTCCTACCGAATTGACCACATGGCCCAGCAATAGCCCATAAGGTACACCAAAAACACACTTCCGTGGCTTTAGAGCGATACAAAATTGTCTGTAGTGCTCAAAGCATTTTCTTAAAATGATCAACTGCCTTTCTCTCATAGTGGCCGCCCCTAAGTCATCAATAAACACCTTCAACTCTTCAGGGGATATGTCACCGAATGTCTTATCTGTTGTTTGTTGCCACGAACCAGGCGCATTGCATAAATCAAAGGCCATCACATGGTACGCAAAAGTACCAAAGACAATAATAAAAGTTGTTTTCAACTTGTCTTCTTCTGCAATTGCCATCTGGTTATATCCTGCAAAGCAATCCATAAACGAATATATCTCCCTACCCCTAATTGATCCAAAATTTGGTCAATAAATGGCAACGGGTAGTAGTTCTTAATTGTCTACTTATTCAGCTCTCTAAAATCCACACATAATCGAATCTGATTATTTTTATTCTTCCTAATCACAACTGGTGAACACCATTCTGTGTATTGCACAGGAAAAATCAAACCCGCTTTTCGAAGCTTCTGTAACTCTTCAAAGAGCCCGTCCCTCAGTTTGAAAGGCATACGCCTTACTTTCTGTCGTACAAGGGGGCTTCCTTCCTTCAACGGAATTGTATGGACGGCAAGACTAGGAGGAATGCCCCTCAACTCATCATAACTCTAGGCAAAGATATCACGGAACTCTTGAATCAAGGACACATAGTCCTCCCTTTCTGCTGAACTGAACATAGAACCTAATTTGATTGGTCGCCACTCATCTGGCGTGCGAAGGTCTAGCTCGATAACATCTGCATCTCTTATACGATCTTGGGCCTCTATCGGCTCGTTCAAACTGATCTGATAGATGTCTTCCGTGGTGGATCCCTCTTTGGACTCATCACTCGATGATGTCTCACTGGCAGATAAATTCTCTAATGTCTCCAATTCTGTGGAAGATGGAGGAGCTCTCTCACTTTGCGGGGAATCAGGATAGGCATCAATCACCACACGCTGAGCACCTCTGCCGAATATCAGCTGATCGGCAGGTATATCCACTTGGCAGTCCGCTTGCAAGATCCAAAGTCGTCCAAGTAATACTTGGTAACTTGGATGCCCTGCAAAACGAATTACCCTAAAGTCCAATAGGCATTCTACATTTGCAACAGTGACATGGACCTTAGTAATGCAGCCTTCCGGCTATCTCAAACTATCATCCGCCATTCTGAGAATTGTGGAGGTATCTTTCTGGATCGAAAGACCCAACCTTTCCATTAGTTCAGAACTCATAATGTTAACAGATGATCCCGTGTCGACAATGGCATAATCTACTAACATTCCATCGACATAGGCTACAACCCTTGGGCAATGCTTCTCAGCATGCTCGAACCAGTCATCACCAACTCGCGCAATACCCAAAGGTTCTACGATATACCCGGTATGCAGGATCTTTCTAAATTCCTTGTGTACTCCTAGAGAAAGCTTAATAAGCTGTAAAAGATTCACATTCGGCTTGACTTCGCAAAGAGAGCTCGCCAAATGGAATTCACAATAGTTCAACAAAGTTCGCTTTTCATGCCAAACCATCCGCTCTTTAGGTCACTGAACCGGCTTTATTGCCTCTTTTTTAACTTTCACCTTCTTCCTCGGTGGTTCCTTATCCTTCTTAGCATCAACTTTACTCTCCACAGGCTTCAGAGGTCCCCCTTCCATGGCAGGATCCAGAACTTGCGTTCCTTTGTCACCCTTTTTAGGGTTCCCGTCGAGACTGGCTTATCCTTGTTGGCCTCTCTACCCTTTTGACCTCTTGTAAGGACAGCTCGCAGATTAGAGGTTTCAGCGTCATTAACGTGCACAGCCTCAATCAAACTAACCCCACTACCACTAGGCAGCTCCTCCACTGTAGTCTTTGGTCGTTGGAGTATTTGTTTAGGCATGTCTTCTCGCTGGGAATCATTTCCTTGCGCACCATGATTAACAGGCCCTGGTTGCCAACTACCTCGCTGGAGGGAACTAATCTTACTCGAGAAAGTGGCTGCTAAATGGCCGGATTTTCCACAGATGCCGCACTTGACATTTGGGCAATTTCTTGGATAGTGTTGCCCACCACACCATTTGCAGCTAAACCTCGAAGGTGCACCCTAATCTGGGTATCTACTTCCTATCAAATTTTGTTTTTTTAAAAGAAAGTTGACATCAACGGCTATTTGTCGATACTGCTCCGTAATCATGTCGGTATAATGCTTCATCATGTCCTTAACCTCGCCAAGAACATTGGAAGCACTCGACTCGTAGCCTTGATCATTACCTTATCATTCCATCAGCCTAACCATTCGATTAGGCACTAGTTGTTGAACCACAGGCATGGTATTAGGATTAACCACCTGGCTTCCACCATTTGGAGCCATTTGACTGCCTGTAGGCATCGACATGCTAGGGGGAGCTAGTAATAAAGGCACATTCTGCATCATGTTCCCTCTCCCATTAGGATTAGCCATTGCTATCCCTTGGCTACCACTGCCATTAGCCATCGCCATATTATTTCCCAATGCTAGATCCATATTCGAATTGCCACGAGAGGCATAGGCTACTTGTAGTCGGGATTCCACTTCTTGTGCTCGTGTAATGGCAGTATCTATATCCCCCAAAGGGACACTACTCAGCTGCAATTGAATATTAAAGTCCAAGCCATGCAGAAAATATTGCAATTGGGCAGCTGCGGGGATAGGAATAGAGGTGTCCAATTTATGAAAAACCTCTTTTAGTTTCTTCGCATAAGTACGAATATCCTCGTGTGGTTCTTGGCGGGTCACGTTAAGTATACGCAACCAATATTGCCCACCCCTTTCAGGGGCAAACTCCCTTCGAAAAGCTCCATAAAATGCATCAATATTCAATATGGTTCCGGCTTCTAAACCATGATACCATATGGCAGCTCTTCCTTTGAGAGTCATGTTGAAGAACATCATTAAATGTCCTTCTTCTTGGATGCGATAGTTAAACATCACCTTTTGAAACTCCCTGATGTGGAGTTCCGCATCTTCCTCAACTAGCCCATTAAAAATGGGTAGCGGGTAACCTAGAGCTAGCAAATCCGTCATTCCCGCAGGAATTGCAATAGGCTGCGCCATGACGGAAATTGGATTTGCACTAGGAATAGGAGACGGTGAGGTTACACCTCCCGCACTTGATGTCGACTGCCTTATGGAAGGAAGGGAAGCACTAGAGCTTCCACCTTCTCCTAACTTACTGCTTGTGGCACCAAGCCCACTAGATCCACTCCCTCGTAAGGGTTCAGTACCACTACGCTTAGGGGAATATCTCCTAAAAATTTCAGCACGTCGTCGCCTAGCTCTTTCGTCTCTCTCTTGCTTTTGGATTTCGACTAGACGATGCTTATCGATGAATAACGGATCAATCTCAAAATCCTCTGGCATAAATTGCTAACTGGTCCCTAGACAACCAGGATTCGAGGACCGCCACTTCTAAGTGGCTCCCGGCAAACGCACCACTGATGGGACCTAAACTGGGCTGGCACTGGCTCATGCACTAGTCGGACCTCTATCATGCACTCAACAACCCCACGGCCTCACGGCAAGGAGCGTTGATGACACATATATCACTTTCCTAAACATCTTGCGTTTGTATCACGTCTCGTAGTCCAACTCTAACCCAATTAACACTCCTCAGAGGGAGTCCCAGCACATTGCCAAATGGCACGAAGTACAAGCATAGGAGGTCCTCCCACGGTTGACTGCTGCTACCTCACTGCAACTCTCCTACACCTTGGGGATTGGCCCCTCGATGCGTCGCTAAACATATATAACACTATATCGCACATAGTTCCACTCAAGGTACCAATTGATCGTATCCAGGAATGTGCCATTTTCCTCACTTTCTTTCCCCTAGGACCCACGTCTACCTACAGCTTGGGATATCCTGTCTCTCACTCAACGTGGGTCGTGTTCCTCTAGAAAGCAATTGCCATGCATCCAGGAGGTATTGTCTGATACATTTTATCATTTTATGCTTCATGCGAATTGTGAATGTCCATATGCTCAAACAATTAAGAAAATCAGCATTTGTGCTTAGTGCAAAAGCATTCTTTCAATGAATTTAACTATCCCTCGTATATGGCGTTGCATGAACCTAGCACCGAGAAACCCTCGTGCTACTAGGTTCTTAATCTAAATTAACGACCGGTCTATATGATATGTATAAAAACCAGCAAGCTTTTCATCATTCCATTCAGCATTTAAACACTTTTCATACACTCTACCCCCTCACCCGTTTAGGTTGTGCATTATTGATCGATTTAGGGTTCATTTCTATGTTTTTTGTTGTATGAAAAGCAATTAAAACTCACTGGAACATAAAGGTAGGGCTGAACTGAGGCTAAACCTCATACTTCAGACCCCCCATACATCCACAAACATGAATCTTATTTTTTCCTAATTGTCGGCACTCAAAATCCATTTTTCCCCTATTTTTTTCCCATTTTCCCTATTTTTCTTGGATTTTTTGCAATATTAAATGACTAAAAATACAAAGTGAGTTGTGGGCTGTAGGCTTTAGGTTCATTTGCAGCAAAAACATAAGTTTAGTTGGTCTGTCTTATTCTATTTTCCATTTATATCTCAAAAACACCCAATTTCTCCATATTTCACGTGTTTTACGGGTTTACACTATTAATTTCATCCACAACACTTATGATTTTCTGATTTTCTAGTTTCAAATAGTTGAAAGACATTGCAAACAACATTATAATGCATAATCATCCCATGGGAACAAATATTCATGAAGCAAATTGCATAAAAACACCATTTCCTTTGTAAAAATGAGATTACCGTTCTTTGCGGGTTGCGGGTTGCAGGTTTGTACTTGCCATATCTCGGGACTGATTTCCAGCCACCATTAATGCTCATGACAGTCCACAATCAGCAATCTTCCATCTTCTTATACCATGGAGCAATCCGGTCTTCATTGGACAAGCATCCATCATCCATTCTTCTTCTTCCTCTTCACCACATGAATCTGCCTTTAGGGGAGAGAGAGGGAGGAGAGAGAAAGACTGAAATCAGAATTCTTCACAGAGACCACCATTTCTCGGGCGAGAGGCGGCGATAGAGTCAGCATCCAGGGGGGGTTGAAGCCCCATGATCATTGATGTGGGTTGTATTGAGGCTAAAGATTGCCTCCTCTCCCTAGCGCATTTTTCTACGCCTGTTGATGGCACCTTCTTCTCCTTCATCTCACGTTTTTTTTCATGCCCTCTTGTCAAATGGCATAAAATGTTGGGCTCCCAAGAGGCACTTGCCCATTTGGCCACTCTAATGTCCACCTCTTCGCATCTTGACAGGTTTCTTGGCCATTTCCCTGTCCGGACTAGAAATTGAGCTCTGAAAAATCCTGGGCGTCTCGCTTGGCATCCCACATTGGCCAGTAGCTCTTGTCAACCCGCATGATTGTCTGAAAAATTATGAAAAATCAACGAGTATCGCTCGGGCGCCTTTAAAGCACTTTGGCGCTTAAAATCGTCCTAGATCGAGCTGCCGCCTTCGACATTGAATATTTTCCCTTTATATTCATATTTTTTAGCTATTTTAAAGCACTTCTCGGCACCAAAATTCCGCTCTCATTAGGATACCATCGAAGAAGACAAGTATAAAGTTGTCAAGGTAGGGGAAAAAAATGTTTTGCATTAGCCTATTAAAGGGTTGTAGGTGCATTGGTTAATCCAAAAGACATCACGACGATGAATTCGTAATGGTTGTACCTTGTGTTAAATGTAGTTTTTGGAATGTTTTCTTCTTTGATTCTTATCTAATAATATCCTTATCTTAGATCAATTTTTGAAAATATATTTGTACCTTGGATATGGTCAAGTAATTTCCAAAGTGGAAATGTGTTCTTGTTGAGAGTGGAAAAAGACTGAATTTTTGACTGATTTTTGTTGTTTTTGAGGACTGAATGATTGATTTTTGATGGATTTAGAGTGATGTATGGTTGTTAAAGGAAGTGTTTGAGAGTGTTTTGGATGATATTGATTATGTTTTGGAAGTTCATGATGATTTTTAGTGGAGATATGAAGCTCTGTGATGTTCTGATAGGTTCTGTTAAGGTTCTGATTAGTTCTAATATCTTTTGTAAAGCCTCTATCTCTGCTCTGTCTCTGTTCTGTATCTGCTCTGGTCCTGTACTGTACTGTTCTGTAGATATTTTGTAAGTGTTTTGTAGAAATTATGTGTGACTTTGGGAAAGTTTTCTAACTTTTGGAAAGGATGAATCTAAGTTCAAAAGAGCTAAAACAAATGGAAGAAGCAGCTGCTGATGAAGACTGAAGAGAAGACTGGAGTGACAGTGACAGTAGTGAGCTATGAAGAGACACTGTAGTGGCTCTGGTACCTCTTCACATCAAACATACCTCTTGGGAGGTGTATCCACGACCTAAGGACTATTGAGAGTTATTATTAAGTATTGTAGTGAGAAGATGATGTATTATTGTGTGTGTGTGTGTGTGTGTGTGAGAGAGAGAGAGAGAGAGAGAGAGAGAGAGAGATAGTCAATTTCTATCAAAACAGTGTATTTGTATATGAGAGATTGAGAGAGAAAACTATGAAGACATTGAAGATGAATACTATGTGATTGATTTCCATTCAAAATGGTGTATTATTTTATGTTCTTTGTTCTATTGATGGATTCTATGAAGATGTTGAAGATTATGGTTGATTCTTGTAACATTTCCCCCCCGTGCTCCCCCCCTTAGAGAAGTTTTTTTCAAAAAATAAAAATAAAAAATTCCTCCCTCTCTCTTCCTGCCGTTTGCATGGTGGGGAGAGAGAGAGAGAGAGAGGGTGAGTAATGGGGGAAAGGGGCCATGCAGCCCCAGGTGGGTGGCGGCAGACAGCCGACCCCTCCCCCCAACCCTATAAAGGGGAGAAGCTCCCCCCCCTCCCGGGCAACTGTCAGAGCGCCCCCCCCTCTACGTCATCCTCCTCCTTGCAACAGTGGCAGTGGCCTCCCTATGAAACCTCCCCCTCCTCCCTCCTTCAGAGGCAGTGGCCCCCTCCTCTAGCCCAAGCGTAGGCGCCCCCCCTCCAGCTCGTCGTTCGACATAGGCCCCCATCTCCTATGCAGGTGGCCCTTCCCCTTGCTGGCGAATTACCACCCCCCTTCATTGTTCGATCAAGTAGTCCCCCTTTTTCAGAGGAAAGGGGGGGAAGTTTGAGCTGGGCCTACGAGAGGCTTGTGTAGAGCTGCGATCAGAGGGCGGCACCCTGTGCGTGTGTGAGCTGGGCTTGGGAAAGGCTCGCGAGGAGCTGCAATCAGAGGGCGGCACCCTGCACATGTGGATCGAGCACATTGAGGCTTTCCAGAAAGAAGGAGAAGAAGAGGGAGAGAGAGAGAAGGAAAGAAGAGAGAAGAAGTGAGGAGGGAGAAGAGAGGAGAAGGAGAAGGGAGAGAAGGGAGAAGAGAGGAGAAGGGAGAGAAGGAGAAGGAGGAGAAGAAGAAGGAGGGGAAGAGGGAGAGAGAGAGAAGGTGAAGAAGGAGAAGAAGAGGGAGAGAGAGAAGGAGAGAAGAGAGAAGAAGTGAGGAGGGAGAAGAGAGGAGAAGGGAGAGAAGGAGAAGGAGGAGAAGAAGAAGGAGGAGAAGAGGGAGAGAGAGAAGGTGAAGAAGGAGAAGAAGAGGGAGAGAGAGAAGGAAAGAAGAGAGAAGAAGTGAGGAGGGAGAAGAGAGGAGAAGGGAGAGAAGGAGAAGGAGGAGAAGAAGGAGGGGAAGAGAGAGAAGGTGAAGAAGGAGAAGAAGAGGGAGAGAGAGAAGGAGAGAAGAGAGAAGAAGTGAGGAGGGAGAAGAGAGGAGAAGGGAGAGAAGGAGAAGGAGGAGGAGGGGAAGAGGGAGAGAAAAGAGAAGTAGAAGGAGAAGAAGAGGGAGAGAGAGAATGAGTGAAGAGAGAATAAAAATAGGCAATAGAAAAAGGAGTAAGAAAGAAGAAGAAGAGAGTAGGAGAGTAGAAGAAGAAGAGAGGGAGAAAGAAAAGAGGAGAGGAGAAGAAGAAGAAGAAGAGAGAGAAAGGGAGTAACCGCCATAAGTCACCCAAACCATTCTCTCAGCAACAAACCCCATCCAGCGGTCTTTCCCAACCAAACATATCTACCGAAACCCGTCAGGACTGCCCAATCTCCGCAAGGCGAATGGCTCCCAAGAAGAAAGTCGTGGAAAGCCAAGCCACCAGTAATGCTGGAGGGATGAGCGGAACGACCAACGCAGCACACACGAATTAGGCCCAAGTTCTAAGTGTTAAAAAAATTAATTTAAGATCTTACATTCATTTAAGGAAACATGAGAGTAGACTTACATGATAGGATATTGATAAGCTTGCATATATGAAATAATGAGAAATGGATTTTGGCATAAGTTTACACACATGAAATGATAGGGTTTTTTCAATATTTCACATAGAATAATAGGCTTCCACCCAATCTAGTACATGAACGGTTATCTAGGATTCATGGTTCGCGCCCGTGATTACAATAGACACATGAAATGATAGCTCTCGTTCTTAGCATGCAAATGCACAAATGCATGGAAATTTAGGGTTTCATATACTTAAGCCACACAAATACGTACATATTAAGATTAAAAAAGTCATCAACTAAATGTGAAGGGAGTTAAGGATCGTAGATTGTGTCAGTTTCTTAAACGACCCTTGTGCACGGAAGATGAGTTTGATGGCGAAATTCTGCATAGCATCGCACTAAGAGAGGATGGAAAGAATGTATGACAAGTCTTACAATATATTTAATGTGTTTTAAAAATTACCAGGTATGTTAAAAGACGTGCAAGAAATCGAGGATTCACAACTTAGAACCCTAGGATAAAACCCAATGGGAAGAGAGATTCAAAAGAAGCTGAGTGATTAAACACACGTGCTTGTGAGTTGTTTTTAATTATCTTGTCTTAAATTATTGCAAGTGGATATCCTCCTAGTTTAAGCTAGGCTAGTAAGCTGACTCTAAATGGAATGTTGATCAAGGTTTATGCTTGGTTGTTTTAAAAATGATATTTCTAAGTGAATTGGCTGGTTGCCTTGGTAAGAGGAGATCCTACTAAGGACAAGTGGTTTATAAGAAAAGTGATTGCTTGATGAAGAAAATGATATTTTCTTGATTGAAAATGAAAAGGATGTTTTTCCTAGAAATTGTTTCTATGATGGTTGCTTCAACTGTGGTTGATTTCCCTAAGGAATAATTAAGGAAGGATGACGCTAGCTACCCCCGCGAACCACCAAACCCTAACCAAGGGGGTTGTGATTCTGCACCAGGAATGTGGACCAAACCCACTGCGAGAGGTCTCTCCATAGAAATTACTTGGCGTAGGAGGACGCTTGGGTGCCAGTGGGGGTTCTGGCTATAAATCCCAATACCTCCGGGCCCTACACAAGTGTTCTATGTGACTCGAGATGGGGTCTCAAGGCCTTGATACAAGTTACAAGGCAAAATCTAAACCTTCAGGTGTTGTGCCGAAAACTGCGGGCTGCATCCTACTCAGGCCCATACTACTTTTTGACTTACGTAGGTCACTTGCTGGTCACATTAGTCCATAACTTCAGGTCCCTCATGAACCTAGTGGACTTTTGGCATTTTTCTTGAGTTCTAACCATATTTTTGCACTTGAATCAATATGATTTATCCTACAGATTGTCAATTACTTCTAGCTGACCAAGTTTTAGGTTCCCATAGACTTATTTTTTAATTAATATATATGGTACAGCTAAACATTATATGCTAAATACAAAAGAACTTATGTAACTAGGTTGGTTATTGGGTAACAATGACTGAATTTTGTATGTAAATTCCTCATATAACTCCCAGTGAAGTACTTTTGTGTTCATAAGAATTCCATGATTTATATTATGAACAATAAACTCTTTGACAACATGGGATGTTTGGTGCACTAAAAATCTTATGTTTGTCCAATTAGCAACCCACTGGAAGTTGGTAGACAGAGTGTTTATCACAACATACACTGTTGAAACCCTCGGAAGCGGGCATTATTATAATGGCACAACAATGATCTTAAGAAGAATGAGTTTTGATACTTTTAGAATGGAATATCTCCCTCTCAGTAGTGGTTTGAAAGCCGAATTCAAAGATGTTGAAAAGAAGGAAGTAGAAGAGATCTTGGCCAAAGAATTCCCCAGAGACTGAAGCCATCTCTGATGCTATCCTGTTGAGTACAGACCCACTGGTTGGAGCCAAGCCCTTGATGAATGATGCAATCAAGAGGCAAGCGTTAGAACGAGTCTAGAGGTACGTAAGAAGAGAGAAGGCAAAAATTAAGGCTGAGAACGAGCTCACATCAGAAGCCTCCTTTGACGCCCTAAAAGCACTCTTAACAGAAGTCACCATGGCGACTCAATGTCCCCTTCCTAGTCAGATTTGTCCTGGAAATATTGATGATAGGTCAACAAATGTAGTCCCCTGCCAGTTTTTAAGGGAGAGTACAATGAAGACCTTGATCTTCATGTAGCAGAATTCATGGTAGCATGTGTGGCTAACAATGCGAGAACCCTTGAGCATTGGTTAGCAATATTCCCTTCCACTTTCAAGGGCGCGACATTTCAGTGGTATGAGAGACAAGCAGCAATAACTTTTGGCACTTGGGATGACCTAAAGTTAGCATTTCTCATTAAATTCAGACGTGAAGGTTTTGAAGAGCGGATGCAAGAGGAGTTCATGAACCTAAGTTAGTCCTTTGGAGAAAGAGTAGAAGCTTATGTCTCACGAATGGAATCCATCCTCAAGAGATGGACTAACCATCATTTGGACAAAGGTATCCAGAAAGGAGTTTTTCTCAGAGGCCTACAACAAGAAGTTCGCAAGTTTGTGGAATTGAGAAGACTAGTCAATCTGCAAGCTGCAGTGGAACGTGCAAGATTGTATGATGAAGTTGAAGTAAGGCTGTCAATGACTCCAAAAAGAGGAGTCTTACCTCCTCCCATGCCAGGAATGGTATACCCACCAAATGCAGTTCCAGGGACAGTTCCCTATCCCTATCCCTAGATACAAACAATGCCGTAGTATAATGCACCTAATCCACTGTGGTCACCATAGATGATAGTGCCTGAAATGATGGTTCAACCACAACAACAGTGGCCTCAAACAGTTCCTCCAATGGCAACTCAACAACAGTGGAACCCTACCAACTGGAATCAACAACCCCAAGTCTCAGCAAGAGCTCTGAATCAGAACCAAAACAGAGAATCTTTTGGATCGACCGAACCAGTGTATGCAGTAATTACATAAGCTTCCCGAAACCCTACTATATGTACTTCAGGAGGTGAAAATCTGAAGGACTACTTATCCAACTCAGTTGCAAGTATCAAGAAAGAGCTTATGGATGTGATCACAAAACAGCTATAGACGTTGAAGGTGAATACCTCCAATATATCCAACCCTATGGGAGCTGGAAGAGATGTGATGCGCTCTAATACATGGTGTGGAAAGTGTCATCAAGCGGGACATTTAGCCACCGAATGTACCTGAAAACCAACCATTCCTGGAGCCTTCTGTTCCTACTGTTTGCAGAAGAACCATACAGAGGATATTTGCTCTCTGAAAGAGATGCACAAACGAAGATAGAAGCATGAAAATGCACGATTCAACTTGCTAGAATCCAAAATGACAACACAGGATATTGGACCAAAGCCTAGGAAGTTTGGTCCTAATTTTGGTCCAAGGAGGTTCCCCTCTCAAAGTTACAGAGGACGACAGTCTAGCGGTGGTTAGAGATCAGAAGTGAAATGTTACAGGTGTGGAGAAAAGGGTTATATCTCCCCGAATTGTCCAAACCCTGGATAATCTGTGGATTACAAGTCCTTATGCAGCCGATGCAAAGGAGAAGGCCACACTGCAAAGGACTGTCCAAGTCCAACCCCTATAAAGGCCAATGCCACTGATAGCCAACAGAAGATACAAGAGCCTGCCTCCAATTTGGTAGAGTTGGAAGTTGCCGTTGTCACAGGCGCTAAGAAGAAGGGACCATTTGTGCAAGAAGAGAATAATTCTCCTGTCAAGACTATGAAGTTCAACCTACCAACAGAGGGACAAAGCAGTACAGAACAGAACAATCTAGTACAGAGCACTGTAGTGCTACAGAGAGTCACTGAGAGTCCATAGGGTTAGAGGTCCAGGAGATAGATGATGCAAAATCACCTCTAGAAATAGAGGAAGTATCAATGCTTCCATTAGTAGAAGAAAAAGAAAAGATGAAACTGGGTATAGCCCCATTTCCCAGCACGCTGGAGAAGCCTGTGGATCCTATCAAAGATTATGATTTGGTAAAAGACCTAGACACTTTTAAACCAAATTTAACATTCAGACAGTTACTGATATTATCTCCCAGCTGTCGAAAGAAATTCAAAAGCATCTTGACAAGAATATGTGGACTAACGATAGCTCCTTCAATAGCGATCAACACCAATAAGGCCCCATAGCCTGTAAAGGAAGTAGATGTGGCTAACGCCTTCCTAGATCCTGGAACCCCAAAGATTAGTGTATGGATAGAAGGATGCTTTATTTCACATGCATTGATTGATGGAGGCTCATTAGTAAACATAATTATAGATGTGACAATGAAGGACTTAGGGTTGCAAGGAATTCAACCTACACAGTGGCTTATCACATTGGCATACCAAAGCAGAATTAAACCGTTGGGCATCCTCCCATATGTAAAAACAACCCTTGCAGGAAAAGATTACCGGGGCTGACATACTTGGTGGTCAAACCAAATTCTTATGGGACCTTATATCCTCTGTTGTTGGGAAGACCTTGGCTTTTTGAAGCAAGAGCCAGGATGAACTGGTTTAAAGGAACCCTGACCCTAGGCAGAGGGCCCAACGAAGTGGTTTTGAAGTTCTATGGATCGCAAAAAGGCAATGGATCCGCATCCATTGAAGTCATAACAGATTCCTCCAACGAGGTAACAGATGGTACATCAGGAGATGAAGAGGCTGTTAAACAGATCTTTCCCAAGAAAACAAAGGCACAATCCCTAACCGTGGGCACTATAAGCCAACTACCAAGGGAGGTAAAGTCCTTGTCCATGGGAGAATACCTCCTGCCTCAACTTGAATTAACTTCTGAAATCACCTCTAACAGTGAAATAGAAGCATGGATGTACTGTTCTCCCTGTTATAATAACAGATACAGAGACACTCACAGAAGCAGTAACAAAGACAGAACAGTCACAGAGCAGATATAGAGCAGAGACAGAACTAGAGACAATCACAAAAACAAAGATAGAAGCAGAAGCAGAAGCATATGCAAAGGTAGAAGATCTATTCTTCTCCTACAGAGCCTCTACAGAAGTAGAGACAGAGCCTCCAGAGGAAGAGGATGAAAATGATGAGGAAGAAAATAAAGTAGGTTGCGAAAGTACAGATGAAGAATTTCCTCTGATAGCGGATGATCTTGTTGATGCCTCTACAGAGATCTCAGAGGCCGAAGATCTCAGGGTGCTGGATGGAATGACCATGGTTCCATTTGGGTTGGCCAATGGACCACAAAGTATGCAGAATCTATATAAGTAATGGATTAAAAGCATAAAAATTAAGTTCACCAATGGCTCCTGTCACCCTGACCATTCAGTCCAGAGAAAAGATGATGATGATGCCCCTTGTCAACAGAAGCCAGAGCTATCAAAGCCACGGCCTCTAGAAGGTCCGTGCTATGTGAAATTCTTGGACACATCCTTTGAAGATGAATCCCTAAGTCCAGAAGAAATTACCACTCCCACAGAAGCATACCCTTCCAGCAATCTAAACAAACAAGTGAGTCATCTGTTCAAAAGGAGGACTCTGGTTCTAGCGGAACATCAGACGAGGACACTACTCCCTTGAAAGAGTCGGATCTCTATCCAGAAGCAATTCGTGGGACATTCATCCATGAAGTGGAAGGTGAAAGACAATTAAAATTCTTAGATACTGACGGTATTGAACGTCACCTGAAAGTGGGTCTCAATCTTCCAGAAGAGGAACTAGTGGTCCTGCGAGACTTATTAAAGGAGAACTTAGATATATTTGCTTGGTCATATAAATATTTAAAGGAGATTTATCCCACAATATGCCAACATCACATTGACCTAGAGCTCGATGCCAAACCTGTGAGGCAAAGACAAAGGCGTATGAATCCTAATTATTCTACTTTGGTGAAGGCTGAATTATTGAAGTTTCTTGAAGTGGAATTCATTTATCCCATGGCTAACAATGAATGGGTTTCGCCCATTGTGGTTGTACCCAAAAAGAATGGAAAACTTAGAATATGTGTGTACTTTCGAAAGATCAATTCGAAGACGAAGAAGGATCATTTCCCTATCCCTTTTACAGACCAACTGTTGGACACAGTGGCAGGTCATGAGCTGTATTCCCTCTTGGATGGATTCAACAGAAATAACCAAGTCCAAATTGTAGAAGAGGACCAATCCAAAACAACCTTCACCATAGAATGGGAGACCTATGCCTACAGAGTGATGCCATTTGAGCTCTATAATGCTCCTGCCACTTTCCAAGAGTAATGATGGCTGCCTTCCAGAATCATTTGCATGATTTCATTAAGGTGTATCTTGATGACTTTTGTGTCTATAGTTTGATCCGAGAGCACTCGGGACACCTAGAGCAATGTTTTGACAGATGCCGAGAGTATGGGATTTCTCTCAACCCCGACAAATGTATCTTTGACATCTCATCAAGAGTTCTTTTGGGCCATATTGTTTCCGCACAAGGGATTGCAACAGACCGTTGAAGATTGAGAAGATTTCAGTCTTGGCAGCACCAACAAACCTCAAGCAATTGACAGGATTTATTGGCCATGTGGGCTACTACAGAAGATTTATTGCACATTTTGCAACCAAGGCAGCCCCTCTGCACAAGCTCCTAAGGAAAGATGTGAATTTTCTTTGGACTAATGACTGTGAAGAAGCCTTTAATACCCTAAAATAGTGCCTTATCCAAGCACCTATCTTACAGCCTCCTAACTGGACGAAGGAGTTCCATGTGCACAAAGATGCATCGGTTGAAGGGCTAGGTGATGTTCTATATTAAAAGGCCCCTCTAAATTAGATCAACCAATATATTATGCAATCCGGAAGGTCACTGATAGGGAATAGAACTATACAGTGATAGAGCTTGAGTGCTTGGCAATGGTGTTTGCACTAGAGAAGTTTCAACACTATCTAGTGTCAACGCATTTCAAGTTCTACGTGGATCATGAAGCCCTGTCCTTCCTGATGAACAAAGAAGATGTTAAAGGACGACTGATGAGATGGTTACTCCTATTCCAAGAGTTCAACTTCGAAGTGGTCGCTAAGCTTGGCTGTTCTCATGTCCTAGCTAATCATCTATCACGGATCCCTCCAAACAAAAGAAGAGGAATATGATGATCTTGACCTTCCTGATGCTTCCTTGTTTCTAGTTGAAACAGTTACTCCCTAGTATGCAGACATAGCCAACCTCCTGGCAACTCAATAGTATCCTCCTGGCATCTCAAGCCATGAGAAGAAGAAGCTTCTGTTAGAATCAGCCCTCTACACCTTGCTAGGCGGTACACTGTACAAGAGAGGCAAAGATGAAGTGCTGTGAATATGTGTTGCAGGGGATGAAATCTGTACAGTATTGAAAGCATGCCATGACAAACCATGTGGTGGACACTTTGCAGGAGAAGCGATAGCTAGGAAGGCTCTGTTAGCAGGATACTGGTGGTCGACCCTCCACAAGGATGCATATGACTATTGTAAGAGATGTGATGCTTATCAGCAAATGGAGAAACCCACCAAAAAAAGTGCCATGCCACTACAACCTATTCTTCCCCTAAGGCCGTTCGAGAAGTGGGGGATTGATTTTGTGGGTCCCATTGATCCACCTATCAGACGAAAGCAGAACAGATACATCTTAGTATGTATGGATTATGTCACAAAGTGGTGTGAAGCTAAAGCCCTGAAGTGGGATGATGGTAACAGCGTAGCCCTGTTCATGTACAAGAATATTATCACCTGTTTTGGCAGTCCCCTCGAGCTGGTAAGTGATAGAGGTACTCATTTTCTTAACAAAATCATGGAGGAGTTGATAGAGCTGTATAAGATCTGCCATCGTAAGTCCACTCCCTATTACCCTAGAGCCAATGGCCAAGTTGAAGTCACCAATCGCATCGTCTGCTGGATATTGACAAGAATGATTGCCGTACATCGTCTCGATTGGGACGATCGACTTACAGAGGCCCTCTGGGGCATACAGAACCTCCCATAAGGCAGCTACAGGACAGACCCCTTTCCAGCTAGTGTATGGTACAGAAGCCATCTTCCTTGTTGAGCTGGAATTGTCCTCTTTGTGAGTGGCAGTTAAAGAACGCTTGGCAGATGCCGAGTCACTGCAATGCCATCTCCTGTACTTGGAATGCTTGGATGAGATACGGTAGATGGCCCTACAGTGTATGGAAACCACTCAGGTGCAACGCAAGGCCTATCATGACAATTTCATCAAGTATAAGGAGTTCAAAGAAGGTGATCTTGTCCTAGCCTATGATTCAAGGTTTGGAAAGTTTCCTGGCAAGCTTCAACAACGGTGGATGGTCCCATACAAGGTATTTGCTGTCAATCCTAACAGCTCTGTTTAGATGCAGACCGTTGATGCCTCTGATGATGATCCTTTCCTAATCAATGGCTATCGTCTGAAAAAGTACTTTCCTCCCTCGGGATCTTGACAATCATAGTCGACCTCTTTTGGGCATCGCACTGCCCTTCTCTTCCTGCTTCTGATAGCCCTTATGATTCTCCTCATGAGGGGTTTCGTTCTGCTAACCCCTCGCAGATACATCTCAACCCAACCTTATTTTCTTCTCGTCTGATCCAACAACGGTGGCGAGATTGGTCTTGACACATGGTATATTCTCTTTCTTAACGAAAAAAAAAGAAAAAGAAAAAAAATAGACAAAACTGTCATGGGAGAAAAGGAAGAAATTCATTGTCATAACAGGTCTCGTTCCAAGAAAAGGTGGAAACACCCTTGGACGGGAAGCTGACTGTGGAAAAGGTGGTAACACCCCGCAGTTCAGGATAGCTCACTCACCAGCAGCAAACCTTTTCAGCAAGTCATTTGAAGCCACCTCCCTTGGTGCACTATCTCTGCAATATCAGTTCGTCTATCCTTTCTAACAGACGACCTTTCTTACAAATCATTGAAGTATGCGACTTGTTGGTGGCTGCCTCCCTAGGTACGCCTCATCCTCAAGATCCTAATGATAACAACAGCTGGCATGATTTTCATCACCAATCCCCTGAGTGATGCGAGCTTTCATCCTAACATGATGGGGATGTGAGCATGGGCTATCCTCTGTATCTATCAGTGAGTGTGAGATAGAGGGTGGGGTGAGTGACCAGTCTTTTCCTTCAAATCAAATGAGAGGTGAGATGTGTGAAAGGAGTATTGCACGCATGGGTTGGGCCTCTCAATGCACAATGCACGATCTGTTCCTATGCACTGCACCATAAGGCTCTCTGGCCTTCCTTCTTGCATTGTATGCCGGCACAGGGTAGGATGCACAGTTGCACCATCAAAAGTGCACAAGGCATACAACCTCTGCACAAGTGACGGTGAGGATTACATCAATGGGGTTTAGGAATGGGCTACCCTTTATATCTTTCAACAGAGCGTGAGACAGAGGGTGGGTTGAGTGTGATTGGTATTTCTTCAATCAATTATCGAGAGGTGAGGATTAAGGGATGTTACGACCATTGGAGTCAGGTACTTTTATGTTTCCCTATGCACCCATGAGATGGGTCTCTGCCATCAGCACAGGACACATCACTCTATTCTGTACACTGCACTACAAGGCTCCTTGGCCTTCCTGCTTGCACCTATGCCAAATGGGTTGGATGCACTGATGCACCATCAATTGTGCACCCTGGCATACTCTCTCTGCACCATTCCCTTGTCGATTCCTAAACCGGGTGTAAGCTATGGGTTTCATCATTATTTCCTCGACTGATGTTAGTAATGGGTCGAGTGACTTTCATCATTATTTCCTCGACTGATGTTAGTAATGGGTCGAGTGACTGCTCTTTCATTCGATCGTGAGTTGAGTGCATATCCCTCATCATCGACGAATTTCTTGCGATTCCTTCAATCAACTCCCTTCCTGGGTGCTGTCGTGTGGTCCCTGCCATGAAGGATGTTGGATGTGTGCTGTGAAGACACTTGGGTACCTCCTGCACAGCCGACAATGATACAAGACGCAACCTTCATAGTCGACATTACTCCTTGGCAATATGGGCCAAGTTCTTCTAACACTACATCTTCTGTTTCTCAATGACGGTCATGTCCTAACTGTGAAGACGTTCGTGGTTGGTTTGATGTGTGGTACTAGGTCCTTGTTGTTCGGTTTACCCTTCCTACTAAGGTTTCAAGTGTGGGGACGCATCCCTGCGTGTCTATGTTGCATACCCCTATGCTATACCTTGCTATGATCATGCATCTATTCCATGACTTCATTTTACCCTAATGGGGTAAAATTCCCCACTCCGTTCTATTTCACCCTGTCCTCGAGGTTGTTCCTTGACCGTTTGCCTTTATCCTTTGTTTTGCAATTTTTTCATGTGAACGCACCCTACGTTCACTGATAATCACATCCAACCTTACAGTCGTGTTCCTCCCTTTCTGCCCATTTTTCCTTTTTACCAACCCCTATTTCGACAGACGGCTCTAAAGTTATTAAATTTTGAAGCAATTCCCGTAAATTTGTTATTTTCCATGTGAATGTGTCTTTATTACTTCGGAACCCTCATCTAATGTGCTCATCATGTCCTACCCATTCCCCCTGATATTTTTCCTTTTTACTCCATGTCATTCTGATGCACAGTTTATTCGTTATTAATTTTTGTAGGTTTTCGGGCCCTTTTCGTGCCTAATTTTCACATTTTCCCATGTGAACATGCCCTATTCTCATCAGAATTCCCGTTTCATTTGACAGGTGTGTCCCACCAGCCTTTCCCCCACTTTTTCCTTTTTCCTCCCCCCTCTCCCGACTACTGGATTTTTAGTTATTAATTTTTCAGAGTGTTTTTGGGTGTGTTTTTCCCATGTGAACCCCTCCTAATTTCCCCCAACCTAAGTTTTGATGCATCAGCCCTATGAATCCCTTTCTTCTGGACAGTTTTCCTTTTTACTACCCTCTATTTCATTGCACGGTTTTTTCCATATTAATTTCAGAGTCCATTTTTGGGTATGATTTTGGTATTTTTTCCATATGAACGCGCTCTATATTGATCAGAACAGTGTTTTGCCACGATAGCTTGTTGGATACATTATTTGGCACATTTTTTATTCTTTCTGCACTTCATTCTGATGTGCGGATTTTTCAGTATTAATACACGTACGTGTTTTCGGGTCTATTTTTGCGTTTTTTCCATGTGAATATCTTGATTTGGCTCCGAAACCCATGTCATATTTTTCTATCCTCTTCCCCTCGTCTCCGAGCACATTTCTCATTTTTACGATTTTTCGATCTGACGTGCGGTTTGAGTTTTATTAAAATTTCTTCCTTTTTACCGTGTGGCCGCGTTTCTCGTGTCTCGGTGAACGCCCTTGTTTTTTGTTTTATGTACCTCAGGACGCCCCCGTGGCCTTTGTGACTTGCACGTCGCCGTCTCCGCTCCATCTGATCCTGTCGTTGCAAAAATTTTTTACCTTGGCCCCATGCATGTATGCGGGACGGGGGTGCACTCATTTTTCCTAACCATAATTTTAAAACAAAAAAAAACAAAAAAGAATTAAAAAAAACAAACAAATAATCAGAACAATTAACAACTCCAAACAAATCCCAACACAAATAACACATTTATTATTATTAAAAAAACCATAACCAACACACCAAAATATAACAAAAACAAAAACTAAATAATAATAATCTACTTAAACACAAAAAAAAAACACACAAACAAAAACAAAACACAAAACATTTAAAAAAAACATACACACCCCCCAAAGAAAAAAAAAACAACACGAAATTACCAACCACATAAAAATACACATCACACATAATTCAAAATAATTATTATTTTAAACCAAAAACCATTAAAAAGAAAAACAAACAACAGAAAAAAAGAAAAAAACGAAAAAAAGAAAAAAACAACCGTCGTACCTGTTCTCCTGGCACGCCCGTGATCTCCTTCGACTCCTTCCCTCCTGCGCCATCTCATCTCCCTCGACCCTCTCCCTCTTCGCGCCCCCCCCCCCCCCCTGAGCCCGCCTTCGCTTCCTCGACCCTCTCCCTCTTCATGTCCCCCCCGCTCGCCTTTGCCTCCTCGACTCCCTCCCTCTTCGTGCCCCGCCGTCCGCCTTCCCCTCCTCTACCCTACGCCCGTCTCGCCCCCTACTCGCCTCCTGCGCTCTTCTCCTGCGCTCCTCCACCACCTCCCCTCCTTCTCCTCGTCGCCCCTCCTGTGGGCCGCCTGCCCACCTGCCTATCTTTGCCGCCCCCCCCCCCCCCACTATTTTACCCCCCCCTTCTAGATTTGGTCCAACCCTCCTTGGGTCCCCCACCCCACCCTACCCCACCTAATCCCGGTTCCACTAACCCTACCCCACCTAGCCCCGGTTCCACTAACCCTATCCCACCTAACCCCGGTTCCACTAACCCTACCCCCCTACCCGTGGGCACTCTAACCCTACCCTACCTAACCATGGTTACCCCTCCCCTAGCCCCCCTTCCCACCCACACCCCTCTCTACTTGCAGAAACCCTCCCCTCTCCCTCCCATGTTCCCACGTTGTGCAGCTCTTACGGTGTGCGTGTGTGTACGGATGTGGCTAGTGGGCATTCATGCGTGAGGACGCGCCTTCGACTAATTCGTGAGGTGGTGTGTTGCAGTTAGTCACTCACACGCAGTCATTTTTTGCTGTTCACATGCAGCTCGAGTACCGACTTTTAATTTCAAAACCCGAAACACACAACACATAAAAATAAACATAAAACACCAACAAACTTCAAAAATTCATTAAAATTCATTTAAAATCCAAATAAATTGCAAAAAAAGTCCTAATTTTTTTCCAACATTGCTCCAATCCTTTGCAATATTTTCTAAAGTGGAAATTCAAGAAAATAAATTGCAAAAAATTCAAAACTTCAAAATTCTGTCAAAAATACATGTAAAATGAGAAAAATTCATTAAAATTTGGTAAAAATTCAAAAATATTTTCAAAAAATTTCACAAATACCCTTGCCCCTTTTGCCAACAATTTCTCAATTGAAAATGCTTCCATAAATGGCTAAAGTATTATTTGAAGCCAAAACCCTACTTTTAATACTTCACCTCATGAATATTCATTTTAAATTCCAAAAATCAACTGAAAAATCATGGATAAATTTCAACACATTGTTGACACTTGTTGGATTGCTAAAATTTCACCCTTACACTTCACAACATATTCATGTGTCCTATATCCCGTTTTAATCATTTAAAAAAAAGAGAAAGTAAAAGAATTAAAAAAAACCAAAAAATATACACAATACAAACACACCTAGCTTACAATTTTAAAAAAACAAAAATAAAAAAAGTAAAAATAGAAATAAAACAAACACACTAAGGTGCTTTATTTTTTTCAAGTTAGTGGTTTTTTCTTTTTTGATTGGATTCCTTGCCTTTGGGACTACTCAGTGTGCTCTCAGTATTTTGCATACACACCCCTACCAAGTATTTATTTTTTTGTGCTTTATTCATTTTGATCATCCCTTAACCACAGTAAATTGTTAAAATGAAATTTATTCACCCACTTTTTTATGCACGCTCGCGCTAAATACACATTTTTCTAATAATTTAAAATCAACCGACCGTTCACTTTGCATGCGCTATATGCACTTGAGAGGCACTTTATTTTTTAATAAAAAATAAACCAGTCATCACAAAAAAGCACGCGTTAGCAAAAAAGTGCTCCACATCACCATTAATTTCTAATTAATGAATTTGCATTTAGAGATCCCAGTCTAGGTATCGCAATCGGAGTTTTGTTTAAACACCATTTCACCCTAATAATTTGTAATTAAAATTTTAAGAAGGAACTGTCATTTTCTTATTAAGGTTTATAACCTAATAAAATTTCACCCATTATTAATAATTTCTTAAAATGAACCCTTTATTAAATCATTCCCCTCACTGCACTTTTTTTTTCCTTTTTTTGAATAGCCACGCTTCGTGGGATGGGCACGTAAAGTCCTCTTAGTTGAAGTTGTTGGTCAAAGTTACGGTTAGGTCGTGAGTATGTTTTTAAGGTATTATGGTTTACTTATGTGATACGATTACGGGTACGGTTTGTAGTTTTTTCTCTTTTTTGCCTGATACGGGGTCTTGGGTGCCTACTTGTTGCATCACATGAAGTTTTCGGTCGCGTATGAGTAGAGGTCATGTCAATTTTTTTCTAGGGTGTGGGTTGTTTGGGGTGGTCAATTGGTTAGTTACGTCTATGTGTGTACTTCTTTTGATCGATTTCTTTTTTATAGTTATTTGGTTGTTTTGCAGGCATTCTTTGTGATTGTCTATGTTTGTGGTGTGTGTTTTCCATATGAATGGCGCCCCACGCTCCTCCTCCTATCTAGTATGTCCTGTTGATCAGTAGGGATTATTCTTCCCTACTGCCTTTTGAGCCTATAGCAAAAGTAGGACTTGCAACTTTCGTGGCTGCTGCACTCCCTTTAATTCTAGACGATCCATCCCTATGTGGTGAATTTTTTGCACCATATAGTAAGAAATCGGGCCTGGTTCGTGGTGCTTCCATGGTATTGACACCCCGAAGGTTAGGGAAGGCTTTGTCTCTTCCCTATGAAGAAGAACCCTTTGTTACAGCCAGACAATTATTCTCCAATGATGAGATTCTCAAGCTATTACAGAAGTAGATCAAAGAGGTTCTGGATGTTAACACTTCAGGAGTGTCTTTTTCCATGATCACTAATCCTCTCTGGAAGTTAGTCTGCCAATTCCTCCAATACAGGTTTATGCCTGCCAAAACACTAAGGAGTACTTACGTGCTTACGAAGATGGACCAACATTTTGTCAAAGTGACCCGAGGGAATGTCACAAATGTCACTTATGGTTCCTATTTATATGCTTTCTTGACATACTTAGGCCTTAAGAGGGTGTGCTACCACCTCCTCCATCTGATCCAGTTTCTCCCCCTCCACCTTCAGAGGATTCAGAACCTATTGACATGGAGGATCTTGATTTCCCTCCTCCATTGGTCATTTAGCAGAAGTGCTTGAAGCGTGTGGTAGATAAAACTCTCTCAATCAGTCCTTCAGTCACAGTTCCTGCTACTTTTGGCAGTGACCTCCCTGCCTACCTCACATGCAACAATTTATTCAGGGCACATCGAGAGGGTTCTTTGGAAATATCAGTCCCTTCCTTGAACAGTTTAGTGTCAAGAGATACTATTCCATTCCTTTGTAATGATATCCAGAGTTCGATTGAGCTCTCAATGACAGCTTGTGTTCGACAGTTATATGCTTCTTTCTATGAAGAATTGATGCAGTCCAAAGACCAGTTGCATAAGGCAACTGTAGAGTTAGCCTCTGCTAAAGACACTCTTGCTGATCTATTTAAGAAGATGGAGCAGCAAACACAAATGATTGAGACCCAGAGAGAAGAAATATCTTCTTTGAAGATTCAATTAACAAAAGCTCTGTCTCAGTGGTGCACAGATCGGACGTCGTATGTGCGTGTAGTGAGCGTCAGAAGGTCCCCAAGAACAAAAAAACTCTACTTTTTACACAAAAACCAATGAAGAAATCTTGCATGACATGAACAAGAGACCAATTGGGTGCAATCTCCCCCCATGCCTTGTGTGAGCGCTCCACAAAGCATGCATTTTATATATTATTCATCTTCAAGCTCAAATAATAGCCCAATTTACAAAATAACACGCTTTAGCTTTTGAGTTTGCTTTTGTGCCAATAAAGAATTAAAGTGAATGGGCGCCCAAGAAGTCAGGCGGTACCCAAATACAATGTCCAATACAAGTATTTAAATCGTGTGCCCATGCGCATACAAAAATAATAAATAAATATCAAGCGCTTTAATAAATAAGGGCAACAAGATATAAGCACTATGCCTAAGATATGCGCACATCAACAATTGACGATAATTTGAATACACACTATCCTCCAATGCTTCCCACTGCCACTGCTGCTTGCTCTACACATCAACTGAAGCATTCACATTTGTTAGAAAAATAATATAATTAAACCGATAAAAGTGAATACCTAGCAATCTTCAGCTACATAAATAAATTGGTTAGAAATCAATCCTAACCTTAATTTATTACGAGTGCGCACTCTAAACTCATAAACGTTTATTAATTTAAATATGTATTTTGCGAAATCACCCGCTATAGAATTATCCATGTACACATAAAATTAACAAAGCACCCGAAAAGGATAGGCGTCCCCATCAACTTTTCGCACAAAGAATCCACTTTATGTATGAGCCTTGGTAATAAAATTTTACAGAATCCACCGCAAAACCTCACGGAATCCACCGTGGCACGGAATCCACCATGGAATATGCCTCCTGACATCATACCCTCAAAGTGGGATAGCAATTGACCTTAATTGCTATTAGCTCAATGTGGAGCTAGCAGTGTGGGGAAAGCATTTAGGTCTCTAGGGTGCATCCATTGGGCCTATTCAACAGGATGGTTTTTAAACTTGACCAAATATCTAGAATATCTACGGCCAGTTCTAGTGGGGTCAGAAAGTCAGTATCTATAATAGTTTCAGGCTCAAGGATTTCAGTTTCATCTTCTAGCAAAGGAGGGTTTTCATAGATAGGGTGTACAGGTAGTTAGCCTCTAAAAGGTCGTAATAAACTGATATGGAAAGTGTGGATTTTTCAATGTTGTGGTAATTCTAGTTTAAATGCATTGTCATTGATTTGTGTATGATCTTGAATGGTCCATAAAATCTAGGTGCTAATTTCACTACTGGGTGCTTATCTACACTTTGTAATCTTCGTTTTTCTATTCGTAACCAAACATAATCATCAACTTTAAAATTCATAGCCTATCTTTTCTTATTTGCTTGTTTTGTATATAATTGCTAGGCTTTGGCAATCATATATTTAACTTTATAAAAAATAGTAGCATGCATGTTAGCAATATCATCAATAGTTTGAATTTTGTTTGATAATGATGCAACAGGTGTAGGCAATCGATATCCATAAATAACTTCAAATGGTGCTTTCTTTGTAGCTGTATATGGTGTATTATTATATGCAAAATGAAGTAAATGTAGATATGTATCCCATGTGTGTGGTTTTGAAATGGTGTAAGCACGCAAAAGATCTAAAATAGTACTGTTAGTAGCTTTTGTTTGACCGTTTGTTTCAGGATGAAATGCAGATGAAAAATCAATCTTTGTTCCTAAGTTATTGCAGAATCTAGAATCATGATCAGAAATAATAACTTTTGATAAACCATGGTTAGTGAAAACAGTTTTCAAAAACATTTGAGCAGCTTGAGATGCAGTTAAAGTTTTCTTGCATGGAATAAAATATGCTTGTTTGCTAAACCTACCTACAACAGTCTAAATCATATCATGATTAGCTTTAGTGCTAGGTAAACCAGTGATAAAATCCATTGAAATCTGTTCCCATGGTCGTGATGGAATAGATAATGGCATTAGTAAACCATATAGTTTACCATGGTGTCTTTTAACTCGTTGACAAATTAAACATTCAAATACAAAGTTAGATACATCAGTGTCCATATGTGGCCAATAAAAATCTTCAATCAATATACGCAAAGTAGATATAATTCCTCTATGACCTTGATATGGAGGACAATGAATTTCATGCAAAACAAATGATCGAAATGGAACAGTCACACATAATCTTTTTTCATAAAACATGAATCCATTAGTATAAGACAGTGAATCAATAGGAATCCAATTATTTGCAACTAGTTTATTCCAATTAGCTTGAAAAGTAGAATCCTGATGATAAGTATCTTTCATAGGGATAAGGGAATCAAATGATATCACAGAAATATTTTGAATTGTCGGTCTTCTACTCGAAGCATCAGCTACAACATTCTCTTTTCCAGATTGATATTGTATAAGGGGATGAAAACTTTGAATAAAAGCAACCCATTTAATGTGTTGGTCAGATATTTGTGGTTGACTAAGGAGATGTCTAATGCTTTGTTGGTCAGTTTTGATCATAAATTTAGATCCCATTAAATAATGTTTCCATTGACGTAAGGCTTATACTACAGCTAGCAATTCCTTGTCATAGGTAGAATATTTAAGTTCAGATGGTTTGAGTTTACAGTTAGAGTAGGCTATGGGATGAGAATCTTGCATAAGGACGGCTCCTATTCCAGATCCACTAGCGTCAGTAACTACTAAGAAGAATGGTCTATTGAAATCAGATAGTTGTAATACAGGAGCATGAGTTAAAGCATGTTTCAATAAATCAAAGGATTTTTGTTGATTATTAGACAAGTTATACATAATACCCTTCTTTAAAAGTCTTGTTAAAGGTAATGCAAGTAATGAGAAATTCCTCACAAATTTTTTGTAAAAGATAGCAAGACCTAGAAAAGAACATAATTCATGCACATTTTTGGATATGGGCCAATTTAAAATTGCTTCTATCTTTTTAGGGTCGACTTTAATACCTTCTGATGAAATAATATGTCCTAGATATTCAATTTCTGTTTGGAAGAATTCACTCTTTTTGGGATTAGCATATAATTGATTGTCTTTTAACAACTTAAAAACTAAAGACAAATGTTCATAATGCTTATTCTCATTTTTACTGAAAACTAATATGTCATCAAAGAAAACTATGACATAATGCTGATGTTTCAGAAATATGCGATTCATCATACGACTAAATGTGGCTGGTGCATTAGTTAAACCAAAAGATATAACTAGAAATTCATAGTGTCCAAATTGTGTTCTAAATGCAGTTTTGAATATATCAGATTTGTCCAATCTCACTTGATGATATCTAGATTTAAGATCTATCTTACTGAATATGGCAGATCCTTGTAGCTTATCCATAAGATCATCTACCCTAGGAATCGGATATCTATTCTTAACAGTAATTTTATTTAGGCCACGATAATCAATGCACATGCGATAAGTATTATTTTTCTTCTTCACTAATAAGACAGGTGCACCAAATGGAGAACTACTAGGTCTAATTAATCCTCTGTTAAGTAATTCTTCTATTTGATTTTGAATTTCTTTCTATTCAATTTGGTTGTGTCTATATGGTGCTTTACATGGTGGTTGTGTTCTGGGAATTAAATCTATTTTGTGATCTTCAGGACGTAAAGATGGTAGTCCAGGTGGTAAATCAACAGCAAAACAATCTTGAAATTGGGCAAGAACTTGTGTATGCCTAGGATGCATCTGTTTTTCTTTAGCTTGAATTTCATTCACCCATATTAAATAAGATTTGCTATTTTTACGTAATGCATGTTTAGCCTGAGTATGAGTAAGCAATGAAAATTTATTGGAAGCGTGCATACCATGCAATGTGATTTGTTTTCCTTGAAAATAAATTTTAATTGAATGCGTAGAATAATCTATATCAGGATTGTATTGATGACGCCAAGGCATTCCTAAGATAATGTCACTAGACTGTAAAGGTACAACTAAGAAATTTCTTCATTTAGTATATTCACCAATTTTAATTTCTAAATTATGCATCTCCTGTGTTCCATTATATATCATTCCTAGGAATGTAGCCTTGATGCGATAATGTGTAGAAACAGTGTGTAAATTCAATTCTTTGACTAATTTTGCTAAGATAAAGTCATGTGTGCTCCCATCATCATGTAAAATAGTTTTTTCTTTACCATGCACAAAACATTTCATTGTTAATAAAGAATGGGGAGTTGGCATACCTGGCAAAGTATCCGAAGTAGTACCAATGTCGTCATCATCTTCCGTAAAGTCCGGCATTTCCTCACGTTCTTCTTATTCTATTGCTCCCAGATAATTGATATGTACAGATGGCTTTTTGGATTGGCAATTGGCTACTAGATATCCAGGTTAATGGCATTTGTAACAAACTATGGGTTTTGCTTTAGATACATTATTGGTAATGGCAAGAAGTTTAGGAATGTTGGGATTTGACTGTGGGGATGGCTTAGGGTTTGGATTGGTGTTTGATGGCAAGGTAGGTGGTCGTGTCCAAGATTTACGGAATGAAGATAGAAGAAAACGACTTTGATTGAATCTTCAAAAATTTGAATTGAATTGTTTGGAACCAAAGTTACCATTAGTTGGGAATTGTTGTGGTTACTTGTCTCGTCTGCGAATCTTGTCTTCAGTGTCATGGGCCAAGGAAATTGCATCTTCAAGGGTTGTTGGCTTGAATATATTGACTTCCGCATAGAAATTTCCAAGTAGGCCAAACATAAACTTGCGTTTATGAGTTGCTTCAGGTACATCTTCGAGTATTCGTAGTTGTAGTAGAGCATTCCAGAAACGTTCAGTGTATTGGGAAATAGGTTCGCGACCTCCTTGTTGTAGAAGATCCCATTGCTTGATGGCTTTTTCATGGAATTGAGGAGGAAGGAAATTCTGCAAAAATTTCTCCCAAGTAGTGGAACAATCAACGCTCTTGCGGACCACAGTCCACCATAAGGATGCTCGATCAACTAAATGGTTTATTGACACATTTAATTTTATCTTTCTCAACATATGTCTCTTCATGGAAGTAATCATCAAATTTACTGATAAAAGCAAGTACAGTCTTTCCATCACGTGATCCATTGAAAGTATGAAATTTGAAGTTTCTTTTACTTATCTTTGTTTCTTTGCGAATGGATTGGGCTTCAAGTGTTGCATCGATGGTATGTCGTATAAGATCTTTGGGTTGCGATCCATCTTGGTCGGTGGTAGATCGTTGCAAATTGGCCAACTGAACTTGCAAAGCTTGTCGGGCTCTTCGTTCTTCTTCAAGCTGCATCAAAATCAAATCCAACTTTTGCTCCATCATTGGTTCGGATAAATCACCTTCAAAGATCATCCATGTTTTGTTCAGTCATCTTGCAAAATTCCAAAAGACCTCACACTCTCAAAATCTTATTAGCGGGATGAGCGTAGCTCAAAGGTGGGTATACAAGGCTTGTATAGTTTGTTTGGCTTTTGTAGTATCTCTCCTTTATGATTGCGGAATTCGTTGTCACAACCGTCTTCCAAGAGAATAGTGTTGCGTATAGACTGCATATGAACTTCTATTCTTGGCTGAAACTAGTTCAGCAAGTCTGCACGTGTGAACAGGGACTTCCAGAGAGCAATAGACTGATTCGTGTGCTTCTGAGTACAAAGTGCCTCTAAGGTAGTTTTTGAGGAAGTCTTTAATGACCTTTGTGACTTGTATTGCTTAGAAGACTTGGAGTATTACAAATCTTTAGTGATTGAAACTAATCATGATTTTGAGGTGAAAAAATTCATGTTGTAAAGCTTTTAAATAAGCTTATTGTTAAGCTTAATAGGCTTAGTCTTAAAGCTTTGAAAGCTTGAGCTATGGAAGATTTCCTTATTTGTATCACGACAACTTGATGAAGGAAGTATCCGCGTGGTCCTCCGCCTACAGAGGCTGGTCTCTCGCGATCAGAGGATGCAGAATGGGGTTCTTGACTGCCAGGAATACGCTGGTATTGACCGTTCGCGAAGAGACTGACTGTAGAGCTCGATCATTCTAGGAGCTCTGCCTTCGCGCGAGATGGTAATTGATTGGAAGCTCTCGATCTCAGCTTCGCTCTAATACCACTGGTGCACAGATCGAACGCCGTATGCACGCGTAGTGAGCGTCAGAAGGTCCCCAAGAACAAAAGAACTCTACTTTTTACACAAAAACCAATGAAGAAAGCTTGCACGACATGAACAAGATACCAATTGGGTGCAATCTCCCCCCATGCCTTGTGTGAGTGCTCCACAAAGCACGTATTTTATATATTATTCATCTTCAAGCTCAAATAATAGTCCAATTATTCAAGCTCAAATATATTATTCATCTTCAAGCTCAAATAATAGTTTAATTTACAAAATAGCACACTTTAGCTTTTGAGTTTGCTTTTGTGCCAATAAAGAATTAAAGCTAATGGGCGCCCAAGAAGTCAAGTGGTACCTAAATACAATGTCCAATACAAGTATTTAAATCGTGTGTCCATGCACATACAAAAATAATAAATAAATATCAAGCGCTTTAATAAATAAGCGCAACAAGATATAGACGCTATGCCTAAGATATGCGCCCATCAACAATTGACAATAATTTGAATACACGCTATCCTCCAATGCTTCCCACTACCACCACTGCTTGCTCTACACATCAATTGAAGCATTCACATTTGTTAGAAAAATAATACAATTAAACTGAAAAAGGTGAATACCTAGCAATCTTTAACTACATAAATAAATTGGTTAGAAATCAATCCTAACCTTAATTTATTACGAGTGCGCACTCTAAACTCATAAATGTTTATTAATTTAAATATGTATTTTGCGGAATCACCCGCTATGGAATCACCCATGTACACATAAAATTAACAAAACTCCCGAAAAGGATAGGCGTCCCCATCGACTTTTCTCACAAAGAATCCACTTTATGTATGAGCCCCGGTAATAAAATTTTACAGAATCCACCGCAAAACCTTACGGAATCCACAGTGGCACAGAATCCACTGTGGAATATGCCTCCTGGCATCAGTCAGAGGTCACTAGAGTCTCGGAGGAGAAAGAGAGAATGTCCACAGAAGCTCAAGAGTTTCAAACTCTTTTACATGTGAAATTGTCAGCTTTGCAGACTGCTCATAATACATTGGAATCACAAGCTTCCTAGATTAAGTAGTTGCAAGACCAACTGGCACAGTCACGATCCATTCCTCCAAAATCCAATGTCCCTATGATTCCTTCTGTATCTCAGCAGGACTTGACAGTTCTCCAGAGACATGCCACATTATGTCCGTTGTTTCAAGATAAAGTGGAAAGATTGCAGTCCAGGATGGATTTGTTATGGTCTACATTTGAGCACTTTCAGGAGTATGTTCTTCCAGACCATTCCTTTTTTGTCCACTATCAGTTGTTGCGGAAGTTGGCCTTCTATATGAAGCTTTCAATGATGGATCTTCTCTTCCAGAGGATGGTTGGAGTGGGGCTTGGCCTTTTGATTTGCTGACAGAAGTTTTTCGTACGGTCTTTGAAGATTCTGTGACGATGGATACCATGTTGCTATCTTACATGTATCTACGAGGTGAACTGTTGATTTCAAATGATGTAGATTTAGCTTGGTATGTGGGGGATGTGGTTTTGCAAGCTATTTTATATGTCAACTATTTGGAGTTGAGGATAGATGACATGTTCTAGTGCTATTCTTCTAAAGTGGCTACTTGCCCTGACACTTCATGGCATTCAATGATTGATTCTGTGGTCCTGAATCAACGTCAGAATATAGCTTCTACTTATGTGCACAACACTAACCAACTGAGGGTGGATCTCCTAGCTTATCTTTCTAAGAACCATCCATTTGATTCATCCTTCTTTGATGCCTACCATAAATGATCTGTTTTAGGTCCCTCTATTCCTAGCCTATTATACTATCAACAAATGGCCCATCGCTATGATACTTATCTTTCCCTTTATCAAACCAACTCAGCAACTATCTTACCTCTCCTTTTACAACCTCAGGGTTTTCCTCAAATTCCTATCTTTACCTATTGTTCTTTTTTTTGAAGATCGAGTTTTTTCCCCTTCTCTGCCATGCCCTTCTCCATCTATCCATATACCTTGTACTTTTCCTACTTATCAATTGACACCTTTCCTAACTCATTCACTTAAATTTTCAGCCACTCCTTCTTTAGCTTATTCATCATTTTATGATTTTTCCTATCCATCTCTTCATCCTCTTTTACTTATTCCACTTCCATCTCCTGCCACTTCTATTTCTCAACCCCCTCAGTTGGTTAGTGGGTATGAAGGATTTGATCAATAGATTCCGAGAAGAAGAGGATGGAGCTCAACTGATTCTCTCACAGGACCACAGATTAACTGGCCATTAATTCCAAGGGACTGGACCACTCCTAGTCAAGCATACCAGAATTACCACCATTTTGCTCACAAATATTCACAATCTCTAGATCCTTCAGTGAGATTGACAGCTCATTTTGCTTGTACTTAGCATATATGCATAGGCATTCCCATAACTATCAAAAGGCCATTCCAAAGCTTTGTATGAATGTCAATATGAACATTGATTTCCAACATTTGGATGTCCTATATTTTCATGCCCTATGTCTATCTAGCAGATACCTTGTTTTGCTAGACAAGATGTGCTGCCTTCAATTCTTTCAAAATCCTCCTAAGACATTTGTGGATGAGTCCTTCTCCATGGATCGTTTTTGTAATCACCAAGCCTTTAAAAGGGATCACCTTCATTGATGCCTTTGCAATGTATTTTTGATGTTTCTTAATGATATATATCTCTTTTTGAAGGTGTCATTCAGATAGTTTTTTTGTGTTTAGTGTTTGTGTTGTGGGTTAATTTTATGTCATGAGATCGTGATGGTTGCCTATTCAATTTGCTTTCAAGAGATACATTTTTGGAGAATTGCAGTGATGGTGATGTTGGTTGGATAGTTTGAGATGATGAAGAAGAGCCTCTTATATCCTTTACAAATTTGTTATGACTTTCAATTGATTATTAGATGTGTTAATAAATAACGGAGTTTTCCTTTAGAAGTACTTTTTTGGAGATACAGGTGATAAGTTGGGGTTGTGCTTTGGCGAGATTGTTGAAGATACTACAGAAGATAAAATTGAGCTCTTTAATGAACTTATATTCTTCTTTTCCTTAGGTCGCGAGGACACTTCCTTTCTAAGTGTGGGGATATGTTGAGAGTGGAAAAAGACTAAATTTTGATTGATTTTTGTTGTTTTTGAGGTTTGAATGATTGATTTTTGATGGATTTAGAGTGATGTATGGTTGTTAAAGGAAGTGTTTAAGAGTGTTTTGGATGATATTGATTATGTTTTGGAAGTTCATGATGATTTTTAGTGGAGATATGAAGCTTTGTGATGTTCTGATTGGTTCTGATTGGTTCTAATACCTTCTGCAGAGCCTCTGTCTCTGCTCTGTCTCTATTCTGTATCTGCTCTGGTATTGTACTATACTGTTCTATACATCTTCTGTAAGTGTTTTGTAGAAAGTATGTGTGAATTTGGGAAAGTTTTCTACATTTTGAAAAGGATGAATCTAACTTCAAAAGAGCTAAAAGAAATGGAAAAATCAGCTGCTAAGGACTAAAGAGAAGACTGGAGTGACAGTGATAGTAGTGAGCTATGAAGAGACATTGTAGTGGCTCTGGTGCCTCTTCACATCAGACATACCTCTTGGGAGGTGGATCCACGACCTAAGAAGGACTATTGAGAGTTATTATTAAGTACTGTAGTGAGGAGATGATGTATTATTAAGAGAGAGAGAGAGAGAGAGAGAGAGAGAGAGAGAGAGAGAGAGCCAAAGATAGTCAATTTCTATCAAAACAGTGTATCTGTATATGAGAGATTGAGAGAGAAAACTATGAAGACATTGAAGATGAATACTATGTGATTGATTTCCATTTAAAAATGGTGTATTCTTTTATATTCTTTGTTCTATTGATGGATTCTATGAAGATGTTGAAGATTATGGTTGATTCTATCAAATCTGTGGGAGATATCTACTATGATGCTGCGTGAAGAATTGTTGTTTTCCTATTTTGGTTATCAAAAGAATGAAATAAAAGCTTGTTGATGTTACAAGATAGATTTTCTTGCAGTAGAATCCCCTTTTCCTTGGTGTTCCTCTTGGGAATCCAGTTCTTGCTTCTCACTTAGTTTAGTCCATGGTAGTCGATACAGAGATGAAGGGCTCCATCCTTCTTGTTTTGGAATAGTAGTAGGGCTTCCTATTGTGAAATACTTGGTCTGATGTATCCTTGGTCCAAAAGTTACTTGAATTATTCTTTCAACTCAATGGCTTCTGGAATAGATGTACGATAGGGTCTTTTGTACTACAACAACTCCTAGTATTAGCTTAATCTCATGATCAATTTCTCTTGTGGGAGAAGTTCTATCAACTCTTTTAAAGACATCTTTGTATTCTTTTAACTAGGATGGTTCTTCTTGAGCTTCCTTTCCTTGTTCTGTTTTATCAAGTTTGATTGGGTAGATAGGCAATCCTTTTCTTAGCCCTTTCAAAAATTGAGAAGCTTTTGCTAGTTGGATTCTAGGGTTTTCGGCTTCTCCTTGAGTGGTTCCTAACTCTCCTTTTTTATCTTGGAATGTGATTTGACCTTCCTTACAATGAATATGAGCATCATTGGGAATTAGCCAATCCATTTCTAGTAAACACTCGTAAGCCCCTAGATTCATAACTCTGAACCCCCTGTTGAAAAGGTTGCCCCCTAAGTTAAATTCCACACTTCTAGTCTATTGAGTAGAAGTTTCCTCTTTTCCATTTGCTAATTTTATTAATAACTTAGATGCAGGTACAATGTATATTCCTAGCCTTTTTACACACATCAGTGAGATAAGTGAGTGGCCACTTCCACATTCAATCAAAACCTTAAAGGCTTTACCTTGATATTTTACGAGTGTTTGAACCAGCAAGAATTGGAAATTGGGGCTCTTCTTGTTGAGAGCTACATGTATTGTTACTCTTTCCATGTCTGCTTCTAAAGTGGGGTCTTCACCTTCATCTACTCCTTTGTCCCCTCTCTTGAAGGCTAATATGATAACTTTTCATTTTTTTATTAAAATTTCTTGATTATAGCCATGAAAGTGTCCTTGATGGATTGCTTAGACTAACTTTGGGTATTATCTTTTGAAATGGTTAGGTTCCTTGCAATGGAAACACCTTGGTGTCTCTTTGTTGCCAATTGCACGTACAAAGTTTTCAACTACACTTGTCTTGGCCTTCTTCCTTTGACTAGTTTGGTACTATCCTTGGATCCTTTTGACATATCCATGTAGTCCTTTGTATGGATAACTTTTCCCCAAAATTTGCCCCTCTCAGATATTGTCTATAGCTCTTGGATAATGGGTCTTTCTCAAGTGCATCTATAAGTTGGATGGGTGCATTGTTTTGAGATGGGTATCCAATGGGGGGTTTAGTCAATGACAAAACTAACATATGCTGGTGATATGTATGGGTTAGGCATACTTCAAAAGGGATATAAATTCAAAATACTAGGCTTCCAATATCAATCCAAATTTCTTGAAACTAAAAAAATTATTTATCTTTAAGGTCCGGGATATTGATGGGAGGTATCACCCATGTATAACTTCCTTCAATTTTTTCCAAGTAATGGTTACTTCCAAAACCCCTTAGTCCTTACTTCCACCAAAGTCAAGCTTCACTTTTCAACTTTATCTTAGCTATCATTGCCTAATTTGGAGGAGTCCTACCTGCAACAATGAAGTAATTTCTATAGATTCAATCAAAATTTTTGCTTCCAAATCAATATCCTTTTCTTTAACGTCAAACTTAGATAGTTTGATTTGGTTGAGAATGAATTTTTTCTCTTGTGCTTTAGCTAAGGTAAACATATCCATGGAAGGTGTAATATCCTAGGACTATTAACATTTGCATAATAAGATATACATTTTATATGGTTGCAATTTTTGTCTCTCTTTAAGGTTTTCAATAATTGAATCCACAAATGTTAAATTTATAGCATAAATCTAGTACGAAAGTACATGGTCTTACAAGGAATTCAAGACTCTTTTATTATTCACGATTACAATAGTGCTAACTTGATTTTTTATTACATCAAGTAGAGATAATTGGGATCAAGCTAGGAAGATATTTAGTTACAACCGTTCTAATTGTGAAGTTCACATACATCCATAATTTTGTAGGTTGGAGGCTCATCAAATATATTTAGAAATTAGTATTTATGGAAAATATTTGGAAAACCATATTTACAATAATTATTGCGGCATGAGAACCCTAAAATGAAAACATGCTCAACTCGAAGAATGTGGAGCACTTGGTCATAAAGATAACAATTTTAGCGAATCTGTTTTTTGCCTATATTGAGGATGGGATTGAGGCATGATTCCTCAAAGACAAATAGCTTAACTAGTTTAAGGTCTTCCATCCACTTCATTCTTTTGAGGTTGTTTTGAAGATGGGCATGTTGATTGGCATTGATGAAGTAATTGACTTTGCTCCACATCCTTCAATGCTCCCCATACAATGGAGAGGAATTATATATATGCTCCAAGATTCTCATGAAGCGATCTTGCCAATCAAAATCAAGGGAATGCATCATGGAGGTAAACATCTCTCAAAACACCAAGAATTTTTATCAATCTTTGTTATTTTGAAAGAGACTCTAATGATTATTAAAGAGTGAATTATATTTGCATCGAATTTTTTCTTAAACAAGATTGCAAATAAATATTCAATGCATTGATTCAGTTTTCGCTCCTATGATACCATGTATGATGTGCCCACTCTAAGATATTTACAAAGCATGGTTTACTGGTCCATCAAGATGACTTTCTAGGCGACACTACTTGGTACTCTTTCAAATAACACAAGGTTTGCTACCTAGACTCTCTCAAGTCTACTTTGTAGTGGAAGGTTTTAGTCATTCCCATGAGAATTGATCTAAAATTTGGATTCTAAGTAAACTAAGGTCTCCTATTTATATTAAGTAGCATCGATATTCAAACATCTACTTGTTCTACATTGTTCGAATCGAAGCTCACTCGTATCACACTTGGTTCAAGGAGAGTGAGAAATGAGAGAGAACATGGTTGTGTCTATCATGGACAAGCAAGAGTACATATTAATTCTTGCTTATGCTATATGAATCCATACCCCATGCGATTGTGTGAAGACCCTTGCCATGTTATCATAGAACCTTCTAGAAGGTATGCCATTTCATCATCTACATCATCAATGATGTCATCATGGAACATTTTAGAAGATCTTTAGCCACCCTCCAACACTTTAAAAGGAGGGGTTCTCCATCAAGCTTCTCGGTCTTGTCAATGCCAAAGTCTTGGGAGCTCAAGGAGTCAAGGCCTCCAAGTAAGTAACTTTGAAGTCTAGTTCTAGTTCTTCTCTAGTCATGGTATCTAGTCTTGTCTTGTCTTCCATTTATACTCTTGTTGTCTTGTTAGTTTGTAATCTTGTAGTATGAGATCTTGTCTAGTACTATCTTGTATCTTGTTCATCCTTGTCGATGGAGATCTTGTAATTTTAATATCTTGTATCCATGACCACGATCCCAAGTTGTGGGATCCTTCATATTCTATCGAGTCTTATTGTCTATACCTACAGTCTCAAGTTGTGGGATTTTTCATATCTTGTTATCATTATACCTTGTGCCCCTACATGGGATTATCTTGTAATCAAAATCCTTGTAACAAATCTTGCATCTAGTCTAGTCCCTCAAGCAGAGTTTAGTGCTCCCGTAACAGTTTTGCAACACTACTTTCTAGCCCTACTGAGCACCATGGAGGTGACCCTTGAAGGAATTGTGGCCTTCCTTTAAGACCTCCAACAACAAATTCAAAACTTGAATGAACGACAAGTAAAAATTAAAATAGAATACCCTATGCATCTAATCCATGTGCGCTTCAAGAGATGCAAGACCAAATTCAAGAATTAGAACAATAGAGGAAGTGATCACATGATTTCGCATGTTTATCAATCCCCACCAACAAGAGAACCCAAGATTAGCATGCTAAAGAAGTTCAATGGTGACTGTTCGAAGTTCAGGGGATTCATGTAACAAGTAAATTAAAGCTCTATATTTTCATGCAACCAGATAAATATCCAGATGATGCTTCCAAGGTGAGATTAATTGGGAATTTTCTTTGTGGTTAAGCTTTATCATGGTTCACCCCAATCTTGGAAAAGAATATGTCAGTACTTCATAACTATGAGGCATTTCTTCGCAAGCTCACTTCCGCATTTGGAGATGCAGAAATTGTGGTTGAGTAGTAGAAACAAAACTTTGGAAGCTATGACTAGCCCTGCCTTTGCTTACACATCTGAATTGTGGTCGAGTAGTAGAAACAAAACTTTGGAAGCTATGACTAGCCCTGCCTTTGCTTACACATCTGAATTTAGGCAATTAATCTATGACCTCACTTGGCATGAGGAGTATTTTACTAGCCAATTTAGATGAGGCCTTCGAGATGACATTAAGGATTTCATGCTCACTATGCTGCTTGAGGCAAAAACACTCAATGATTATATCATGCAAGTCATCTAATGTGATAATAGATTGTTCAAGAGGAAGCAAGAAAAACGAGAAGAATTAATGCCTTGTTAATAGAACCCAACCCCAATTAGAGACCCAACCAGAGAAGAAACCAAGCCTGAACCAATGTAAATAGATGATACCAAATTCCATCTCTTGATCCCACAAGAAAAGCAAAGACAAAGAGAGAATCATCCATGCCTATACTGTGGAAACCCTAGATACATCACCCTAAATTGACCAAATAAGAGGGAAAGAACCCCAAGAGTTGTTGCAACCATCCTTGAGCAGGAAAACAAGGATGTCCAATTGTAAATGAGACCTACAATCGGACTTTGATATAAGAAAGGGTCTCTTGATCGCCAACCACACCCATGGAAACTTTCATTGGCATAGTCTAGATGAACCTACCAAGAAAGACCCTTTCCCTCAAAGCCCTGGTCAAGTCTAGGGCCCCTGTGTTCAAAGAGAGAGAGAGACATGGAAACAACATATCCATGAGCCTTCAGGCTCTCAAAGTCTTTTCTTCATATACACACATTACTAAAAAGCACACAATACAATGTAAAGTAACCTAGTCTTAATGTTGACTAGACTGACTAACTCTAGTTAGGTCACCTACTAACACAAACCCGACTTATTCACTGTAGTCACATGGAGACAGCACACACATAGCTGTCACAGATGTCGGTTACACACCAAGACAATCTGACAGGTGGAGCTTGATTTCTAACACTCCCCCTCAAGCTCAAACCAAAAACTCAAACCATCTGCATCACTCCAAGTAGCTGTCTAAAGTGAGTGAACTTATCTTTACCAAGTGATTTGGTAAAGATGTCTGCTACCTGGTCTTCAGTCTTCACATGCTCCAAGTAAATCTGATCTGCTAAAACCATTTCCCTGATGAGATGGTAGTGAACCTCAATGTGTTTCGATCTTGCATGATATACAAGATTGCTTGCTAACACGACATTGCTCAAATTGTCATAGTACAGCTTGACTTTGCTGTCCAAGTGTACTCCCAAGTCATTCAGCAACTTTTGTAACCACTTAGCTTCATAGGCTGCTAAGGTCGCACCACAATACTCTGCTTTCGTATTGGACAATGCAACTGTAGGCTGTTTCTTACTCTGCCACAACTGATCATGCTACTACCCAATCCAAATGCATAGCCGCTGGTTGACCTCCTATCATACATGCAACCAGCCCAGTCAGCATCAGTGTACCCCATCAAGTCAAGGGGTTTTCCATCTGCATAAAACAACCCATGATTTGTGGTACTCTTTACATATCTCAGAATTCTCCTGACCACATCGAAGTGTGGTTTGCGAGGCTTCTGTATGAACTGATTGATCAGCCCCACAGCATAACTAAAGTCAAGTCTAGTGATCATGAGATAGATCAAGCTGCCTACCATCTGTCTGTACATAGTAACATTCTCAATCTCTATCCCAACATCAATCTGCAGCTTGACATTCTACTCTAAAGGCGTATCCATAGGCTTCCAATCAGCCATACCATATTTCTGTAACATGTCATGAGCATACTGCTTCTATAGCAGCCATATGCCTTGAGGTGTAGAGACAACCTCAATCCCCAAAAAATATTTCAGCTCTTCAAGGTCCTTGACCTTAAACTCAGCTTGTAAACATGTCTTTATTTCAGCAATCCCATTTTCATCATCTCCTGTAATGATTAAGTCATCAACATAGACAACTAGGAAAACATAGCCACTATCTGTCTTCTTCACAAACAGACTATGATCAGCATCTCCCAATCGGAAACCATGTTGCTGCAAATAATTGCTGATGCGAGCATTCCATGCTCTGGGTGCCTATTTCAGCCCATATAATGCCTTTTTCAGCCGACATACATGTGCTGGAAATTCTGGAAGCACATAGCCTTCAGGCTATTCCATGTAAACCTCTTCCTGTAATTCTCCATTGAGAAAGGCATTATTTACGTCCATCTGCCATAGTTTCCAGCCTCTAGCTGTTGCTGCCAAAGCAATCACAGTTCTAACTGTAGCCATCTTTGCTATAGGGTTGAAAGTCTCCTCATAATCAAGACCATACTGCTGTGCATACCCTTTTGCAACTAGCCTGGCCTTGTATCTTTCCAATGATCCATCTGATTTACATTTCACCTTATACACCCACTTGCATCCAATAGGTGTTTTGCCCTCAGGAAACTGTACCAAATCCCATGTACCATTTTCAGCCAAAGCTGAATATTCCTCATCCACAGCAATACGCCAATTCTCATCTGCAAACAACTGCCTCATCAAACTTACTTGGTTCTCTAAAACCTGTTACTTTCGTCATATAAGCATAATGACAGGCTGAATATCTAGTGTAAGTATACTTGTCAACAGGTCGTCTGACCCTCTCTGATCTCCTGAGCTGTGGCTCACTGTGAGCTTGCCTCTCATGAGGCGGCACATAATGGCTCTGCCTAGCACCTGGCATCATAACAGACGGAATCCCCAATTCACTGTCTAAGCTGTCACTGCTAGATGAATCATAATCTGCAGTGAGTGGACCTGCTACATCTTCAAAAACCTTTTCTTTTCCCTTATCTATTCTCCCCCTCACTGACATATCCGTGTCAGTGGATGTAGTAGTGCGACTTCGCAATCGTCCTGTCCAAGGACTCACTGTAGATGATACATCACCTATCTGACCACTCATGGAAGTACTCTCTGCATGAGTATTTTCAGTATGACTCATATTGGGTGAGCCATCAGTAGGCACTGCAACATGATTCCCATACTAGGATGCTAACTCATCAAATACCACATCTCTGCTTATGAGTGTCTCATGCGAAGAAGGTACATAACACTTATAAGCTTTCTGTTCCTGTGCATATCCTATAAACACACTTTTCACTGCCTTAGGATCCAATTTCTTCCTCTTCTCATCCGGTATATGCACATACGCAATGCTTCCAAATACCTTCAAGTGCGAAATATCAGGTTTATGACCATACAGCTGCTCATACGGAGTGACATCATGAATCCCTGCTGTAGGGGTTTGATTCAGCACATAGGCAGCAGTCATCACTGCTTCAGTCCAATAACCATTTGGCAGACATTTTTCATTCAGCATAGCTCTAGCTGACTCAATCAAAACCTTGTTTTTCCTCTCTGCAACATCGTTTTGCTACGGTGTATAACTACATGTGAGCTGTCTTCTGATCCCATATTTAGCAAGATACCTGTCAAAGTAATTTGAGACATATTCACCTCCTCCATCTAATCTAAAAAACATGATATGTAACAGCCCAATTCATTTTCAGCATGCTTCTTGAAGTCTTTGAATGCATCAAACACATCATCCTTATGCTTCAAAATATAAAGTCAAGTGTACCTACTGAAATCATCAATGAATGAGACATAATACCGTGCATCGCCAAAAGAAGCATTATGTGAAGGACCCCAGACATCGAAGTGCACCAAATGTAAAGGCCTAGTGCTATTTTTTTACATGTCTCATGAAAGGAAATCGTGCCTGCTTCCCAAACTGACATGCAAGGCATACATGACCAAAATCATCATACTTGAATTTAGGTAATCCAAGTACTACTTCCTTCTACTGCATAGATTTCAGCTTTTGTACATTGACATGTCCAATCCGCTTGTGCCAAATCTCTACATCCCGAATGGCACTCTCATCATGAGCAAACATGGCTGCCTTAAGTCCCGGAATGGTTGCATCCAATGTAAACATCCTGCCATCCCTTCTGCCCTTGGCAATTAACTTGCAGCCATTTCCATACTCCTCAATGAAACACACATCTTTGTTAAACCTCACTTGCAAATTCTGTTCTGCCATTTGACCCACAGACAACAGATTCTTTGTTATGGTCGATACATGTAACACATCATGCAGGTCTTTCTTCTTGCCATCAGGCATCATAAGAGGAACAATCCCTTTATGCTTTATGTCATGTTGGGTGTCATCCCCAGTACATACATGACCATGTGTACCTGCAACCATCTCATCAAATCACTCTCCATGCGGTGTCATGTGGTTTGATGCTCCAGAGTCAATGTACCATCTGTCATCTCTATCATGTCTCGATGCATTTCTAGATACATGCTGCATGGCAAAGAGTCTATCAATTGGCTCATCATGAGCACCACTGGAAGATGCATAGTGCCCATGCTGTCTGCCCTTTGCCTTCATATCTCCCTGCTTATTGTAACAATCCTTTGCAATATGCCCATACCGGCCACAATAATGGTAATAGTTGTCCCTGTTGGACTGATCAGATGACTGCCATGAACCAGATTCAACACCTCTACCTCGGGGTGATCTCCCCCTGCCTCTAAACCCGCCAGATCCACGTTGGCCTTGTGTATTTGCACCATGCCAATTACTATGCTACTGCTGCTGTCCATAAGCATTACGAGTGTCACCATGACCTCGAAATGAACCACGACCTCTAGATCCTCTGCCACGCTGGCTAGAGTATAACACAGTGTCTCTACTCTGAGATGCACTGGAACCTATATTCAAACCAAGTTTGACTTCCTCATGCAGCAACAAGGCAACTAGCTCTTCCCAGCTAGGGGGCTCTTCTCTGACAGAAATGGAAGTGTCAAAAGCTTTGTACTCTTTTCCTATGACATTCAAGGCAACAACAATCATATCATCTTCTAATACACTTGAGCCAATGGTGGCAAGTTGATCAGCTATGGTCTTAATCTCCGTGGTATACACCTGGATGCTCTTGCCATTCCTAGACATGTTGTTGAACTGCTGTTTCAACTGGATCTTCCTTGCATGTGTCATGGTTCCATAATTTTTCATCAGTATGTCCCAAGCATCCTTCGGAGTCTCACATCTAGTGATTTGAATTACCATAGCATCAGATATACATAGAGAAAACCAATGCAGCACCTTGTATGTTCTTTCATTCCATAGCTCGTAAGCTCTTTTCTGTTCATTAGTTGGATTCTGTGCAGGCAACTCAGGAGCAGCCTCATCTCCTGTACATAGATCCCAATAACCTTTGCCAACTAGAAAGTTTTTCATTCTGAATTTCCATAATGCAAAGTTCTTGTTGTCCAACTTCTCTCCAACTATCTGAGTGATATTGTCAGTCCCATGTGCATTAGCCATGATGCAATAGACTGTCTCTCAAGTGCCTAACTCCCTGCAGACCAATAAGTATGACTGACCAAGTTTAGTCAATAACAGTTTATGACAGTTTTTTACACTAAATTGCAGGAAAAAACAGGGTATTTTAGCCCACTGACACCTCACAAACAACCCACAAACAAGTGGTCTCAACTGTAGGTATAATTGTCAATACATAAGCTATGTGTTTGCTTCAGCTTAAGCTTCTGTAACCTCACTGCCAGGATACATAGATGCAGTCTGAAAATTGTAAACTGTGAGTAACCAGCAGCAATTTCAAGTCCAAAACTGAGTGGTAATCATGTCATACATGTTCCAAAACCTCCCAGATAGCTGCTAGTACATTTGGCAATCAAGACATGAGTATAGAGGCACAGAACAGTGCATAACCAACACATACAAGTGTCAACAAATTTAGTTACAGGTTGCAGTCAACCAAAATTCAGCATAACAAGCTCCAAGCAGCTCCAAAATGCCTTCCAATCATGTCATACATTTACTTTGTAGTGGCAAGTTCAATACATGAGCATCTGAGTAGACATAGACAACTTGTCTTCATTGACCAATGGCATAAACTTCATGAACTGTTTGTAATTAACCAAGACAGTGTGATTGCATTTACTTCAGCTTCAGGATTCAGTTTTCAATGATGCTCATTACTTGCTTCAATCCTCCATACATTCAGCATGTATAGGTCAGTTCATATAGATGATAGAACCCCCAAGATGATCTGTATTGCTTCAGTAATACACAATGCTTGTCATTGACTGTGTATGATAGTTTTCAGCCACTAACATACTTCAGATCTGAGTGATTTCAGTGAGAAACTTCAGCTCAAATGCATTACACCCGGTACATATGGTTTCTTGACATACATCTTGGCTCTAGTGATGCTTCTGGGTATGTATGAGTGCTTCAAGCTCATGCTAGACAAGTAATGCTTTGTGTGGCTGTATACAACAGGCCACTGTTTATGATAGACCTGTGATCTCTATTTTCGGCTCATAAGTGAGCTCTCACATAAGCATTCACACCTTGTACTCTTCAAGTACTTTCCACTAGTCTCTGTCAGGCATTTAGCCACTTCACATCACTTGCATATGATGTTTCTAGCCATGATGATGTCTGCAGAAACAAGCGCAGTTTGCACAGATCTGTCCTCTGCTCCAGCAGCTCGATTTGATGATGGTGATGATGATGGAGCACACACTAGTGCTTAATACCCCCTTCACAAGACTCTAAACAAGCCACAAATTGTAGCTTGAACCATAGAGTAGGCAATCACCCAATGCCTACCTTCCATCACAATGACAACTTGTTTTATCTTTGAGAACTTTTGATCTTCCACTCCTGCAAGTCTTCTTGACTTCCTCCTACTCTAGAGAGCTCAACCTGGCAAGGCTCTGATACCATGTTCAAAGAGAGAGAGAGATAGGGAAACACCATATCCATGAGCCTTCAGGCTCTCAAAGTCTTTTCTTCATATCCACACATTACTGAAAAGCACACAATACAATGTAAAGTAACCTAGTCTTAGTGTTGACTAGACTGACTAACTCTAGTCAAGTCACCTACTAACACAAACCCGACTTATTCATTGTAGTCACATGGAGACAACACACACCTAGCTGTCACAGATGTCGGTTACACACCAAGACAAACTAACGCGTGAATATGATTTCTAACACCCTGCATATTTCATTGATGATGGTTTTGTGAATAGATACCAAAGTATAGTACTCCAAAAGATCAATCCTATAATAGCCGAAGTTTTGGATGGAAGACATCTAGCATCTAAAAAATTTACCAAGGAAACCAAATCACTCACGGTAACTCTTGGCAATCACAAATCTCATGTATGCTTTAATGTCATATCCCATCCTACAAATCCAATCATCCTTGGGATGACTTGTCTAAAGAAACACAACCCAAAAATTGATTGGGTTAAGCAAAAGATTTCACATTGTGAAAATCAAGGAAAGTCAGTATATCTTGGAGCCAAAGCCTTTATGCACACAGAAAGGCAGGAATCAACCTACATGATATATCATATATCAGCTCAAGAATCTAGTAAGGATGAGTCAGTCAATATCAAGAATTCCAAGATGTCTTTGAAAAATAGAATGCAAAATCTTGCCCAAACCTAGATCATATGATTCTGCTATAGAACTCCATGAGGGGGCTCGACCACCTTTTGGACCCATCTACAATCTGAACTAGCTAAACTATGCAAGAACATTGATGAGAACTTAGCCAAGGGGTTCATTAGGCACTCGAAGTCTCCTACTACAGCCCCAATTCTATTCATGAAGAAGAAAGACATGCCACTTTGAATGTATGTAGATTATCGAGGACTCAACAAGATAATAGTCAAGAATCGATACCCTTTGCCGTTGATACCAGAGCTCTTGGAACACCTTGGAAAAGCCAACATTTTCACAAAGATTGATCTACGAGGGGCTTGCAATCTTGTACAAAGTAGAGAAGGAGATAAATGGAAAATAGCCTTCTGCACAAGGTATGGTCACTTTGAGTATGTTTCCATGCCATCATTCAGTCTCACCAATGCTCCTACAATGTTTCAACATATGATGAATGATATCTTCCTAGAGCATCTAGATGATTTTGTAGTTATATACTTGGATGATATCTTGATATTCCCAAAAGATCCAAAGGAGCATGAGCACCATGTAAAATTAGTTTTGGAAAAGCTCAAATAAAAATTACTATATGCAAAACTTGAGAAGTGTTTTTTCCATCAGATAGAAGAGGAAATCTTGGGGTCAATGTCTCCCAAAGAGAAATCTTCATGGACCCCAAGAAGATCAAGACTATTCTTGAGTGGCAGACACCCATATGTATCTATGATGTCCAATGTTTTCTTGACTTTGACAACTTCTATAAGATATTTATCAAACATTACTCAAAGATAGTCACACCACTCACCAGACTCATAGGAAACTCAAAGTTCTCATGGACCCCAAAAGCTAAGAAGGCCTTCCAGACCCTGAACACCGCTTTCACCACACTGCCCCAATCCTAGTCCACCCAGATCCTACCAAGCCATTTTTCTTGGAGACCAATGCATCAGACTATAACTTAGAAGTTATCTTGTCCCAGCATGGAGATGATAGTCATATGCATCCAATGGCATTCCACTCAAGGAAGTTCTCCCCTTTAGAGATAAATTATGAGATCCATGACAAAGAATTCCTTGCCATTATAGATGCCTTTTATACTTGGTGTCATCATGTAGAGGGTGCAGCCATAAATTTATCCTCTATACAGATGAGAAAAATCTAGAATATTTTATGGCAATTTGCATCCTCAATCAAAGATAATCCCATTGGATTAGCTTTTTATCTAGATTTGACTTTGTCATCACCTATCATCCAGGAGGCCAACAATGCCAATAAGAAGTTTTATCAAGAAGATTCTATTTGTCACCTAAGAAGGGAGACAAAGCTTTTGATCAACAATGAGAAATACTACTCAAGCCAGAGTACCCTAGCTAGTAGCCATCTCCAATTATCACTAAGATGACCCTACCTTGATCTAGTTAATCCATGAAGCCCTAATGCATAATGATTTGGCCAACAATGCCAAGAGAAAAATCAAGAGAAAAAGAAAATAAAGTTTGTAAGTTTCAAGAAACAAATGGATTTTTATACTATAAGGATCTACTTTACATCCCTTTAGGAAAGCCGAGACTCCAAGTACTCCAACAATGCCATGACATCCTAGCAACAGGAGACTTTGGAGTTAATAAGACCTTAGAGCTTATTTCAAGAGATTTTTGGTGGCCCTAGATGTGGAAAGAAGTTAAGGAATATATAAAGTCATGTGATACCTACAACAAGGCCAAGGTATCTCATCACAAACCACATGGCCTCCTACAACCCTTGCTTATTTTAGCACGATCTTGGTATTCTCTAGCCATAGATTTCATAACAAATCTTCCCAAATAAGACAAATATGACTCTATTTTGTTGTGGTAGATAGGTTCATAAAAATGGCACATTTCATCCCTACCATCAAGACCATCAAACGAGGGCAGCTCTACCACTAGACTCTTCCTCAAATATTTTTAGATTACATGGACTCCTGAGATGATATCATTCGGGTTCCCAATGTTAGTTTGTGCTGGAAATTCCATAGGCAGGCAAGAGTAGTAGGAGCAGCTCATTAGTAGGTGATAAGTGTAGGAGGAATGCCACATGGTAGGCACTGTCATCCAGTCGCGCAAGCAGTCGGCCAGTTTTTTACAACAATCGAATAGTAGTCAATTGCATTTAATGTAGCTCGCCTACATTATTTTTTGTGTTTTTCTTGGCCTATTTATAGGCCCTGATTTTACTAGTCTTTCTCAATTGGTTTTCATAGATTTTAAGTTGTAGACCCTAGAGAGATTACTCTTAGGGCTTACGGAGACTGAGATCTTTGAGAAGGAGACATATGAAGATATTCTCTCTACACCCATGTATATTTTTGCATCCTTATACCACATTTCTCACTACAGATTTTGTGTATTTCACTGTCTTTCTCTCTCTCTCTCTCTCTCCTCTCTCTATTCACTCTTTATCTTGGCCATTCACTTCTATATTCCTTCACTTTGACATGGTATCAAAGCATTGAAGGAACCCATCTGAAGAGGAGATTTCAGTGCGACACAAGGTTGTGTTTTCAGCATTCAAGTGCAACCAGGAGGACTATGCATTAGAACAAGACTGAGGAAAGCTTGGGCATGCAAGAAATAAGAAGATTTACTGAAGCTACTAGTTTTTGCTATTAGAGAAGAAAGATGGTTGCATTTTGGGCCTTCAAGTGCAGATTTTACATTTTCACCACCTCCGATGGGTGAAGAAAGAGTGAGATGAGTGAATAAGAGCCCTATCAAGTTGTATTTTCATAGTTAGAGGAGGCTGCTTTTTGTGTTTTGTGAAGGCATTGTAGATGAAGATGTCTTTTGAAGCCGAGACAAAAGTGATCATGGACTGGAAGATGTCCATCTTACTGACTCTTCCATAAGATCAAAAGTTCAATGGGAGAATTACCACATCTAGTGAGTCATGATGCTTGCCATTCTAGTGTCCTATGATCTGGCAGAGCTTGTTGTAGAGGTCCAAACTCTCTTTTAGTGATAAGGTGGAGTTGGCAAAGACTTAGGCACATTAGGATAAACTCAATTCTTGCATTTGCTCATTTTTATTTCTCTCATATACTATAGCTATTATCTCTCATATTAAGCATTTGGCGGTGACTTGGGAAATATGGATAGAGCTTATCAAATGTATAATTGGATGACCGTCATGAACCAAGTTCCTTTGGAAGTGCAGATGCAGACCATGAGTGTCAACAAGTCATCTTCTATATGCGGGAGCATATCAACAAGCTAAGGCAGCTTCAGATACAGATTTAAAATGCAAGGAAGGTGATCGCTTTTGAAGACATGGTGATAAATCTTCTGTCACAATTACTGCCCTCTTTCAGTTGTTTTTATTCTACCTTGATTACTTTAGGGAGGTCTGAGACTCTTCGGTGGGAAGAGTTGGTTTCTATGGTCTTGTACTAAGAGGAGAAATTGAAAGGTACCAATGCTTTGACATCTAAGGCCTTGGTTGGTTAATCCTCTTAGAAGAAGAGGAAGGACCAAAAGAAGAAGAAGAAGGACAAAGAAAAGAAGTCTACTTGTCACATTTGTGGAAAAATAGGTCAATAGAAGAAGGATTGTTGCGACAAGGAGAAGAAGGAGAAGGAAAAATCTTCAAAGGATTCCAGAGTGGTGGTAGCTCCCTCATTAGCTACTTTCCTCCACTTAGAGGTGGTTGAAGATTCAACCATGATAGCTTTTGATGCTACATTGATGACCCCATTCACTCAAGAGTGGATTATTGTGATAGTGATGCCTCTTAGCACATGACTCCTTCTTCTGCAAGTGTTTCTCATGCAACCTTTGCATGGTCAGATTCTCATTGGTGATAGTTCATCTATTTCTATCCAAGGATGGGGAAACATGCATCTTATTCCAGATGGATGTGGTGATGCCTATACATTTGAGGTACTTTATGCGCTAGCCTTGGGGTACCATCTACTTTCGGTACACAAGATTTGTGCCCTTGACCTTTTGGCCAAATTTGATGAGGATTCTTTTTTAATTCTTGATCGTGGATCGAGATAAGTTCTTTCTTCAGGTTATGAGAAGAATGGAGTCTACAAGTTGCAATCTTCTTTTGCCTTAACTTCTCTTCTTCTTATCTCCCAAACTCAGTCTGAGCTTTGGTATGCTTGGTTTGGCTACCTCAATTATGATTACCTTTGAAAGAAGTCAAAGGGACATCTTGTTTGAGGCTTGTGTGATATTGTGGTGAGCAACCTTGTGTATCTTCACCATCCTTGGAGCTTGTTTCTATCGATCTTTGTGGATTGATGAGGATGAGTCCCTTCAAGGGAGCTTGTATTTCATGCTAATTGTGGATGACTATAGCAAGATGACATGGGCTTATTCTTGATGGTGAAGTTGGAGGATGTCTCCAACTTTAAGGATTGGTTGCTCTTTTGAGGAGAATTGCTTGGGCTAAAACTGAAAGACCTTACAACCAAATAAGGGCAGAGATTTTGCTTCTAATGAGTTTGCTCATTTTTGTGTAGATCATGGTATTCACCAAGAGTTTGCCAATACAAACACCCCCTCAAGAGAATGGCATCTTGGAGTGAAAGAATCATAGTGTGATAGAGATGGCCCATATCATGATGGAGCATCATCAAACACTTTAGTGTCTATGGGCTAAGGATGTGGCTACCACAATTCACATCCTTAATCATTCCCCTATTACCGCTATTGTTGGTGTGACTCCGTATGAGGCATACTTTAGGTCTAAGCCAAACATTTCTTATTTCAAGGTCTCTAGGTGTAATGCCTATGTTCACATCCCGAAGACACAATTTCATAAATTTGAAGTAGCTTACAAAAGATAGGTGTTTATGGGTTATAGCTCAAAGTCTCAAGGCTATCCATTGAATGAATCTATTAAGTGGAATGTCTACACGATCTGTGATGTTCGGTCCCAATTCATATCTAGTTTTTGGAAGAGCCTTTGCAACCTCCTTGGAGTCTAAGTTTTCCATAGCCAATCATCCAGAGACTAATGGTCAAATAGAATGCATAAATCAAGTCTTGAAACAATATATCCACTACACAATCAACTACTATTAGAATGATTGATTTGAGCTCTTTCCCTTTACAAAGTTTTCTTATAATAATAGTATCCATGCATCTACCAAGTAAACTCCTTTCTTTGCAAACTATGGCCAGCATCTAAGAATGGATGTACATCTCTCCAATCAAGTAAAGAACCCTATCTCTTGAGATAAAGCTCAACACCTAGCAGATATACACAAAGAACTCAAGAAACAAATTCAAAAGGCTTAGAATTAGTACAAGCACTATGTAGACTAGCATAGTCATACAAAGTTGGTGATAAATCATGGTTACTCATGCATAACCTCTAGACAACAAGGCCCTCCACCAAGCTAGACCACCAAAGATTTAACCCTTCACTATCATAGCCCAAATCAACCCAATTTCTTACTGATTCTAGCTCCCCCAACACCATGAAGATCCACCCAGCCTTCCATGTTTCCTTGCTTAATCCATTCCATACCTCACCACTGAGGGGGAGAGATGTAATCCCCTACCACCTATCTAGATTGAAGATGATGAAGATTTCAAGGATCTTGAGGTCGATTGGAATACCTTATTCATTGGAAAGGATATGATATCAATGATATTCGGACTTGGGAACCTACAAAATATCTCCAAAGAGCGCCTCTCAAAGTTAGACAATTTCACAATAGGAATCCAATGAAACTTGGACCAAACCACCAAGCCAATCCATGTGGAACTCGTCACTAGAGGAGGGGGTGATGTCATAGATATGCCATGATCAAGACTATAGATTAGTTCTTGCTCATGCCATGTGAATCCACACCCCATGCAAACACACCCTTAACAAGACATCCTTAAGCCAACCATGAGAACACTCCCTTGCCATGTCATCATAGAACCTTCTAGAAGGTATGCCATACCATCACCTCCATCATCAATGATGTTATCATATGTAACTTTCTAGAAGATCTTTATTTTCACTCCAATACTTATAGAAGGAGGGGCTCACCATAAAGCTCCTCAATCTTGCCAATGCCAATCTTGGGAGCTCAAGGAGTCGATACCTCCAAGTAAGTAACTTTGAATTCTAGTTCTAGTTCTTGTCTAGTCATGGTATCTAATCTTGTCTTATCTTCTATTATATTCATGTTGTCTTGTCACTTTGTAATCTCGTAATACAAGATCTTGTCTATTATTATCTTGTATCTTGTTCATCACCTTTGAGGGAGATCTTGTAATTTTGATATCTTGTATCCATACCTGTGGTCCCACATTGTGGGACTTTTTGAATCTTATTAAGTTATCATTGTATCTTGTGCCCCTACATGGGATTATCTTGTAATCAGAATTCTTGTATAACAAATCTTGCATCTAGTCTAGTTTCTCAAACACAGTCTAGTGCTCCCGTAGCAATGCCAATCTTTTTGCCCATAGGGAAAAGTCTCGCTCTGTTCCCCTAAAATGATAGAGAGCGAAGGTTTCAACTAATTCTATGTTGTCAATATCCCCTATACTATAACACATCAAAATGTAGAGAAACTCTTGACTTATCGAGACTACCCTCATTGGGGAGGATTTGTCAAGAATCTCACCCTCCCGCTTCTCTCAGTGGGATAGTTTCAATTGTATATTTATCTAATACATTTAAGTTATATAGATAAAATTGGTTTCCTTAATTAGTCCTTTTAGCCACACTTCTCATTCATGTAACTTAAGTCTTAATAGACAAACAATGAAAACAATCCTTTGAAATACAAAATTTTTATTTATAGAGAATCTTGTACAAGTGTTCACCTTCCACTCATATGGAAGAACAATCCAAAGGCCTTTATTTTACCAAGATTTCCAACCCCTAACTAGTTTTGGGCCCCTAGGAAGTCCATCCTGAGTTACGCATGGGTTGGAATAGTTCCTAGGAGCCAAGAGTTTATTGGTCAAAGCCCCTCTAGCACCCTCAACTCCTCTTATCCAAGGATCCTCTATAGAGTGACCTTTCACCATCGGGATCAGTCCGAATTCTTTGAGGTAGAAAAAACCAATCCCCCTTTTGTTGGTGAAAGGATCCGTAGCTAGCATTGGGAGAGGTCTATCATGCTTTGCTTTTTTCATGTTGTAAATTTGGTATAATAGGGTTTTGACTAATTCAATCAAACTTCTTAAGTGCATCATGTAGACTTGTATGCTTTTTTTGCAACCAGCAATATTTCTACACAAAATACGAAGGTAATTAGAGTAAGGTTTTAACTTAGTAGCAATTCTTTCAAACTTGGTTATATCCCCTCCTTGAATTTTTCCTAATTTTCCTTTGGATTTTTCTAGGTTCCCTTTGAGATCTTGATCCCAATTAGTCCTCTTCATTGGATCTTTCCTTGAATTTTATTAAATTTTTCAACGTGTTTTGAACTTTTCTTGCAATATTTATCGACCTTAACCTTTGTTAAAGATTGGCCAATTGATCTTATTATGAGTCTTGATTGTTTCTCTATACTTCTATGTATTGGAATATGGTTAAATTTTGTCTTAATTTGTGGGAACTAAGTTGGAACCTTGGAATATTTATTTCCACATTAGAAGCTATGTAAGTCAACAATGTAGGTATTTTTCCTATGAGTTTTAGGCTTCTATTTTCTCAAAGAAAAATTACATTAGTTTTTGGATTATTTATGAACTAGGGTTCATACTCTAATTTATTATGTTGTCAAAGCAAGTCAATTGGAATATAGTAGGATTCTAAGGGCTATGTATACAATTTAATAATTTCAAATGAACTAATAATAGTGGAATTTTCTCTATTAAAAAATGTGCTTCTACTCAACAAATTTAATGACCTACTTTTAACTAACTTAATTCACTTTTTTCTATTTTTACATGATTTGTAAATGCTAAAGAAAAATATATCTCTATGTTTACATAATTTGTAAATGCCAAAAATATATTTCTCTATTTTTAAATAATTTTTAAATGCCAAGAAAATTATTATTGATGTAATCACTTAGCTTCTAATTTATTATGGATTTTTCTAATGGACCTTTTTAAAGTAAAAATTGATTCATTTTGATACATTTTGTTTATCTACAACTAAAGAAGATTTTAATTCAATGCATTGTGATATCATGAAATTTATCCTAATCTTTAAAAATTAAAATCTAAATTAATAGATTCACTTTATTCTATCATTCCTTTCTTGTTGAATTCTCATTTTTTCCTATTTGTTAAGCTATATATTCTTCATCAAACATTGAAAGACCTTTTATTTATATTCCTAATTCTTGTAATAAATGAGCATTAACCTACAAAAGAACCTAGATTTGTGTTGTGTGCAATGATGTGTTGTCCACATCTCGGGGAAGTTACTATATGTATATCCTTTACATCACGTGTGTTCAAGGCCTATTTATAAATATCCTTATCTGTGAATTTTTCATGAATAAAACATAGACTTTTTCTATTCAATATATAAATAACCCCCTTATATTATACCCTTCTATATGTAAAAAATGTATAAAAATGATATTTTAAAAATACCTTATTTTGAACCTACATGATGCACACATATATTCATGAATAACTTACCCGAGCTCCACGTTTGGGACCACATTTGTAACTTCCATACTTCCTGCTCTAGAGTATCATCTCTTGGGGCTATCACAAATAAGGTCATCATATCCTAACCCTCTAAGCTTCGTCGATCTTGAAGATATGGTTGGAAACACTAGAAGAAAGAGGGGGTGTTAGAGACACATAAAAAAATGAAGGGCGTTGCTTATGCAAAGAATTTTTTAATTTTAATTTTAATTTTTAGTACACATTATCTAAGTGAAATTCAAAGTGTCATATAAGCGATGCGATCTTACATCGCAAATGAAGTCGCTTAAACGGTGAGTAATTGCCACATGTTTAATGACATTTGCAATATGGATGTCGTCAATTAAGCAACAACGTCGCTTAAGAGACATTGTGAAAATTTAAATTTCTTCAGGGGTTGGGTTAATTCCTAACCCGAGAGAGAGAGAGAGAGAGCCCGAGCCCTACCCTCTTACCCCTCCCCCACACATACACACTCACACACATATCCACCCATACACTCTTCCCCCTTTCTCCCCCCTTCCACCCCACACACACACACACATACACATTGAGAGAGAGAGAGAGCGAGGGGTACTCTCCCCTCCCCCCCACACACATACATTGAGAGAGAGAGAGAGAGAGAGAGAGAGAGAGAGAGAGAGAGAGAGAGAGATTTTCTCACTCGGACCATGCCCCACGTCTAACAAGCGTCGCCTCGAATACGTCACTCCGCAATCACCTCTGACGAGCACCTTAGAGACATTCCATGTAAGTGTCTTCTCACAAGAACATTACAACATACTATGGTTGAACACCCTAGGATCCATAACCTGATACCAATTGGAGAGAGAGAGAGAGAGAGAGAGAAGAGATAAGATAAGGTAATATCTATTAATGTCTCTAAAAGGCCAGAATGGCCTATAAGACCATAAGCAATAAAACCCATAACTAATACAACTGGTCATCATCTCTCATTAGAGAAGAAGAGATAGAGATAAATGTCTAGGTCTACATGGTGTTAAAAGATGCAGATCTAGAGCACGACAAAAGCTATGGTGGATGAAATATGAAGACCAAACTCATGATGACATGGACAAGTAGAGACAAATAGTTACACAAGTGAATTAGGTTCCAAGATGGAAGCTTGGAATCATAAACACAATCTTGCGTGGGACTAACAAGGACAAGGCACTTAACTAAAAGTACAAAGTATCATGACATTGTATTCATTCATATGAAAGTGATAGTCACATACAATGCTTTTATAGAGGTTGGGTTGTTCCACTCTCCTCATTGTGCATATGGGATTCAGTAGAACTCTTCCTGGAGCATACATCATTTGTCTATTTCTCAACACCTCCCCTCAAATGATGAGTTCCTACCCTTTCTGGCTTTTTCCCCCCTTGCATGTAAACATGGACCAAGAGACTAGCTCTTTGGAAACCTAGTCAAGTTAAGGCTTGAAACTTTACATCTTGGTAGGGTTTGTTACATAAGTAGATCCACTATGGGAACAAATTCTTTAGAACAATCTGTCAAAGTTGTTGATAGTAGCGGAAGCATCTTCTTCTTCTCCTTCATACATGAATTAGTTTTGGTGGTGGTCATTTTGCATTTGTTGTGCTCTTCTCTTATGGAAACATTCACTGGTAATATGGCCAGTCACAATAATGACATGTCATCTGACTTTTTTTTTCAGTGTTGAATCCTAGACCTCTTCCTTTGGATCCAGTAGCTCCTTTAGTGTATAGGAGATTTTCCCTTGATCTAGTCTCTTTTATATCTTTGCTTTTAAATTTGCTTTCTCCATCAAGCAGTGAGTGTTCAATGTCTTTGAGTGAGAGACTAGGAACATTGCTTAGGGTGGACACAAGGTTTACATATGGATCCTTATTTATATTTGCAAGCAGTATGGCTATTGCTTCATCTTCATCAATATTCTTCTTAAGAGTTGCAAGCTATGTTTTTAGTCTCTTGAACTTGTTAACGTGTGCGGTCATAGAAGCATTGTCTTTGATATCTAGTTTATAAAACTGTATGAGTAATTTTACCTTTGAATTCTTTGCTTGGGTACCAAACATCCTATCAAGTTCCTCCCAAGCAGTTCTAGCATCTCTAATGCTAGAGATATGATGTACCACATCATCACTTAGTCCCCAGGCAATGATGCCTAGTGCCTTGTTAATCATCTTCTTCCATTCTTTGGTTTTGAGCTAGTCTTCTTCAATGAACCCATCTTCATCATCTTCCTTCTTGCCATCTGCATCATCTTCAAATAGGTCCCACAAGTCCTTTCACATAAGGTGATACATGGTCTTCTCCTTCTAGGCATGAAAACCTCCATTGAATTTAGCTATTTGCTCAAGCTCTTCCATGTTGATAAGCTTCAATTAACTAGAAAAAAGTTTGTATTTTAATGTGTCAAGAGACACATTAAGATCCGTGTCAAATTGACAATAGTTGAGCATTAATGGATACTAGTTGGTACTTGATCTATTTTCTCTCACGAACTTTGTGGATGACTTCTGAGCTTCCTCGGGCAGTTCCAAAACTGTAATGAGCTTCAAAGAGTGTTGCTCCACTGATTAAAATCACTATTGACAACTTCAATGAGAAGAAATAGTGAAAAATGTCAAACTTTGAAGCTTTGGCCCATTGGGATGGCAATTAGGGTTTCACTGATTGTGATGGATAGAGGGAAATTTTTGGGAAACCCTTTTAGCTTGAGAATTCCCACTTGGGGGGCTTCAAATTTCCCCAAAGATTTGGAGGATTGCGTGTTGTGCTGGTCGTTGGATCAAGTCAATTCTCTGCCTATGAATTCTGCACTTGTTTCATGTTTTCTTGCAATGCCTGGTCCTATAGAGCATAATGTTGACTTCTGATGTGATGGGAAGAAGTGTCTTCAATCAAGGAACAACTCTCTTGAAGAGAGCTAGGGATGAGATGCCTTAGTTAGCTCACACAACTTTCTCCAAGGTCAGTAGGTATAGCATTCTACAGACATAGTCAGGACAACAAGCACTAGTTTGGGATATAGTTTCCCAATGTCAATGATTGATGTACCAGGAAGAAGCTCTAGAAGTAGAAAATCACTTATTCATAAGGAAGCTTGGTAAGATTTGGCCGGTAGAGAGATATATGAGAGCTTCAAGTAGGCAGGGTATTGTTAGCTATCGCTGTCACAAGATTAAGTGGAGAAGGAGTGGGAGATGAGGTCCTGGACATTGATCTCAAGCTGAGCTAGGTGAGAGAAAAATGGAGTTGTGCCTTGCTCAACTGTGCTTTGATACCATGTTAAAAGATGCGGATCTAGAGCATGACAAAAGCTATGGCGGATGAAAGATGAAGACCAAAATCATGATGACATGGACAAGTAGAGACAAACTATTACACAACTGAAATAGGTTCCAAGTTGGAAGCTTCGACTCATAAACACAATCTTGTGTGGGACTAACAAGGCACGTAGCTGAAATCACAAAGCATCATGACATTGTATTCATTCATATGAAAGTGATAGTCAAATACAATGCTTTATAGAAGTTGGGTTGTTACACTCTCTTCACTGTGCATATGGGATTTAGTGTAGCTCTTCCTGGAGCATACATCATTTGTCGATTTCTCAACACATGGTGAATTGGGATGAGAGGTATGAGAAGTATGGAGAACTGAAAAAACTGAAAAAAATTTGAAAAAACTAGTTTTACAAAAATTAAAAGAGTGTAAAGTATCTCCTCCTAAGTCTATGGAATCCACCAAGACTCTGCAAGCTACCTCTGACTGCGTCAGCACACCAATTTGCATGTGTGACAAGAAATTGTGTTGCAAATGTGACACATATGGGCATGCCTATGTCAACAAGCAGGTACTCCAGGGTGTCATTCTTTGCATAATGCTGTAGCTCTGTCAACTATGATGCTGCCTGATAATGTCCCTCAATGACGTCTATCAGTAGGAGATGTAGTGTTTGGGGTGGCAGCGGCTGGGGGTTCGCTACACTGAAAAAGTCTGTAACTGCTCTCTAGAGGGGTGGATGAGGTTGGGGTTGCCTCCTATCCTGTAATAATACTACTTTGCACTGCAGGAGCTCCAATAAGAAAAGACTTAAACATTTTTGGTCCTCATAGTCCATCACCCGTCTTAATGGTCCAAAGCCCTCCTAAAAGAGGCAATGATAGTGGCCTCGGATATCATAGTATATAGTACATTTGCAAATGTAGTGCTCTCTTGCATTTCTGGCTCCCATCCATAAAGCTGGCAAATCCTCTCATTGGTTGCAATATGGCTCCATCGACCTATCTCAATCAACAACTAATATGATGAGGTGCGAATCTGTCCAGTAACAACTAAGAGTCCATGGGAGAGTTTAGCATCCATGTATCTCGGCCTCACTATGAAACCATTGTCAAGAATCATGTGGTGAGGGGACTTGCTTGAGCTGCTGCGCCAAACACACACTGTATACACAAGAGGAAGCTCACTCAAGAACACAAGAAGAGAGATGGAGGCCAAAACGTTTTCTTTCTGGTTTATTCTTCTTCTTCCACACACTATACAATGTACACAAAGTATAGATAAGATACAACATAAAGGAAAGTGGCCTTCTAAGTCAAACAGTGTATAATCGACTACACTAATCGACTGGCGTTATATCTTTGCCAGCTGTAGGTAGGTGTAACAAACTAAATATAATAAGTGATAAGTCAGTGACCATGTGAGTATTATAATGACCACCAACGTGCTAAGTGTAGACGTGCAGACTCATCTAGCCAGGAGGCCCGTCATCAATGTCCACACGTGTTGAGCTTGCCATCTCAACACTCCCCCTCAAGCTCAACTCTATCTCTGTAACTCCAAGTAACCTTTGAAACTTTCGAAGCTTCTCTACACCCAATGACTTTGTGAAAATGTCAGCTATGTGATCCTGTGTGCTGACATATACCAAGTCAATCTCTCCTGCAACAAGTACCTTCTCTCTCACAAAGTGGTAGTGCACCTCCATGTGTTTTGTCCTAGCATGGAACATTGGATTCCTAGCTAGCTGTATGCTACAACTAGACCATCTCTCTGCATGTCCAAATCACCTAATAACTTTTGCAGCCATACCACCTCATATGCTGCCATAACAGCACCTCTATACTCAGCCTCTGTACTCGATAAAACAACTGTAGGTTGCTTTTTGTTGCTCCATATAACTACTGCACTACCAAGGCAAAACATGAATCCACTCGTAGATCTTCTGTCTGACATGGTACCAACCCAATCTGCATCTGTGTATCCAAAGACTTGTACGTCCTTACCTGCCTCATAAAAAAGTCCATAATGTAAAGTGGACTTCACATATCTCAATATACGTCTAACTGCATCCAAATGAGGCTTTCTAGGCATCTGCATAAACTGACTGACAAGGCCAACAGCATAGCTCAAGTCTGGCCTTGTGATAGTCATGTAAATAAAACTCCCTATTATCTTCCTGAACATAGTAGGGTCTTGTATCTTATCCCCAACATAACACTTAACTTCACATTTTGCTCCAATGGTACTAAAAGAGGCTTAGATGCTATCATAACATACTTGGATAACATATCCAAGCCACATTGCCTTTGAGATAGCCATATACCATCATCACATATGATCACCTCAATACCAAGAAAGTATCTTAGCTCACCTAAATCTTTCATCTCAAACTAATTCTTCAAGAAGTCCTTAACTTCAGCAATCCCATTGTCACTATCACCTGTAATAATCAAGTCATCCACATAGATGACTATGATGACCAAACCAACATCTCCCTTTCTCACATAAAGTGAGTGATCAGCATCAGAAATACAAAATCCAATATTGACAAGATACTCTCCAATCTTGTCAGACTATGCTCTAGGTGCTTGCTTCAACCCATAGAGCACCTTTTTAACCTGCACACATGTGTGGGATGCTCTAAATCCTCATAACCTGCTGGCTGCTCCATATACACTTCTTCTTGCAATTCACCATGCAAGAAGGCATTCTTAACATCCATTTGCTGCAACCTCCAAGCTTTGGCTGCTGCCAAGGCAATCACACATCTAACAATTGCTATGCTAGCAACTAGACTGAATGTCTCTTCATAATATATGCCATATGTTTGAGCATAGCCTTTTGCAACCAGCCTAGCTTTATAAATGCTAACTGAACCATCTGCATTATGCTTGACTTTGTAAACCCATTTACAGCCAATAGCTTTCTTATCCTTAGGTAAGGGTACCAAATTCCAAGTCTTATTGGCTTCTAATGCAGCCATCTCCTCATCCATTGCTGCATCCCAATGAGCATAACCAATATCGTCCTCAAAACAAGTGGGCTCAACATCCTCAACTAGTTTCACCATATAAGCATAATGATGAGCTGCATAACCTTGAAAACCAAATCTTTTAACATGGTATTTGACCCTGCTAGATCTACGTACCACCGGATCACTCAATGGAGCCTTTACATTACTATGAGCTCTTTGTACAGCTAGTGTCCTGACCGAAGGAATGCCAAGCTCATCATCCAAATTCTCCAAACCACTAGAATCTCCATCAAATCCCAAATGACAGGTAGATGCATCATTACCATCCAGCACTTTCTTCTTTCCTTTATCCTTCCCTGCAACACTTATAGATCTACCTGAAGATGTGGGGCTACTCCTTAGTCTCCCAGACCAAGGGCTCACTATAGGTATAGTGCCAAATGATGTTTCTGGTCCACTAAGACTTTGTGATTCTTGTTTTTCTTTCTACACATACCTATCTTGATCATTATC